>NC_134579.1:10183823-10501176 GCF_037038515.1 Microtus pennsylvanicus | reverse complement strand
TAAGGTTATAAAAGTGGGAAATATTTTAGCAAATAAGTGAACTATTTTAATTCTTCTTCAAAGGCAAGATACAGTTTATAACTATGAAAGAGAGCCAGAGGTTTTGTTCAGAGGTAGAAGACTTTCCAGTATGTGTGAAGAGCAGCGTACAAAACTATGAAAGAAATATAAAAGAAACAAAAGAAGAGAAGATGAAAGAAAGGCAATAAGGTGATATCAGGGAAACGGAGAAGTCATTTGCCAATTATTTCAGAGTTTATTTGGCTATGATTTATTTTTCAATTAATTGAAAATTTCATACATGTATATAAAGACTTAAGCCATTTATAGAAAGAAACTTTCTCTTTCTGTATCCTGGCTCCTTACCTCTCCCAATAAAATCCCTCTTTGCAAAAAGTATCCTTCACACATACATGCCTTTATTTAGTGTGACCAGTTGAGTTATTAGAGCAATATGAATGAGTGAATGAGTTGTTATTGGAGCATGAGCAACTTATAAGTGGTTACAAAACAGAAAATAACCCCCTCCTCCCAAGCAAACACTAATGGCAAATAGTTCTTCAGAGAGTACTGCTAATCTGTTCCTGATGAATGCTGACTGGCTCAGTGCAACTGGAGTTTTCTCTCTCACCCACCATTTCCCAAATAAACACTGAAAGGCTTATACTAATTCTAAAAGTTTGGCCAATGGCTCATGCTTATTATTTACTGGCTCTTAAAACTAACAACCATTTCCTTGTTTTATTTTACCGCAAGGCTCATGACTTGTTACCTCACCCCTTTTTTCTCAGGTGGCTATTGGAGTCTTCCTTGATTCCACCTTCTTTCTCACTGTATTCATTTTGGATTTCCCACCTACCTATATTCTTCCCTGCCATAGGCCAAAGCAGATTTATTCATCAACTAATAAAACCAACACATATTTACTGTATGTAGAAGGATATCCCACATCACTCCTCCTTTTCGGTCTAATTAAAAAGGAAAGAATTTAACTTTAACATTATAGAATTATATATACCTAAACTTGCATCTAGTAAGAATTACAGTGGTAATATCTAGTCTATTTTTATTTGGTAAAACTAAAAATACTATTACCTAACCTATCTTTATAAATCTAAAGTTTTATATCTAATCTATCTTTTATCATAACTAAGGAAAACTATAATTATTAATATCTAGTCTTCAAGCCCATCAAAGACCACAGAAGACCCCAGGTTAAGGTTCATCTTAACCTGGAATAAATCCATACCCTCTTTTTTTCCTATGGAAACAAAAGCAAAACCACTAAGCATCTCCAAAGCAATGCATCATTTAAGTTACATTTTATAAAATATTTTTTATTTCTATTTTAAGACTAAAGCATTTTAAAATATTTAGGCTAGTATATTTTATCAGTCTCTTTCAATCTCATATCTCTCAATAACTGTCTCTTGTCCATCAGTCATCAAAAAATTGAAAATCAACACAATATTATACAGGAGACAGACTTCCTATGCTTTTCCTACTTTTACGTGGCTTTATTTTTTCTTTTATATTATTCTTACTGTCTCTTTGAAGATTTTGTTTTACTTTTAAAACTATTTCTTTATTTTAATAACTGTCTGTACTTTTTCTTTCTCCAAAGCCCATGTACACTTTTTAAACACACTGTAATTCATTTAGAGATTGTTTTGTTTGCTTTTTGTTTGTTTGCTTGCTTGCTTATTTTGGTCTAGGACAAAAGCTGAGGTTTTGGCTGTTGACTCCGGCATGTTCTGCTTTTCAACATGGAGGAGGTATGTTCACTGCCAGCTCTGGGAGCCAGGTTCACCACCCGAAGTCTAGGAATGCAGTACTAAGTAGCATGTAGCTGTATTCTTAGGCCCCAAACTGTGCTCATGCCCTCAGACAGCAGCTTAGAACCTCTTTCCTGGAGCCTATAACAGACTGTAGGAACCTACCATGTGTTTTACTCCATTGTGGTTGGCAGCCTACTCCATCTCTCAGGCAATTGTCTAAAGACATGCCTCTGTGCTGTGGCCAGCATGAGAGTCTAGGAAGGATAGTGTACATTTAATTTTGCTTAGAACCTTTTAAAAGCTTTCTTTAGGGTTTATGTGGATCCATGCCCAATGGTGGGTGCTACTTGTAACTGGAGGATTCTCTCCAATTTGTCAGTTCTAGAATAAACATTCTATATTAATCATAAAAGTTTGGTCAATGGCTCTTGCAACTTAAATTAACCCATTTCCTTTAGTCTATAATTTACCACAAGGCTAGTGGCTTTTTACCTCACATCTCCTTTCTCCAGTGACTCCTGACATCTCTCCAAATTTGCCTTCTTTCTCCGTGTATTCAGTTTGGCTTTCCTGCTGCTATATTCTGCCATGCTATAGACCAAAGCAACTTTATTCATCAGCCAATAAAAGCAACACATATTTGCAGTGTACATAAGGACATCACTCATCAGGTAATCTTGTGAACATCTTCAGCAGATAATCGTACAGATAATATGCAACATAAGTTGAAAACTGAAACAGATATGTCCTTTATATTTGCTGTACATTCCTATCCTCTGGCTTTTAGAATCTTTCCATGCCTTCTTCTGCTCTGTTCCCTGAGCCTTGCAAGGAATAATATAGATACTTCATTTAGAGCAGAATTCTCTACAATCATTTACTCTCAGTATTTTGTCTAGTTATAGATTTTCAAACTAACAATAACCAGTAACTATGATTTCTGCTTGTTATTTTGATTTGATGGTGGATAGGTAATTGGTTTGCTGTTATTTTTAATAAACCCTATAATTAATGTAGGCACTCACCATGGAATAGAACTCAGAAGGCTAATTAAATGAGTTTTGGGGACACCAAGTATGAGTTTTAATATGAGTAACAAAAAACATGATGGAGTAGAAGGAAAAGATATATTCTCTCTAGAATTTTTACTGAATTATTAGCATCTATACTCAATTCTGTCCACCATGCATATATAAATTACAATTCTCTTTATCTCTACTAATATTTCAGAATATTTATAAACTCACAGCTCCAGTAATTGTTTATTTCAAAAACTATTAGAATCTTGAAATATATCCACTATTGCTAGTAGTCTTACTTGGAATCATCTGTGTAGATCCCTGGGAATTTGCCTTGCACCAGTTTTCTTCTTGATCCAAAATAAAACCCCCACCCACTTCCAAATATCTCTTTTGCATAGCCTGAAGTGATCATCTTCTGTGATCAGATTGATTACTATCCCAATTGTCAGCAGAGAGCCTTCATTCAGGAACTGATGGAAACAGATGGAGAGACCCATAGTCAAATATTAGGCTGAGCTTGGGGAACGCTGCCTAAGATAGGAAGGACTGTAGGAACCAGGGGAGTAAAGGACAGCACAAGAAAACATTCAGAAACAACCTAGAACACAGAGTCTAAAGCTGATGTGGAATTTTCCCCTGTATGCTGTAAATGCCATTTATTAAGAAAGAAACTGTCTTGGCCTAATAGGGTAGAACAGATCTAGGAAGGGGAACCTAAACTGAATGCTGGGAGAAAGGAGGCAGAGTCAGAAAGAAGCCATGTAACCCCACCAGAGACAGACACTAGAACTTTATTTGATAACTCACAGCCACATGGTGATACACAGATTAATAGAAATGTGTTAAATTAAGATGGAAGATATAGCCAATAAGAAGTTAGAGCTAATGACCAAGCAGTGATTTAATTAATGCAGTTTCTGTGTGGTTATTTCAGGAATCTGAGTGGCCGGGGAACACATGAGCAGACTTATACTACATGAACCAACAACCCAGGGAGGCCTTATAAGGCAGACATAGGCTCCTTACCTATGTGTAACACTTGTGTTTCTTGTTCTACTTGTAGGGCACAGCTAACAATGGGAGCAGGGGCTGTCTCTATCACTTTGACTGGCTCTTGGGAACCTATTCCTCATAATGAATTGCCTTGCCAAGCCTTAATACAAAGGGAAGTGTTTTGTCTTACTTATGCCCTGGTTTGTTGATATCCATGAGATGTTTGCCAGTTTTTGATCAGAACAGAGGAACAATGGAAGTAGTGTAGGAACAAGGAGGGAAGTGGGGAAAGGAAATGGAGAAGAAGAGGGGGAAAATTAAAAAAAATAGAATCTTAAAATGTGAGATAGACTGAAGTTTCTCAAAGCCTTTGAGGGTAGCTTGTTATTTGGTAGTTTCTAGACTACTCTCTGTCATATGTGTCCTAAAAATTACAGCTGGGTCAGCACCCACTCTGTTTTCTTCATTTGTAGGGAGTGAGTTCTTCTATTAGTCTCTAACTTCTGCAAAAAAAATTGCTAAGTGAGTCTATATAAAAGACAGAACTGAATGTGAGTTCATTTTCAGAGTTCCCAGTAACTGAAGAATCAAAACTACATGCAGAAATGTTTTCCATGCCTAAAACAGTTACTTTACATCATTGTCCATTTTCCTTGTTCCCTAGTGTCGAAGTTTAAGCCTTTTTAGACTAAGATTAAGTAATCATTCTGAAAAATTTTGAATCATATAATTTTAAGATATTGATCAATTTCTTTCATAGAAGTACAATAGAAATTTACATATGCACATGAATATAGTTTTTAAATGCAAGAAAAATACTACATACAAAGGAAAATGTGTCCCTGTTCATAACAGTATTCCTTGGAAGATATTGATGAATGTCTTTCATCCCAAATAGGGCATTCATGACAGAACAATGAATAGATTTGTTCTGTACAAAGAGCATGACTTGTGTTGCCTGGTTTTAATCAAATTGACAATGCCTAGAGACATTGGGAGGAAGGAATGTCAATTGATGAAATGCCTCCACTAGATTGGTCTGTGAGCAAACCAGTGAAGCATTTAATTCATTAATGACTTGCTGACAGAGCTTTCTGTCCCACCCAGTCCTGCAGCCATTCAATTCCAAAGAAACTCACAGAGATCTACTTTAATCATAAACTGGTTGTCCTATTAGCTCAGGTGTCTTATTAACTCTTACATCCTACATTAATCCATAACTCTATTCCATAATTCTTGTCTGTGTCAGCCACGTGGCTTGGTACCTTTTATCAGTGAGGCATTCTCATATTGCTTTCTCTGTGTCTGGATTATGACTGTAGACTGAGCCTTTTCTCTTCCCAGAATTCTGTTCTCATTGTCCCACCTCTGCTTCCTGCCTGGTTGTCCTGCCTCTACTTCTTGCCTGGCTACTGGCCAATAAGCATTTTATTAATCTGATTATTATTATTTTATTAACTGATAAATCTTTACAGGGTACAAGATCAAACTCCTGTGGCCCTTCACCCCACACACACAGTTTTTATTCAAAACAAGAATTCTGAATCTAATCTCCTTCATTTAGCTTTCTTCCTGACCATTATCCATAACAACCTGTAGCCAACATTGTAAACCAAGAAAAATATCCATAATTCATTTTTTTGGGGGGGGGAATGCAGGCATAGTTTTTCAGGCTACTTTCTGCTAACTGGATACACTGATAAGCTTTCGGGGACCTAAAAAATTGAATTATGGTCAAGTCCTGACTGAATATTCTGTGAGGCTTAATCATCTCAGCCAGAAATCTTAAGGCTAGTCTGGATATAGAACTCAGACATCTTGGCCATCTATTCCTACTGAAGATTTCTCAGGGGATCTTCTTTGATCAAATCTGATTTTTCTTAACCCGGAATAAATCCACAGTCTCTCATTTTCTGTGGAAACAAAAGCAAAACCTCTTCTCCAAAGTAAAGTAGCATATTTTTTGACTTAAAATTTGAAGTCAAGGCATTTTCAAAATATATATGTTAGATTAATCCAACAGCATTTATAATCAAATGTCTTTTAGTAGCTTTTGCTCCTTCCTCAGCTATCAAAACATTTAAAGATAACACAATAACATACAGCATCCAGACTCTCTGTGCATTTTCCATGGCTTTATTTTAAACTTTATTGCTTTTATTTTTATTTTTAATATTTGTTTTTTGAGACAGAGTTTTTCTGTGTTTCTTTGGCTGTCCTGGAACTCTGTAGACCAGGCTGACCTTGAACTCTTAGAAATCTGCCTGCCTCTGCCTCCCAAGTGTTGTGATTAAAGGTGTGTGCTACCACATCTAACATTTCTCTTTCGTTTTTTATATTAAGTGCTTTATCTTTTTTGTTTTATTCACAAGCCTACATTTATTTTTACATATACTGTAAACTGTTTAGGGTTTTTTCTTTACTATTTTTTACTGTATCTCTCATTTTCTGACCACATGAGTTTTTAATTTGTTAAGCAATATGACTAGGAATAAAGCTGTGGCTTTGATGGCTGTATCCAGCCCATTCATTAGCTTTCTGAGAATCTAGCCTTATGTTGAAGATACCGGCCAGAGCCATGTTTATTGTCACATCTCTAGGGACACCACCAAGAAGCTGTCAGCCATTCATAAACACTATTTAATTGTTTGGGAGCAGGGCATTTTAAAAGAGCTGCAAGGTTTTTGAAGCTAAAGCTGAGTCAGGAAGCCTCTATTAAATGAGACACACTTGACTCTAGCAAACAGAGCCCATCTGAGAAAAATGCTGCTATGAAGAAGCCATGCTTAATTCTGTTGGTTTGGGTCTAGAATTACTCCCCAAGCTTTCTCAAGTTTTAAGTGAATGGAGGTGTCTACGTTGGCACCATTATTTGACAGAGGTTTCTGTCCTACCTGGTCTTGCAGCTGTTGAGTCCCAAAGAAACACAAAGAGGTCTACTTTAATCACAAATAGGTTGGCCTATTAGCTCAGGCTCTTTTATTAACTCTTATATGCTATACTAATCCAAAATTCTAGTCCTTAATTCTTATCTGTGTCAGCCACATTGCTTTGTACCTTTTATCGGTGAGGCATTCTCATCTTGCTTCTTCTGCATCTGGGTTGTGACTGCAGACTGAGCCTTTCCTCTTCCCAGAAATCTCTTTTTCTTGTTGCCCCATCTTCCTGCCTGGTTAACTCATCTGTATTTCTTGCCTGGCTACTGGACAATCAACATTTTATTAAAGCAATACAACTGGTAAATCTTTAAAGAGTACAAGATCATTGTCCCACAGCAATGACTGATATAGGAGAGCCCATCTCTGGGATTTTGTCTTAGGTGTTATAAGAAAACAGGCTGAGAAAACAATAAAGAGTAAAGCAGTATGCAGCATTCCTATATGGCTTCTGTGTCAGTTCCTTTCTCCAGGTTCCTTCCCTGAGTTCCTGTCATGATTTACTTTCATAATGGAGTATGGTGCCCAGCTATAAGTTGACATAAATCCTTTTC
The DNA here is from genome assembly GCF_037038515.1 of Microtus pennsylvanicus. Lineage (NCBI taxonomy): Eukaryota > Metazoa > Chordata > Mammalia > Rodentia > Cricetidae > Microtus > Microtus pennsylvanicus. The sequence goes on along the minus strand of NC_134579.1, from coordinate 10,493,893 downwards.
TATCCAAGCTAATTTTGGGCATGGTGTTTTATCATGGCCATGAAAACGTTAGACACCACCAAAGTCTCACATGGTGAATCAATTGGTTTTATTGGAGTTATTTACCAGAACATGGGTTAGATATTACTTAGAGGAATAGAAAAGACTCAAAAACTGCTGACTCACCAAAGCCAACCCCTGGTAACAGCTCATGAAATATGGAAACCTGGGACACACTATAAGGCCTGCAGGTAGCTCCTTCTGTTGCAGAGTGTCATTTCCAGGTTGATCATCTAATCAGAACTCTTCTAAACAGCTCTGTTAGTCTCTTAACTGATAATTCTTTTCTAACGAGCTCTACTGGTCTTTCCACAGTATTTACTGTTCATGTATGTTTAGTGTAGGTGGGGCCTAGTGAATCTGCTTAGTTTCAGTAACTTCCTCAATCTATAGTGTTGCTTACTTCAGGAATGTAAAGAGCTTCCTAGCAACATGAAATCTGTCACCTCCCCGTAGAACATCCTATTGTGTCACTTCCATTCTAATGTTCTATGTAGGTAACATTTTCTTTAAGAGAGATTTCATTCTCAAAGGAAACTAAAAACTATAAACCCAGTCATTGTTCTTTTATTTAATTTTAACAGCATTTATATTTAATACTATTGGGTTGTCAGTATCAACATTTATTTTGCACTTGATAGATTTTACAAGATAGAAAAATAGAGAAAGCAGAGTGCTGCCGAGACAGAAACATATTAAAGGTATATTTGTTCTGTTTAGACAGAATAGCTCAACACAAGTGACATGAAGAAATAAATGATTAAGGAGAATCAAATAGAAAGAAATGTATGGTACTTGCTGAAAATGGCATGAGATTCACATTCCAAACTAGCATGTAATGTTGATATTTTATGGGATTACTTTTCCATCTTGTCTTATTACTAGAATACCCCCTCTAATCTAGGGGTAGAAGAAGATGCTGACTAGAAAACGCTTCACTTAAGCCCTCTGTGTTTTGTTGGCACTAAAAATGTGAAAAAAAGGACACAAACATTTTTCAACTTAGTTTTGCAAAAGATGCAATGCTCTTCACACAAGTTTCTAGAGATTTTTCACAAAAATTGATTAGAAAGACAAAGACTATGAGAATTTTTGCCATACAAAGATACAGCTAATTTAACTTAATTCAGTTAACAACACAAGATGTAGTCTTGTGCTGCTCAGAATTATTAAAATACAAGAAACATTCTCTAAAATATATCCTATAAACTATAAGTACTGCATTGTTAGATGACTATTGTGCCAATATAGTATGAATTATCTTTCACAATAACCTAGATAAATCCTGAGTGACAATATTAGAATTATTTTGTAAGCCATCATTTGTATTTTGATGCCCATGAATATATAACATATTTTTGCTGTGTTTGTAATCACCCTACATATACATTCCCCTTGCTTTTTATAATAGAGGACTGCAAAAATATTTCCCCCTATCATCATAAACTCTTCAGAATAGTGAAGATTAGAGTAGATGTTTCTTACCTGAATGGTAAGTTACCACATGGCTAATAATTTCTAGGGTAAAAATCATATCCATTAGAATGCTTTAGATTATATAGTCAACAATTACATTTCAGCAAAATAGGAAAGTTTCTATTTTGAATTTTATTATTAAAAATAGTCTCTTCTCTCATAAAATACTTCCTAACAACAGCTTCCACTCTGTTCACTCCTCCCACCACCATCCACCTTCCTTCAGCCCCAGATCCACTCCCCCTCTGTCTCCATTCAGAAAAGAGCAGGCCTCCAAGAAACAACAACCAAAATGACAAAAGGAGATACAAGGCAAGATGGAGGTGGGCGGTCCTCGGACTTTCCACAGTCAGGGAACCCTGATTGCTCTTCAAGCTGGTGAGGGAGAGGGACTTGATCGGGGGAGGGGGAGGGAAATGGGAGGCGGTGGCGGGGAGGAGGCAGAAATCCTTAATAAATAAATAATTTTTTTAAAAAAGCCCTCATACTGAGATTGGACAAGGCAAGACAATAGGAAGAAGAGTACTAAGAGCAGGTAAAAGAGAGTTAGAGATACACCTGTTCTCACTGTTTGGAATCCCACAAGCTAACAGCCTTAAGATATATGCAGTGGACCTGATGCAGACACATTCAGACCCCATACTTGGAGAAGGCTTTCTGAGCCCACATGAGGCCTGCTTAGTTGAGTCAGTGGACCATGTTCTCCTGGTGCCCTCCATCCCCTCTGACTCCTACAACATTTCCTCCTCCCCTTTCACTGAATTCACAGCTCTAGGGAGAGGAACTCCGAGTGGAGACCTCTAGTTTAATGTCTGCATAATTTCTGGCTGTAGGTCTGTGTACCCACTTCCATCTTCTGCCAGCTGAAGCCTCTCTGATGAAACCTGGCACCAATTTATGAGTACAACAGTGTCATTAGGAATGGTTGACTATTTCCGGTCAGTCATGTCTGGTTCTGTCTTATTTCTCAGGACTATCCAGTCTACAGTTCCTGGCCATCCAGACAGTGTAAGACATGGGCTCCCTCCCATGATGTGAGCCACGAGTTAAACCAGACTTTGGTTGGCCAGTCCCACAAGTTTTGTACCACCATTTCCCCAGCACGTATTGCAGGAAAGAGAGATTGCAGGTCTAATGTTTTGTAACTGGGTTGGCATCCAGGTTTCTCTTTCCACAGCCTCAGAGAACCTTCCAGTGCCATAGAGACTAGAACATAAGGTTGAAGGTATGATACAGGCACCAGCTTTACTTCTCTCCATTCAATGTTCTGTTTGGATGTTGTCCTCCACAACTGGGATCCACTGTCAGTTTTCAGAGAGTGATCCTCTATATTCTGCATCACTCTCTCTGCGTTGTTTAGGGATCTCTGTGGGGTATCTTCAGCCACTCCTTACATGCTTTCGAACTTGCCATGTGCTGCTGCTTCATGCTGTATCTTCAGATAGTTGTTGCGGCTGATCTATTTTCAAGAACTATAGATTCTGGATTACTTTCTAGCTAGCTTCCTTGTGCTGAGTTTTGCATTCATTGGTGTAAACTGTGGAAGCGGTAATCTATACATAACATTAAAAAGCTAGTATCACATTCCAATTATTATTATGAAGTGCCAAACAAACATAAACCAATGTAACAGTTGTCTTCTATAGGGAAAACTGTACTTTCCAGGAAATATATGTTCAACTTATGCTTTTTTTTGATATTTTTTTCTAGTTACACCTGTTATGTAATATAGAAAGAAGTGCTATGTTTGCACTTTTAAAAAATTTCAATCTGGCTCCATGTATCTAGAATATTCATAAAATTTAAGCTTTTTCAGGCTAAAAATCTTGGTTCCCTAAATTGTTTCTAAGAGTGACTATAAGCTGCTGAAGATATTTTGAGCACAAGGTGCAGCAGAATTTTAAGTAACCTTCCCTTTCACTCCTCATCAGTATCTATATGATTTCTAATCATTGCTGTACACATCAGCTGTGATGAGAATGAAGCCAGGTGTGATGAACACGAGCCTCCTGTTTTCCTGAAGGGCATTGCTTTTTATTTATGCTATTGTGTTTGGGCCTTTCATGTGTGATTTAGAAGAAACATACATATAGTGCTTCCCACTTAAACCTTCTGCTCCCCGCATATTGGGAGAGGGGACGGATTTCTCCCTGCTTGAATAAAGATTTCCATTTGGAATAGTGTGTGAAGTGAGAATGCTAATTCTGATATTGCCCTCAGTCTGCTGTGGTCCAAGGGAAGATTTTTGAGAGTGGTGGCTCCATCCGAAATTCAAAACCCTTAAAAAAAAAAAAAAACAGAAGCAAGAGTACATATTCGCCAATGTCAAGGTCTATAACAAGAAAACCTTGTTAAGCCAGTTATCTGTTCATAAATGGACTTATCATGAAAGGGGAAACTTTTTAGGTAGGGCTTGTAAACCAGCTTAGAAGGACAGATTTCCTTCATTGCTTTCTTCTTGAAATTATAGAGATATCAGAAGAGGGTTCTTTTCCTGATGAAGGTGAAAATATTTCTGAAACTAATAGCATTGTATAAGCTTTTTCATTAGACATTTATTTGGTGAAAATTAAGCAATTCCTCTTTATCTCCTCACAGTAATAATTTTGAAGCTCAACCTGTTCCCCTGTCTGCTAATGGTTTATATTTGCTAATCAGAAAATGGGAAAAATAAACAAGAACCAACTTGAGAAGTAGAGCTCAATGTTAGGAGCCCACCTGATCACACCGAGAAAACAGTTATTTGGCTGATATTTATGAAAGATGCATATGTAAATCTATTAAGATGCATTTCATTACCTCCGCCAAATGCAAATAGGCTTTCAACCTTTTCAGAACAGCAGGATTTATTGTACAGTTCAAAGAATGATTATATCTGCCTTCTGGGCTTGGTGTAGTCTAATTCTATAATATATACACAAATGGAATTTGTTCTCAGAGTCACATTGCACAGGTTCCGAGATGCAAGTTAAGGGCTTGATGAGCTCCTGAAAATAATTATTTAGTATTCTAAATAATACACATAATTTACAGTGTTATCCTGAGATAACTAGGAAATGTTATTTCAAATAACAGCTCTCTTAGTGAACACAGTTTCTACTGTAGATACTGCCCAGTTATCATGAAATAGCATACATTCATTTTAGGTAAGTCCATATCTATAACTCATGTTTCAAGAAAATTATGACTGCTACAGTAAATTGGGTGACATTCTGCCAAATAAGATTTCTCCAGCAACAACAAAACACAAATGGACTAATGCAAGTTAATTGCTTTGAAAATGCGTGATTGCACATATAAATATTACATTTTACTTGAATTAGCAGGGGAAGTTATAACTCTAAAAGCCTCTGGCAAAGAGGGATCAAAGTATATTAGAAATATTATAAGGCAAAGTGTTACAAAAAGCATAAACAAACATCAAAGTTAAGATTGTACACAGATGTTATTTGCATGTGTCAATACAAATGTAAATAACTTTTCATATTTGAGTTATCCTACTCCACAAAATAATGATATACATTTAATAATCCTGATACACCTGGTACATCTGTCTTGGAAAAGTAAGTATCTGAATGACTGGTTCTTCTACTGTTAAAACATACATTAAATATCACTCAGTATTCATTATTTTTGCTTCTTTAAGGTTTTTATAAAGTTGTAGGTGTTCTATATCTAATTGGAAATATTTATTGTTTTACTTGCTTCAGAGTTACCTGTTTAGAATGGCTAAGTATGAAAATGTACTATTTTAGAAAATGTGAAGATGCTTATTTATACACCTAGCATTCTTACTTTAATACTGATAGTCACATGTGAGCTGTAATACAATCATGATACATGTAGATGTGCTTTCAGACACAGCTCTCCTGCATGCAATATTAGTGGAGTCTCACAAACATGAGAAACGGAGCATAATTACTTTCATAATTAGGTTTCTAGTACCTCATCATTATTTTAACAAATCATTTTTTATTAGTATTGTGATGTGAAAAGTATAGAGAGGTTTTCATATAATAAAATCAACCTAGATAGTTGAATGGGAACCATTTTTCATAAAATTACTCTTAATTAAGGGCACAATCTTAAATTAAAGTCAACTTGTCATTGTTTGTAATATTAAATATACAGAAAATATATTACCTTAAATTTTTATAATAATTAAAGATTGAGCTCTCTATTGTAAACATTGATATTTAAGCTCCTTAATATACTTTTAAGAAAAATCGATTGATAGCAGATTTTTATTTTTGCTTTTACTTAGATATGTGTCATAATTAAAAATATGTATTTCAATTAAATGGGGGAAATGAATCATAATGAATAAGAAATGGGAATAGCGCAACAATAGAAAACACTTGCTTAGGTTTTGGGCTGTATACACAAAACACACGCACATACACTTCAAAGCAATATTTTTCTTTATCTCATTTTTATTTAAATGTCATCTTTACTAAAAAATAAAATCAAATTCATTTTACAATGTTTACTAGAGAGCAGAAAAGTGAGCTAAATGACCTGCCCAGTGGATAAAGCTCATGTCCTTAAATCACCCTCTCCCTGCCCTCCTGATATCCTGAACCTCATCTACTTGCCAATCCTTATATTGGTCATGTACATTTAATTATCTTAAATTATCACCCACGGTATTCAGTCCTAACATTGAATTTATTTTTTACATAAGAATGGTCCTTAGATATTGTTTCTCTACTGCTATTCATTCATCTTTTTTATTTCTGGGAAATCGGACAGTCATGATTTAGGAAAGTTCAAGTATTTTTAGTTCAAGTTGCAATGTTGATTCATAGCTACTCTGTTCAATATATTACACACTCTTAGATATTCAATGACTAAAAAGACAAAATAATTTCCCCTAGAAATCTAGGATAAAGAGGTTAAAATTATCTTGTTTTTTTTCTTTCTTGTAAATTATCTCTCCTCTGCCTCACACAGCTACATGAAAGAAGTCCTCTCACGTGATGACCTCTATATACTCAGTCCATACTCAGAATGAGGACCCCTGATAAGTTACCGGTACACAAAGGTTATAGTCACAATGTCACTAATGAGACAAGAATTACTACAGCATTTTCAAGTCTTTGAAATTAATTTCATGTGATTAATTCAAATTTTAATAGAAAATATTTCTATGCCTGAGATCCAGTAAGAAATTAGAATATTGATTGGCTCTTCTGTCCCATTCCTCCTAGGATGACTTAAACCCAAGGAACTTATTACAGATTTGACTTAATGTGATAGAGTGTAATAGGGTATAATACATGAAGTACAGTTTGGGTGATCTGATGACCAGCTGAATAATAGATGAATGTGAGTTGTTATTATTATTATCAACAAAAGACAGTTAACAATGGAGGTGAAGGATGCTTAGAGTGTGGAGATATTATCTTCATTTGTTGGTTTCTAATTTGTCATATGAGAAACATGGAACAATATAGGATGCCTTAAAGAATAATTACCTGAGCTAGAAGGATGAAGTTTCCTTGTCTTTAACTGACACTGAAAAAAACAATGGGAAGAACTAATTTGAAATGAAAAAAAATCAGTGATGTGTTAGGCATTGAGGCTATTTCAGTGTGGGAATGAAGGTAAAAATCAGGGACCTAGAAAATGGTAACACCTGGAGATTTACATTGGCCATCCCAATGTTTAAAATCATGGGAATGGATGAGAGCAGGAAGGTTGTCTCCTTTAACTATACCTCAGGGGATTACTAATGAGAACATTCTGAGACATTTATACTAGATATAACACAGTTACACCTCTAACAAATGTTAGCTGCCACTATTATTTTGCATCTGGCTCTACATGTTACTACTTTTTATTCCTAATTACCATATAGATACTGACTACCAGAAACCATAGTGTCAGTTCTGATCAAACAACATTAATGTACTCGTGTTTGAGGTTTCTATGTTTAATATTACAAAGGATACAGAAAACAAATGAAAATAAAAAGCATCATTTGCAGGATGATATGCAAGAAAACACTGTCAAGAGAGTCTACTCTATATAGAGTTAGGCACAGGATATCTTCTGAGGGCAAAGTAACCAAATGTGCATCTCAAGAGCCACAGATGCAATTCACAGTAGCCACTTATGAAGTGATTCTATTACAAAGCTCAGAACAAAATTTATATGCTACATGGGGATTACATTGGATTTATTAGAAAAACACAGAAAATATATTGGAGTGCTCTTTGTCCCTCTCTCTGTATGCTTCTTTGTTTCTATTTTATGTGTCTACATGACTGTGGACCATCTTTATGATTGGTGGCCAGAAGAAGATTTGCTGGAACTGTATATACAGTTCAGAACTAACTACCATGTAGGTGTTGTGAATCAATCCTAGGACCTCTGCAAGAGCAAAAAGGATTCTTAACTAGTGAGCCTTCTCTTTAGCCATATGTATGTTTCTTATTTAAGGAACATTCCTAATTAGAAGTCGTAAGAATACTTTAGCATTCCCAGTGATTTCAAAATTCAGTTTTTTGTTGGATTGTTTTAAGTCATAAAGTGATTGAGCTATAATTTAAATTAGTGGGAAATATTAAAAAGTAAGAAGTGTTTCAACAATCATGCTCCACTAATTTTAAAGAATATAATTTTAGAGCAGTAAGAGATTGGAAGTAATGTATGCTCTGTTCCTAAGGAAACCTTAAGAGATACAGAAATATTTACTGTTTTTTTTTATATTTTGTCTTTATTTATCCATCAAGTTTTGCAAAGTGGACTATTCATACTCAAGAACATATTTCAAGTTGGTATTCCATTGTGTTTCTCATTTGAGTCACTGTTGACTTGCAGAGAAAAAATGAAAATTAGTATTTTCTTCATCAATCATTATGCTTCTATACAATTTCCAAGAGACCAGTTCTAAATAAGTCCTCGCAGGCCATCACTCTCAGCAGTCTTGCACTTCAATTCCATGAAGTTGAGGTCATCTGATTCCACAATTTTTTCTTGACAATGAACCCACACCTTAACAGATATTGAAAATGTACATCTATTATGTTACCCAGTAGATAAAAAGGAAAGTGGTAAGAGAACACTTAAGGACTTGGGACAGGGATGTCAAATCCCCTTTCTTGAATATGGCACTAGTCTAGCAAAATAACAAAAGCATTTACTTAGTAGATGTCACAGCTTCTTGTTCTCACAAGAAATGGGTCATAATTGAAACAGAATGTTCTCTGAAGGAGTGAGATAGAAAAAAGGTGAGAATCAACTCAGTGTGATTAAGAAAAATATGGTTTACATAAAAGTGAATCTAAGACCCATCCAAAGAGAAATGTAATGATAAACAGAAGTAAACATAAAGGGTACTTCATGTTTTTAATCTCAATATGAATTGATATTACTGATAATAATAAGATGTTTTATTTTTGAAAGATAAGATGATTGCTTCCTTAGGAAATGAGAAGACAAGACCAAAGCTTAATATAGCAAACTTATGTGCAGAATGTATTTTGGGAGTTCTGAAAAAAAACTTGTTTTGAAATTTGGAGATTATTCAAAGTTATTTCCAGTAAGAAAGGTAATTAAAATAATTGGACATAAGACTTAAGAACATAACTAATAAATTTCAAACATAAATTGCAGTCACAGGTAGAAGACCCAAGATCCAACTACTGGTTAAACAGTAAAATCCCATGGAACCCTATTTTAATAGCCTGTGATTCTAAATTTTGACTTAACCTTATGCTCTCTACACAGATATTTGTGACCCAAATATGTAACTTACACATTGCATAGCATAATTCTCAAAACTTGCATACATATCTTCATATTTTCCTTTTAAATAGAGATTGACTGATGTTGGAAAGTTTTGCTTACTGGATAAAATAAATACTATAAATTGAAAAGAAAAACACAAAGTAAAGTTCATGTATTCTTCAAGTGCCAAAATAGAAAGATGCATTTTAATTCTAATAATTTGCATGAACTTTTCCCTTTATCCCACTGATGAATAGTTATGCCGCTGTAAGGCAGGCATATAACCTGTCAACAATTTTAACATGATTAGTTAAGGAGAATGGCTGCTAGTTCCTCTTACACTGATCTGAAGCACTAATATAGTTAGCTTGGGCAAACTTGTCAACCAGGTCATCTGCCTAAGGCACGAACCTAGCATACAGCATTTCTGATAATTCTTTACTGGCTTCCAACTGTCAAGGAATTCCAATGCTATTTTTCTGAGGTGTCAGAGTAATTGCCCCTGACTGAGAATTGACTTGGTTTCTTGGTGTTCCACATATCTGTCGCTTCTTGCCCAAGGGACTTCTCCCAGGCTCTACTCATGTCATGTTCTATTAGCTGTGGTTAACCAGGTGCAGACTTAAACAGCCTGAATAGTTTTTCTAAAAATGGAAAAAGTTAAAAAGTTGAATTGACTCACAAAGATTTTTCAGGTGTAAAGACAGGTGGATGTGTACAAATGCACATTTGCATTGTTGAGCATGTGTTGTTTATGCCCACAATTCTTCAAAGTGTTAACAGTCATTTCAGCATTATAGTGAACCCTTAATCCATTAAAGGATAGTGATGAGACTTACATTCATTTTTTTTATTAAGTGTAACAGAAATCATGATAAGTATGAGTCCAAAAAAAACCTGTAAAACAATATTCTGAGAATATTAAAATATGTTTACAGAGATCCTGACTGTGATTTTTCTAGTGGTGGATTGAAAGCAGCTATTAAGAACCTCTTAAATATTTAAAATGTGAGGCAGATTTCAGTTCTTTTAAAGTAGAAAGAAATTATGAATTACATTGGTAAGTGAGAAAGCAATTTTCTAATGCCACATTTAATATTATGTTCATTAGGATGTACAGATTATTACAAGTGAGTATTTAATGTTTCACCAGGGTAGCATAATCCTCAAAACTGAAGTGAGTATTTAAAATAGGAGATAAAGGAGTTTCAGTTAAAACTCTGGGTCTTCAGTTTTGAGGATTATGCTACCCTGGTGAAACATTGGCATATCCATACAATGAAGTACTACTTCCTCAGCAACAAAACTAAAATTAGTAATTTAGGAAGATGAGTGTCTTTCAGTTACAGTGATGAATATGTTAGCCAGCCTATCATCAATCAAAAATGTAACCATAGAACAAATTATTTAGGAGTATTTATATATTTTGAAAATGTCTATTTTTCCCCTTCCTAGAAGTAAGCTACCAAAAACCAAGTTTTTTTTTTACTTTTGATAATAGAATGACATGTGATTTTTTTATCCAAACTTAAAGAATGTGATACAAATTTAAGATTTTCTTCACAGACAACACAAATGCTACCATTCTTTGCATGCTGCCTAAAACTCCTTGAAATAATACGTAGATTACAAGACAAAGCAAATATTGATTGGAAAAAATAAGAATTTATGAATCCAAGACTCCTTGAAATAATACGTAGATTACAAGACAAAGCAAATATTGATTGGAAAAAATAAGAATTTATGAATAAATAACCTTCTCATTGTTTATTTACTGTCAAAACAATTTACTAATCTTATATAAAAATATCTGAAAATTGTAGCTTTAAATACACTTGAGTTTAATAGTGTTTTGGTTCTCTAATTAAGTCAAAATATAACTATTATTTGGGATGTCATAATTTAATTTGGTGTGGAGTCATAAATAATAAATGAGACGATGTGAATTTAACATTATTTTGCATTTTTAAATCTAAAATTTGTCTTTATAAATAGTTTTAAGAATAATAGCTGTGGCTGGAAAGACAGAAGTTACAAGTAATTACTGCTCTTTCAGGAAACCTGTCTTCAATTCCCAACATCTGCATTGTGGCTTTCAATTACCTCTAACTTCAGTTCCAAGGGATCCAGTGTCCTCTTCTGGCCTTTATAGGTACCACATATGAAGGCAAAAAACTCATACACATAATATTTTAAAATAATAATCCTTCCAAATGTTAGAAGCCTGACAAAATAGAGTCCAAGTTAGACTGCGAATATAAGTCATGGGTAGGATGTTTGTCTCAAACAGGCAAAGTTTTGGGTTCAGTCTTCAGAAACACACATAGAGCTACAATACATGCATGAATACACATACTATATATATAAATCCATTATGTAAATTTTCTAAAAAGACTGTAGACAAGTTTCTGTTCCACCGGGTCCTACAGCTCCTCAGACCCAAAGAAACACAGAGACTTATATCAATTATAAATTGTTTGATCTATTATCTCAGGCTTATTATTAACTAGCTCTTAAAATTTAAATTAAGCCATAATACTTATCTATGCTTAGTCATGTAACTTTGTATTTTTTCTCAGTGCAGTATTCTCATCGTGCTTCCTCTGTGTCTGGCTGGTGACTTCATCTCTGCCTTACCTCTTCTTAGAATTATCTGAGACTAGTTGTTCTGCCTATACTTCCTGCCTTCCTCCTGGACAATCAATGTTTTATCAAACTAAAACAAGTGACAAATCTTTACAGTGTACAAAAGCATTATCCCATAGCACCCCCCCCCCAATTTTTCAAAACAATATCCTAAATCTAATCTCCTTTGTTTACCATTTTTCATTTGTTTAACCATTATCCACAATAACTTGTAACCTAGACACTAAACAAAAACAGACAGCCGTAATTCATTTTTTGTGAATGTGGATGTTGTTTTCTAGGCTCCTTCCTGCTGATTGGCAGTGCTGATAATCTTATCGGGACCCAAAGGAAATTTACAATTATGTTCAAGTTATGACTGGAGTACTCTGTGTGGCTTGATCATCGCAGCCAGCAGTCTTGAAGCTGTTCTGGATATAGAACTCAGAGGAAACTGCAACAGAGGTCCTCTGAAATGTAGGTTCATCTGAGCCATCTGCTTCTAACAGAGATTTTTCAGGGGTCATGCTTGATCAAACATCATTTTTCCTAACCCAGAATGAGTCCAGAGCCTCTCATCTTCTGTGGAAAAAAATGCAAAACCTCTTCTCCAAAGTAATGTTTTTTTTTACTTAAATGTTGAAGTCAAAATATACAGTTTGGATTAATTCAGCAGTATTTATAATCAAATGTCATTTAGCAGCTGTTGGCACTTCCTAAGCAGTCAAACAATTCAAAGACAACAAAATAACATTCAGTATCCAGTCTCCCATCTTTACATGACTTTTTTCTCACTCTATTTTATTTATTATTTTTTTTTTAATTTTTGGTTATTTGAGACAGGGTTTCTCTGTATATTTTTGACTTTCCTGTAACTCACCCTGTAAATCAGGCTGGCCTTAAACTCAAAGAGCTCCACCTACCTCTGACTCCCACGTGTTGGGATTAAAGGCAGGCACCACCACATCCACCTATTCTATTACTTTTTTAAGGACCTTCTCTATCCTTTTTCTTTTCTCTGCCAGGCTATGTATATTAGCAAACAAACTACTTAGAGTGATTTCTTTTTGTTTTTATGTCTTTGTCTGACTCTGTCTTTACTGTATATCTCTATTTTTTCTGAGTTCAGTCTTACATCTACTAAGCAGCATGACTTGTAGTAATTTTCAGCTCTGGCAGGTGGCTCTAGCCCATTCCTTAGCTTTCTGAGAGTCTAGCTTCATGGTGGAGGTACTGGCAGAAGTCATGTTTATCACCACAACTCTGTGGAGTTGCTAGTTCCATGCCACCACCGAGAAGCATGCTGCTGGCTACTCAGAAACACCATTTTAGTGTTTGAAATCATGGCCTCATAAAACAGTTGCCATGCAGTTTTTGACACTAATGCTGAGTCAAGAAGCATTTCTTAAAGGAGCCGCACCTCTGCTTGCTGCACTTGACTCTGTTCTTGTCTGACAGAATCTTTTTATTTTTAAGCTTTCTCAGTCTTTATGTGGACGTTCTTGCCAAACATTCGGGCACCATTTGTAGGCAGAAGTTTCTGTCTTGCCAGTCCTACAGTTGTTAAGTCCCAAAGAAACTCACAGAGGCTCATATCAATTATAAACTGTTAAGTGTGTCAATGGCAAGGCTCAAGAGCCAAACCACTATGCTCATTATTCAACCAACACACTGTTCAAATTCATCAAACTACACAGTTAAAACAGATGCACATTTGTGTTTCACGGACTATACGAAAAGAAAATTAAATAGATAAGTGTATGACCATACAAACATACATATCTCAAAAGCATCCTTACAGATTTGATCATAGCAAGTAAGAAGAAACAACAACAAAAACACCTTTATATTGCTGTTTATGCAGATCAGCAATGCAGTAATATTAAAAAAAGGAAAATATTTCTAAAATGATTTAAATAATAGCCCCCTCAACTAATGGTACATACAATAAGGTGTGTTTTTTACAAGAAGAAAATACTAATTTGTATTTTTTGTTGGTTTTCTGTAAGCTTAAAAATTATTTGAAAAACACACCTTCATGGAGTTGGGCTATCTGCTCTTAATTTCCTTTTTTCCTTGGCATTGCTATATAAAGTCTATATGAATACATGTTTTCTGTGAATGATATTTTTTGCTGTATTTTTAAGACTTTGTCCTGTAGTCTAACAGAGACAGTCTATTTTGTTTGAAACACAATTTAAGATTAAAAGTACAAGCTAAAGGAAACAATTTTAAATGAAGGTCGATAAAGTATAGATTCCATTACCTAACCACCCAACGTGTCAGTACTAAAGTAATTACTGCTTCTATTTAAAATGGTGCAGTCAATGGCCAGTGGTTGCTTCTAACACTGGTAATGTAACATTTCTTTCCTAACATAATTGTATAAAATTATTGTCACAATTAATGTCCCAAAACACTAGTTCTCTGCATATTCCAGATATTTTAAAAATATTCATTCTTCATTTTCCTCCACAGCCCTATCACTGGAATATATCTCATTTTGACAGCTATGATATTGCCAGTTGTTTACTTCTCATCTGATAATGGACTTTGGGATCTGATTAACTTTATAGTTGAAAAAAAACTGTCATCCTCAGGCTAACATATCTTACTGATAGCTGTCTTGAAATAAATCTTTAACACCTTCTCAAAGACTATTCTTACAAACTTCCACCAAACATACTACAAACAAAGCTAGCCTCATTCAAAAAGTGACAAGCATAATTTGAAAACAGTTTCCAATAATCACGGTTCAAAAATATATCAAATCCATAACTTGTAGAAAACTTCCTCTGTTTCCAATTGCTTTCATGACCTGACATTTACAGGAGGTAATATTGCCTAAAAGATGGTCTGTTGTGACTTCTCTCTATTCAGCTCTCCTGAAAAAAAAATATTTTTCATCTTGAAACTTATTCTCTGCAATGGTTTCAGAGTTTTGACATTAGCATTAATTAGCAGACCACTTCACACATTTTCTAAATTCAACAGCCTTTATCTAAGTACATCACTATTCACAATGATGCTGAAGACTTATTACCCTAACATATGGCTCCTTGATATACAAGGAAGGAGAATTGGGGTTACTCACCACTTGTTTTATTTCCTTGAAGCAGCTCATAGGAAAGTCCTCTGACCACAATCTAAAAAACTTTTTAATCCCAGAGTTGTTCTCACTGCACCTGAGGAAAGGACATTTCAGACAGAATACAGGAAGGCCAAGAACAACACCCGTACACAATCCCTGCCAAACCGCTCAGCTTATTTCTGTTGGATCTCACACTTCTAGCCTAGTTCTGTTTCTGCGTGGCTCTCTACAATGCATTTCTAGCGCTGTCTCTGCATGGCTCTCCACAATGCATTTCTAGTTCTGTCTCTGCGTGGCTCTCTCTCCACAATGCATTTCTAGTTCTGTCTCTGCGTGGCTCTCTACAATGCATTTCTAGCCTAGTTCTGTCTCTGCGTGGCTTTCTACAATGCATTTCTAGTTCTGTTTCTGCATGGCTCTCTACAATGCATTTCTAGTTCTGTCTCTGCGTGGCTCTTTACAATGCATTTCTAGCTCTGTCTCTGCGTGGCTCTCTACAATGCATTTCTAGTTCTGTCTCTGCATGGCTCTCTCTCTACAATGCATTTCTAGATCTGTCTCTGCGTGGCTCTCTACAATGCATTTCTAGTTCTGTCTCTGCGTGGCTCTCTCTCTGCAATGCATTTCTAGCTCTGTTTCTGCATGGCTCTCTACAATGCATTTCTAGTTCTGTCTCTGCGTGGCTCTCTCTCTCTACAATGCATTTCTAGTTCTGTCTCTGCGTGGCTCTCTACAATACATTTCTAGTTCTGTCTCTGCGTGGCTCTCTACAATGCATTTCTAGTTCTGTCTCTGCATGGCTCTCTCTTTACAATGCATTTCTAGCTCTGTCTCTGCGTGGCTCTCTACAATGCATTTCTGCTTGTCGCAGTTTCACTCATCTACGCCCCATTAATAAATAAATGTTGTGGTTTTTCTATTGTTGCGCTGCATTTTGCGTTATGGACCTCATCCAGGAATCTTGTGTAAGAATGTTTTCCACTTATACTATGGCCAATCCTATGTTAATTATTTTCTTATTTATAAATAATCCCATGTTTGAAAGTATTTTTCTAAGAATATTTATAGGAGCTACTTCTACAATTTCTTAGCATTTGTACTTTAAATATACAAAATTTTTGAAAAAAATGACATTTTTGAAAGACTCCTAATAAGACATCACCCCTGCCAAGCATAGTGGCTTACACCGCAGTCTTAGCTCATATGTTCAAATGCACTCTAAGCTATATGACAAGACACGGTCACAAAAGAAAACAAAAGCACAAAAACTGCCTTTTTTATCCCAATAGGATAAATACAGAGTTGAGTACATTTTATGATGGAATAAATCCAATCACCAGAAAATCCCGTTTATTGCTGAAGAATTTTATTCATGTTAAGATGATTCTAAAATTCACAATTCCAAATCATTTCTTGGCAAAAAGACATCTTCCAAAAGAAGAGAAATCCTAGCATGCACTATATTAAAAAAAATAGAAAAAGGCTTTTGAAGAATAGTATTTTTGAGACTATTCTCAGATTTAGGGTTTGATTGACGACAATAAATGAGATGGATGTATGTGAATATGCGAAGAGTACAGAGAAATAGAATCTGTCAAATAGGCAACTTATTAACAATAACAGTACCAACAACCAGAGGAAGAAGACTATGAAGCCATTAGTTTGGCAAGATGAGATGGCAGAGAAATATAAGATAATCATACAATGACTGAACATAAAAGCCATGTTTACCTAAATCTTGTGTGTAAAAGTCAGGAATAGCAGGCTTATTGTAGGTCTCAAGTCAATCTGGGAAAGTTTCAGTCATCATAAGTTCTCAGGACAGAGTTAATTAGAATTCAGGATAGGTCTTTGGAGGATGTTCTCCTAGTCTCTCTTAAAGCATGCCTTTTCTGTGTTGAAATTAGTAGATGTGCACAAAAAGGGAAAGATGAAAAAATTCAAAACATCTTAAAAACACATCTGTAAGACATAGTATAGGAAAATTAGAATTTAACAAATATTTGCTTGAACATTCATACATGGGTTTGGCTCTGTGTTTCTCAAGATAGAATATATTATTTGTGAATTCTTAAACAACAGCAAGTAAGTAAATTACTAAAAGAAATTTAACAAAAGTCATTTGCAGTTATAAAATAAATGTCATTAAACTTTTATTTAAAATTGTTTAGGAAAATATTTGAGAGAAATAATACTAATTAGAAAATTTATACTATCGTGCTAACTAAACCTTAGACTACTGTTCTGAGTTAACGAAATGTTCACTGGCATGTGGAGATATAAGTATAGAGATGCAAATAGCTTAGGAGCTTTTAGAGCAAGTTGAACATGTTTTTAGATTATAATATTAATAAATTAGTACTTATATTTTAAAAGCCTTCATGTTTTATATTGGTAACATTTTTTAATTTTCTTTCAATGTTGAACTCTGAGTGAGCAATAAAAACTAAAAGTTATCCTTTGACACACAGCAGTGTTAAAAGCACTAGGCTAAAGGAGGAATCAAATGATGACACAAATACTGAGAACATTCACAGGGTTCTTAAAGAAAAGCATTATGTCCTAGAAGGTGATCTACTTGTTGTGGTACAGGATTATGAAAGTTAAAAGATAGAGAGAGATGGAAGTTAAATTAAATTGGGAAGACTTGAATGCGTCAGTTGAGTTACAAAGAGCCTCAGAGAAGCAACTCTCCTAACATTTTGGTAAGGGAATTTTAAAATTGAAAATAATGTTGTGTGTGAACAAAATGTTGCTTTTGCTTTTAAATTTCTTTACAGACAAAATTCTAATTAGTGCCCCTTTATTCCCCTTTCACTTAGTCACGGTGAACTAATATTAAGGCAGAGAAAGTCAATGTCAAACGACATGCTGTATTCTGACATATGTCCTTACATAACGAAACAGTGGAAGGAAACAGCAACACTTATTACCTTCAAATTAAATTTAATTAACTACTCAGAAACTTTGATTTTTGAAAAGTTACCCATCAAGAATTTGAATGAAAATTAAAATCATTTGACAAGTTTTTGATGTTCCTGTTCATCTTCTTCCTGAATCCTGGATAAATAGTAAATTAGAGAGGCTAATGAAAGGACTTATAATTACATCCTTAGAGGTTTTATTCTGATTTAACTGAAAAAAATACCAAAAGGGAAGGAAAAAAGTCTGGAAAGCTGTATACTCACAACACCTAAATTGTAGCCTCACCATAAACCATATGCATGTGAATTCTTGGATTTGACCTGAGCTTCAGATATGGGATCTACAATGTATTGGCTAAGCCTGGGCCTTTCATGAGCTCTTAGTGAAGAAAAGTATCTTCTACCATAGGATATGTAAGCTATAAAAAGGCAGATATACTCAAGAAAATTGATTCAATGATTATTTAAATTCTTTTCCTTTTTGTTTGTACTATAGTAACATTCACTATAATAACTGTGCATTAAAGTATAAATATGAAAGACTTGATTAGAAGCTACTATGGAGTTTTCCATAAGATCCTTGTATCCTGAAGGCCAGATGAAAAAGTCTCACCCAGCTTCTTTGCTAACCATCATTCTACCCTTCATGTCAAGAACCATTTCCTCAACCCAAAATAAATTTCAAAGACACATTGTTTTGAAAATAAAAAGCAAAATAAGTTCATATATGAACTGATACTTTAAATGGATATAGTTTTCCAAAGATAATGTTATCATTAGGGCTAAGGAGACCTTGGCAAGGTGCATATCATGCAGACATGAAGACCTGTGTTCTACTAAGTCACATAAAAGCCAGAATGTTGCTCAAGAAGTTGCCTGCAGAACACCAGCCAGCCAGCCTGGCCTAACTGCTGAGCCCCAAGTCATGAGAAAACTTGTCTCAAAAGAAACATGGTAGGTGGCACCCCTGAGTAGTAATGCCCTAGACTGACTTTTAGCTTCCACATCTACACACACACACACACACATGCATACATACACACACATGCACACACACAAATACAAAACCCACAAGTATCATAATTTGTGTACATATATAAAAGGAACATACATTAAGTATTTTAAATCCTTAATTAGTGAAAGAACCAATAGGATTGTACAATTGATTCAAAGGAAAATTCAAACTATTCACACATGCATAAGGAAATCAAAGACACTGAAAGCACTTTGAAAATATATATAAATCTGATGAATATTCACATGGCAATAATAAGTTGCTTTCTACCAGACAAACTTAATTTTCGTTTATATGGATAAGAATCATTTGCATTATTAAACGGCTTGAAGAGGATGAAAGGCGCAGATCCAGGCACAATCTGCTGAGCAGGAAAAGTATGCCGCATGGGGCCCCGGTAGCCTTGGATTTTTGTCCACCCTAACTCCCTTCATAATCTTTCTATATGATGCTAACATCCAGCCATCTAACTTTACTGCTTGCTCTAAGTCACTTCATGCTGTTCCTACTTTTCAATTAACCCCTAAAGTAAGAAGAAGAAGAAAATAGTCAAGCTTCTTTAAAAGTGGCACTTCACTACGCTCTGCTGCAAGACATTTGGAAAGAGAATTCATGAGTTCACCTAACTTCCGGTGCCCCTCACCATTGGGTGACACGTATAAGTAACTGTATGCTGTGTTTAAAGGTTGCTTCCAACTCCCTTTGAAGGAAACGTATGTGTTTTAAATCCAGCACCATTTGCTGGCACTTAGAAAAGTGTGTTTGTCTCAGGAAGTCTGTTTGACAGCCTGTGGTGTAGAAGAAAAATTCCACAGACACCGCTCCACTCTAACAGCAGAGTGAAGAGAGAGTGCATAGCCTCTCAAGTTAGTAAATGGGAGTGTCAGCGAGCAGTGGGATGTTTAACCAGCAAATGGCTTCCTCAGAGGAAGCCCATACCTTACTGTGGCTACTCTGCCTTACGCTGTCAATTGAAAGCTCAGAGTGAACGGTTTCAGGCTGATTGGTAACCTCTGAATAGGAGCTGGTCCTTTCCAGAAAGGCCTTATTAGGCAGGCATCAATGCTTCCTGGAAGCTTAAAAGGGGTATCACAAGCCCGAGGGCCTTTCTAGCTTACTCCTCTGAGCCTTGTTGGTTGATTAAGTTTGAGGTTCTTGTGTGAAGTGCTTTGAGGGAGTCCACACTGTGAGGTTGGCAACACAATGCTTCTTTTTGTGATTAACTTCCCCAGGGCTCTCAACTCAAAACCTCGCACTTGCGCTCACTTCACGTAAAATTTTACAAAAGCCAGAACCCCTGAGGTCTCGTTGGCTTTGCCTGAAATTTGTCTTTTCTGCCAAAAATTTATCGTTTTTAACAGAAGCCTGTGTCTGCCCACCCGTGATCCCTTTGGGAAATCCTCCAGCTGTGGAGACCTCATATGCTCTCCTTCTGATATCCAAGATGAATCTGACTTTGGACGTACAATCATTCTGATTCACATAAATACATGCTTGGTTTAGTAATGGGTGCCAGGCACAAATGTGATAATTTCTTCTCCCTGCAGCCTCACACAAAGAGGTAATTTGTTCCGTGCCCCCAGCAACAGGTGAATGGCACAAAACACGGGCATTGTGTGCATGGAGAAGAAGCCACATTTTATGGATAAAATGGGTGACAGAGAAATGATCCATGTGCACAATTACTAAATTTGCATTAGTCATTTTGGGATGGATGCTTTCATTGTATGAGTTGCGGACATTTTGGCAGAGGGAAGCTGTTGCCTGGAGACTAAAAATAGCTTTATTCTTACCATCTTAAGGCCGAGCACTGTGGGTTCAATTCCCTTGCCAACATTTGAAACTCCAGCTCAAAGCACGGAAGTAACACTTCAGCCCTCCACTTCCTAACTGTATTTTAAGTTTCTTTCCAATTTTTGTATTTTATTTTCTCTTAAGCAATGCTATCAAATAATCTTGAAGTTATTTTTTTACAGTTATGTACTCTTCATACATGTTATGTACATGTTATACCAGCATGAGAAAAATTAAAAGATATCCCACAGTTAAATATATAGAAGGTAAAATTCAGCTACTAATTTTTAAAAAGCTTTTAGCCTTAACCTTCTTGAAAAACACTCCGTTTAGTTCATAAGAGGGTAGAAGGAAATAGTCTCTCACTTAAATACCAACACACCCAGAGTTTAAGTCATAGTTGAAAATGAGACAATATGTACATAATATCATTGCAGTGTAAAGAATGTTACTAATTTCAACCACAAGATAACAACAGACAAACAGTAAAAGCCTTGTGTGAAGAGAAATAAAAACATTATGAGTCAAGTATGGTGATACCTACCTGATCTATAAGCTCTTAGAGAGGAGAGACAAGAGGATAAGAAATTCAAGCTGAGCTTTAGCTGTACAGAAAATTTGAGGCTAGCCTTTTCTCTATACGAAGTCATTGATGCTGAATTTGGGCAGTGGTCAGCTTTCATATACACATATGTAGCAAGGTTTCAACTGATAAGTTTTGATTGTGCTTATTATGGCTACATTCGGGATCTTCAGACTTCCACACTCAGAATCTCAGAATTGAGTTCTGGAAGAGTTGTCTCTCCAACACACTCATGAACACTAACGGCAGTTCATGCACTATCATGACTCAGTTTCTCTTCCTGCACCCATACTTCTGTTAAGACTTACCTAGTTTCTCCCTCATTTAGGAGCACCAACCATCTTTATGAACACTGCTATAGATTCTTTCCACTAGCTCCAGTTCTTTTTCTCCATGGGCATTCTCCTGGAAAAACATATTTTCAACTGACTTCTTTTTTTTAAATTTATTAGATAACCAACAATTGAAAACTGATCTTTGTATCCCCTTTGTTCTGTTTGCAGATAAATTTTGCATCAACCAAACAGAATAGGGCTATGAACTCACTAGCAGGTCCAGTTCCAGTGTGCCATTTCACTCATGTGATTTGCATCTTTAAAAGACTTTCTCCCATGAAACTAACCAAGGGAAACAATCTATCCTATAGAAAGTATTGGAGAATGGAGAACTAAAGTGAACATAGTGGAGAAGTTGAATGTTACAATAAGCCCCATATATGAAAGCACCTAGATAACTTCATTAAGCTAACCACCGAAGCAGGGAGACAAAGATGAGTGACAGGTTCATATACAGCTCAGAAGATCTGTTTAGTCAAGCCTCATCTAAACTACTAAATCATAAAACCAAAAAATATTTCTTGTGAGTTGCTAAATGATAGCTAACTAGTTGCACAGCAATCATTGACCAAAATAATACATGCATTACCCCCATTGACCTAAGAAAAAGAATGTGCACTCTGTATACTTAGATACTCGCTTGCATGGATTCTGTCATAAGCACACTAAATTAAATTTGTCAAGTTATTTAATTCTCAAACATTTTTATCTCAAAATAAAAGGTGCTGTGACGTCATATACAATCATACAATTGTCACTATGTCTCTATCTAAGGATTAAAAAAAGGAATAAAATTTTAAAATGTTTCCTCCATGAGGACAGATGGACATACAAAGACTGTGCACCAAATATTAACATGTCTATAACTGGCAGAACAAATTTTCAACAACTCTTCAAACTAAGCCCAAAGTAAAGTGTATGCATTTACCTCGTACCTCTGCTTCTTTTTCATACAGCCTCACCACAGTGGAAACTACAAAAGAAAGAGTTTAGTATTGACATAGAGTGAAGGGAATTAAAAAGTGTCTGGCTGGTTCATCAGACATTAGGCTCTAACTCTAACCATTAATTAGAAAACAGCTTGTATAACATACGTTGCTATAACATGTTTAATTGAAAATCTCTAGGAAATAGCCCTATATTTTCCAAAACAGAATTCACTACAATAAAAAGGAGTAGTTTGTTTGTTTAAAAATAAGGCAAACTGAAATTGTGTTTGTGTGTGTGTGTGTGTGTGTGCACGTGCGCATGTTAGCCAATTCATCCTTCTCAGTTGCAAATGACATGCTTTGACTCCTTTTTTTTGTTTTGTTTTTAATCACACTGAAGATAGACTCTGTGGCATTTCCCATGTCAGCTGGCACATGTCAAGTTTGGTCAATAGAGGGTGCAGGAAAAATACTGAAAGGCTAAAACAAAAAGGAACTTCTTTTCCTGCTTCAGACAATTTTGATATGCCCTTAATCCAGATTTAGTCATCCTATGGATAGTATCTGGGAATGAGCTATTAACCCATATGTAATCACATCTGAGTTAACTAGTTCATGTAGGCCAGTTCTATGGGCCAGCTCAGTCTACTGTCACTAGACAGAGAGCTTATTATTCCATCAGATTTCTTTCTATTGATGGACACCAGCTATCAGTGTCTGTAGGGATGAGGGTAGCCTAACACACAGTACATATTTCAACTGTTTGACCAAAGGCCAACATGACTCCTGTTCATTAAAGACATGCACGAAAGTTACTAATTCAAGCACTGGGTTGTTATTTTTTTTTGACAATTCAACAACAATACTTCCTCTTCTTTAGGGAGGACAACAGAGCCACTAGCAAATACTAAGAAAATTATGACAGTTACATTCAGGCTACCATCTTATTTTAGGAGAATATAACTTCAATAGCAACAATGAGAGTCAATAAAATTATAGTAGTGCAATATCCATCATAGTTATAGAAGAATATCAAACTGAAGTAATATCAATAGTGCAATTGCTACAGAATTTTACTAAAGAAAATTATCTTCAGAAATTTATTCTAACCTTCTAACCATGGTTAGAACTTAACCATGTGGCTTACAGGATACTGAATACAGTTCTTTGGTAAGTGACTAAGGAAGTAGGTCTAGGAGAAATAACTAAAGGGGAAAAGGAAGCATGTGGCAGAGAAGCTAACAGGAGGTGCAATTGCAGACACTCTTCGAGATGTGTGACTTTAACCTGCTAGTGCAGATCTCAGTCATACTGATTATGAATAGATGAATCTCACAGGCTAAATCATTGACTAGGAACTATGATATGTCAAAGCTCCCTGTTAGGGACTTTAGACTTCCTGTCGAAATGGACAAAGCAGCTACAATAAACTGAGGTTTGATCTCAAAAAAAAAAAGGCACAGCTGAGAAGAGTAGGAATCCAAAAACATGGAACCTAAGAGTGGATTGAAAAGCATTTGAATTGGAAGACACATTCTGTTTGCTGCTCAGAAAAAGGAAACTCCTCAAACCTTCTTGATGCCTTTACTTCTGGAATTGAGAACTACCCTGAACCACATGCAAAAAAAGCAAAGCTATGAAAACAAAGGAAAAAGATCAAGTATTGCATAAGAAAGTGATTATCAGAGATGGTTTAGTGATTATAAATACACATACCTGTAATGGAGTGACTACAGGAACTTAAAGTGAGGAGGAAGCTTCCTTTCACCATAATAATCAGACACTGTATGTGTAAAAGCATTCTCCAGGGGATGCTCAGATCTGCTGCTGTGTAACAATGTCACCTTATGTATTCATCGGAGACACAGGTATGTTTTCCAGTTGGATTCAGAACATTTCTCTTTGATTCAAGGCAACCTGAATGTCAATCATACACATCTGCTGACAAATGTGTAAACAATGACAGTCAAGGAGTAGGGATCAGTTGAGCCACAGAATATAAAGCATACAGGGAACAGGGACTTGAAAAGGCTACATGCAACTAAAAGAAAAATTAAGTAGCAAGGAAGTGATGGTATGAAAAATATGCAGTCCACTGTCCCATTGAAGGAATGTAAGGGTAATCAGGACGACTGTGGTATAGCTTATTATGAGGATATAGAGAGGGCCAAGGATTAAGGAGCATCAGTGTCTATGTTTGTTCCAGGTAATGAAAATCACTCATGTCCAAAAAGGATCTATTCATCTGAAATGAATCTCAGCTTGAAATGGCATTCCAGGAATATATGATGTACAATGAATGCCAAGAAGCATATACTGTGATATCAAATATTTTGTTTCCAGCATATTTTGCTCTACATAAAGCAAATAACACGTATGCCAGTTTAAATTTTGGCAAAGGATGAAAATATAAATTGCATTTCACTCTTTGAAAAGAGTTCAAGATATAGCAATGCTTATCAGTTAACCAATTAAGCAGGAAAGCATATTCTCAAACTCACAAACATAAAGTTAAGACACATCTGTGACATAAGGAACAGAGAGTTTGGAATAAGAGATAACAACAGCAAATAGAAGCTTTAGTTATATAAATGGGAAACACATATTTGTTCCTCCTCTGTCTTCACTCATTATCTCTTCCTCTCATTTTCCTGTTAATGAATAACTAATTATAGTGACGTAAACTAAATTTTTTCATGGTTCTCAATGCCTGAGTTTTCAATACACACACACACACACACACACACACACACACACACACAGAGAGAGAGAGAGAGAGAGAGAGAGAGAGAGAGAGAGAGAGAGAGAGAGAGAGAGAGAGGCATGCACGCATGCATGCACATCTTTAGCATTCAAACTTGATAAGGTAATTGTCCCAGATTTAACAGTCATTATAATTCATATCACCATACAGTTGCCCAGTTTCACTACTTGTAATATGCCTATTTGCTGCTTGTTTTCCAGATCTAATTTTTTCACAGCTCAGTATTATGTGTTTGAATCATTCATGTTATAACATATATTAGAGTTTTATAATTTGATATAGTGTATGCTTTATTGTATAACTACTGCTACTTAAATATTCATTCTATAAGATGTTTCTCATAGGAAGCTGATTGGAATATTGATGTAATGAATATTTTCCGATATATTATTGGCATATGACTCATTTTGGTACAGTAACTACCCAATAGTAAAATTGCTGGTATGGGTTTTCAGAGTGGCTATTTCAATCTATAGTTTCTGTAGTGTTTTGAATAAGAACAGCCTCATAAGCTCCTATATTTGAACAGTTGATTCCCCTCACTGGTGGAACACTTTTGGAAGGATTTGGACTTGTATCCTTGCCAGGGAAAGTGTGTCACCAGGAGTGGTATTTGAAAGTCCTATAGACTCCAGCCATACTCGGTATGCTGTCTCTTTCTTGGGACTTAAGATGTGAGTAACCAGTTGTCCCCGCCACCATGGCAATGCCATCAATCTGACATTGTGAGTCATAAACCTCTAGAAGTTTATGCCAAATTATGTGCCTTTTTCATGGTCATGGTGTTTTATTAAAGCGGACAGAGAAGTAATTCATACAGGTTTTGTCTAACACTATGGTTCTTTCCAACCAGTGACAGAGTAATGTTCTCACAGTATGGCAAGCTGAAAGCATCTGTGCTATTTTCAATATATAGTAAATTTTATGTAAAGAGCTGGACTACTGGAGTAAAAGATATGGTTAAAGAACATAGAACCTCTTAGGAGCATTAAGAGTTTAAATTCCTAGAGTTAATGTTTATTAAAGTGTTTTGATGATTTCTAGAAAAGAGAATTTCAATACTGAGTATAAAACCAGTACACTTATGAAGATGAATAATAGGGACATAAATTTATGTTACTGTTAATTTTTTATTTTATGCCTAAAAATAATATTAAATATACAAAGGCAATATACAAATGTATAATGTTTAATCTGCTTAAGAAAAAAACTTATAAAATAAAAGTTAACAGACTGAAATATATCAAAATTTCAGGGATATAATAACTTAGTGCTGGTAATCAAAATAGCTGATGATTACCAAAATGATAGAAATGAAAACATCTAAATTATTTTTAAATAAGCACTTACAGAATTTTGCAGTTCTCTTATTTGTTCTTTCTAGAAATCTGTAGGTCATCCTGTTACTCAATTTTGTGTTAGTATAAGTATGAGATAATAAATTTTTAATCAAAATATTTTATTGCTTCTCATTATTTAGTTCACAATCACTTGGGCTTGTGACGATTTTGTATATCATATATTACTGCAGTAATTATGGAAAAATAGGTCTGATCCACTGATGGTAGTGTAAAGTAAATAGAAGAAAAAACTGAGCTAGGGATTCAATCACACCTTTAAAACACATCCCAATGAAATAGCTTACTTGCTTGTACTCTGCTCCACTGTTTCACTGCCTCTCTGTGGTACCATAACTAAGAATCAAACAGATTCTCAGAATGTAATTAAGATACAAAACTGTCCACGTATGTTTTAGGAGGCCGCTTGTTCGTTCCTGGCTTCCCGACTTGAAATATCCACACAGAAACTGTACTAATTAAATCACTGCTTGGCCTACTAGCCCTAGCTCCTTAGTGGCTAGCTCTTACATCTTAATTTAATCTATTGTCATTATTTTATATTTTACCATGGGGTTTGTGGCCAAGGTTCCAGCTTGCTGCTTGCGTCTTTCTCTTCTGGTGTTTCTATGGTGTCTCCCTGACTTTGTCTTCTTTCTCCCAGCATTCAGTTTAGTTTTCCTTGCCTAACTCTACTCTACTCTACTCTATCACAGGCCAAGGAAGATTCTTTATTTATTAATCAATAAAAGCAACACAAATACAAAAAGTCTTCCCACATCATCTCCCCTTTTCTGACTAAATAAAAATGAAGGTTTTAACTTTAACATAGTAAAATTACATATAACAAGAAAGGTATCAAGCAAGAATTATAGTTACAATATTTATCATTTATTATAACTAAGGAAAACTATAACTATTCAATCCATCAAAGAGTACAGATGGATAAAATATTACCTATGTAAACAGGAAATGCATCGTAAGCAACTTCCAAAACTCTAGAATTAACAGAGACGTCTCCCTGCCTGGACAGTCACCCAAAGTTTTTCTGTAATGTTTCATGCACTCTTCTTCATCCTAATTGCCCATAGTATCCAGCAGACTATTCTATGAACCAGGAAACTTGATGATCTGTTCTACCTTGTAATGGCAATTTGTTATTCACTTTTTCTGTGTCTTGCAGAATGTCTGGCAGATTCTTTTATGAAAGAGGAACCCCAAAGGACTGTCTCACCTTCTTTTAGCAACTTCAGCAGTCATTTTTCTGTGGGTCTTGCACATCTAGTTCACACAGCATAGCATCAAGCAGTCCAGGCAAGAGCAGTTTCTTGCCCAAATGGCTAGCAAACTCCATAAAGAGCCTTTTTGATTCCCATCTTCCTCTTGAAGTAATTGGTGCTGCAGGAGCATATATGTCTCATTGTCATGAAAAGTCCTAAGTTCTTAAAACATTTTAAATGCCATATTCTGTAGTTTTTGAGAGGTTTGAAGACTAAATATCCATCTGAAATATACTGCTATACGTCTAGAAAATCTAACTAAAAAGACTACAAGCTTGGCTATTATAGATGACTATCTATTAAACTATATTTCTTAATTATACATTACATTTTTAAAATGAGATGCATAAACACAATACCTTAATCAAGGGCAGAAATATATATATATATAACAAAATTGACTTTAAATTTGTATCAACAAACCTAGATCTATACCAATGCAAATCTCTATAGCATATCTCTTTAAATGTAAACAAACTTTTATTATAAACAATCATTTTGGGAATTTGGACATAGTTCTCTCCAAAGTGCTTTCTGCTTTTTGTTAGATGAAGTATTTTTGGGGAGGTGTTCATGGCAACCTTTCATGGGTTCTTGGTCTATCAAACAACGTAAATCTGGAAAAATTCCAAGGTTCTCATCCTCTGTAGAAACATGTGTGTGTGTGTGTGTGTGTGTGTGTGTGTGTGTGTGTGTGTGTGTGTTATTTAGCTCCTTCACAGTCAAAAATTGGAAAAAAAAAACAATAATATACAAAATCCAGACTCTGTGGATTCCATCTTTACATGGCTTTTTTTCTTACTCTATTATGCTTTCTATAAGTTTAATGTTTATTTCATTATCTTTAGTCCTTTAATCTGTGACTGTCTATACTGTTTTATATTATATTTACTGTCTATTTATTCTTTTTCTTCTCTCTCCCAAGCCTATGTACATTTTTAAACACACTGTGTCTCCTTTAGAGGTCTTTTATGTCTGAATCTGTCCTATTATGTATCTGTAATCCTTTTCTGTCCTAGAGAGCTTTTAAAATGATAAGCAATTTTGTCACAGCAGCCCAGGGTGCTGGCTCCTCCTCTCTCTGCTTTTCAAAATGGCAGAGGTACCATTACCATCAGCTCTGAGACTGCCAGATAGGACTTGTGCTCACTACTTTAACTCTGAGAAGGAGCGTGCAGCACACAAATTCTTTTTATCTGAGTAATAGTTAAATCTTTCCTGCAGTGCACTGCACATGGCCTGGAAATATCTCTGTGTATGGAGGCAGGTATCCACCATGCTCTCCTGCTTGTGCAGCCCCAGTAGACCTGATTCTGCTGCCTGCCCAGGCAGGGAGTGCTGAGCATGGTCTCAACTACTTTCCTCCTGACCCAGTGGGCACAAAAGCACCCAGGCCCACAAATGCCAAAGTAGAAACTTAGATAAAAAAGTGGCATAGTATGTTTAAAGTCACATATTAAATTTGAAGCAGTGTGTGGGCTAAAGAATAATGTTTACCTCTGTAGTTTTAACTGTCATTTTATATATTATTGCTAATATTATATTGTTGACAATTTGAATCTAATATTTTTAGCCAATAGTTAAATAAATAAGAATACTACCAAGAGTTATTTTCTGTTTGATGAAGTCTTATAAGAAAAATAACTGATTTAAAATGTTAGTGGTGTGTGTGTGTGTATGTGTGTGTGTGTGTGTGTGTGTGTGTGTACGTACATGTGTTGTAATGTGGTGTGATATTATAAAAACAACTTGACCCTTAGCTATGGATTTATAAAATCAAACATTGAACTCTACTTAGGAATTTAAGAGGCTACTATTCCTTTTTTTTGTATGCTTGAGTAAAAATTATTTTTTCTCTTTCCTTTGCTGGGGTGAGAGGTGGCCTTTTTACTAATCTCCAAGAGCGCTTATGAATTAATTCAAGCCTGGTAAAACCTTTTCACTTGAAAGAACAGAGAGTGTTGTGCAATGGGACCTCTTTTAAAGAAGCAGAGCTTTGAAGGCACTGCCCTCTCTCTTCTCAAGCAAGTTATTTATTCTCAGGAAGAGAACATCAAAACCGTTCCAATTCTTTTTAATGGGGGAAGTGCTTCTTGTCTGTGTTTTATTTGGAGAATCAATCTGCCAAAATTACTTTAATCTTCTTATTATTCTTAAAAACTATAGAGGTTAAAATTCTAAAACATACTCTCAGAGAGAAAAATAAGGCTACAGTGGAATTACAGTGTGCCTTTAAGGAACTTCCAAATGGGAAAATTGGAGCACATACTGAAACCTGCTGTACAAATGAATTTTCCAGAATTAGTAAACATCAGTGTTTATTTTTAACCTATTCAATTTACAATTTGTTACTACAAGTAAATACATCTGTAGAATTAAGAAGGTCACCCTCTGAAAACTGATGGCAGGCTCCCCACTGCCAAGGACAACTTCTACACAAATCTTTGAATGTCTCTGAGAGAGAGGGGAGGTTGGGGAGAGCTACAAGGAATAAGGGAAAGGAAATGTAGTTGGGATGCATTGTCAGAGAAAAGAATCTCTTTTCAATTTTTTAAAAAATATTTAAATAAAAAATAAAGCCAACTAAACTGATATTTAAAGAAATTTGTGAAATTTGGGGGTAGCAACTGTGGATTGTGAATTATTAAACTGGCTTCTTAATGCACTGAGGTTTCCATGTGTTTGCTGTGAAACTGTGAGGACAACATAGATTGTGTTAGGAGAGGGAGTTTACATACCTAAACTCAACAGAAGACAAATACCTTCTATTTTCAACACAAGATGTGTCTTTACACTTCTCTCAAGCATTTTCAGCAAAGAATCTGTACTCCTTCTAAAGCCGAAGGCACTACCATCTCCTGAGTATTCACTGTAATTGTATAAATGATTATAGTATTAGTTGTAACCACACTAACATGTACAATAGAAACTTGGTGATACCCCTGGGAAATCTTACTCCAGTGAGTAAAAAATGCAAAATTCAAAACCTGTTTTGAGACTTTTCTGCATTTTCCTGTAAAGGAAAGTGAAATGATTCCACAAGTTTCCAATACACAAACATGTCCAAGAAAATCAGAGAATAAAAGAATAATTTTTAATCCTAAGACATTTTCAGGTCATGTAAAAATTGTTTGTCAAATATGATTGTTCTCTGTCTGTTTTTAAACATCATGATGTTTGGCTTTGAAATGCATTTCACTATACAGAAATTGGCAGTACATAGCAATTTATATGTAGATTCTAAAAGAGTGAATCGAGACCCCCAAACCTCAAAGAAAGCCTGAACAAACACAATTATAAACCAGAATACAAAGTATTTTAGGTTTTTACAATCTACCAAGAAATGGTACTAGGAGGAATGAAGTGTAGAATTTATTAAATACTCTGACTGCTGCTCTAGGGAATTCACTTAAGAGTTTTAACCTTTCTTTTTTCTATTAGGGAAGAAATGATTGATTTATAAATATACATTATTCCTCTGAGAATGATGCACCTTCACATGGTATGTCATTTGAAGACTTACAAGGAAATTCTGCATATGTTTGCATGCTAAACAAGGCACAAACATTGCTTATATAAAATTTGGAACTCAGGGCAAAATTCTTTGTGATTGATGTTTGTCTTAGTAGCTTTTCTGTTGCTTAAATAAAACACCATGGATAAGGAAACTTGTAAAAGACAATTTCTAATTTACAGGTTACAATTTCAGAGAATCAGAGCCCATAATGGCACAGAAAGGCCTAGTGACAGGCAGAGATGAGAGCCTTATTCTTAATCAACAAGTTGGGGACAGAAAGAGAAAGTAAACTGAAAATGGTATGAATCTTTTGAAACCTATAATCCTGTGTCCCACCATGGCATACCTCTCCCAACAAGGCTACACTTCTTAATCCTATCCAAACAGTTCCAACAACTGGGAACCAAGTACTCAAACATGAACCTATGAGGGCTTGATGTGGGATTCCCCTCTGTATAGTGTGAATATGCTTTGTTACCACTGGTTAATAAAGAAGCTGCTGTGTGTCTCTGACAGTGCAGAATAGGGCAAAGCAGGAATTCAAACAGATCAAGGAGAAAAAGAAGGCAAAGTCAGGGAGATGCCATGAAGCAGCCGAAAGGGACAGATGCCCCTGGAACATTATGGATAAACCACAAGCTTCAAGGTAAAATATAAAATGATAAAAATGGGTTAATGTAAAATGTAAGAGTTAGTTAATAAAAAGCCCAAGCTAATAGGCCAAGCAGTGACTTTATAGTTTCTGTGTCTCTGTGGCCGGAAATGAATCAGCAATCTCCCCCTACAGGGGCCATTCTAACTTAAACCATAATGTTAATGAAAACCCCACATTCTGTTTTAATATTCTAAGTAACATACAAACTTAACTGGTCAGGGAGTATATTGTGCAGGATAATAGGGAAGGAAAAACATCTCAAAAATATCATTCAAAAGGACAATAGCTGCAAAGAGGAAATATATTATTCCCACCTGGAGTCTAAGCAATGAACAGTCAAACACAGTATTAAAAAATTTTCCTGCGCTAGTGCCCCATAAGGGTCACTTTTCTCTACCTCCTTAGTGACGTTAGCTGCAGTCTAAAGTGGTTAAACAGAAAGCAAGAAACACCATGTACAATAAATCAGAACTTAAAACACACCATTGACTGAATGGAGCTTCATGAGGAGGAATTTCCAAAGGTGAATTATTTCTCTTAGGGGTAGACACTAATCTCAGAAGGAATTTGGACACCCATCTATATCACAAAATAGGCTCATAACTTCTAAAGTTGCAGTGATGTTTGCTACCCATAGATCAGTTTGGAAGGACACCAGAGGAAACAAAACTTGAAACCAAGTTTACTTACTTTTCTTTTCTCTTTATTTTTGTAAGTGAAAGCATGTACATGGCAAGCCTTGTATTTAATCATCTCTGAATGTGAGGCTCCAAAGTGCTGCAAGGGGATTCCTAGCAAAGAATCCCAAATGTGCCCTGGCTTCAAAGCATTGCATGGGATTTACAACATTTATCATCTTTGCTAACAGAAGATATGTTCTTATCTGTGGGATCATCAGCTGGGCAATACTTATCACTCAAAAGTCAATCACCCTTCAGCTATTGCTCCCCTTAGAACACTTATACATATCATTGTCAGCTAGCCAAAACAAAAGAGATCTACCCATTTGGAAGAAAACACTGAGCAATAAGGCATCTGAAAATGTACTGACAGTTAACAGTTCATAAGATTGTGTAAAATGTTGAGAATTCTCTGTTCAGCTCAATGCCCCATTTTATAATTGGGTTGATTAGCCTTTTACGGTCTAGTTTCTTGAGTTCTTTATATATTTTGGAGATCAGACCTTTGTCAGTTGCGGGGTTGGTGAAGATCTTCTCCCAGTTGGTGGGTTGCCTTTGTGTCTTAGTGACAGTGTCCTTTGCTTTACAGAAGCTTCTCAGTCTCAGGAGGTCCCATTTATTCAATGAGGTCCTTAATGTCTGTGCTGCTGGGGTTATATGTAAGAAGTGGTCTCCTGTGCCCATGTGTTGTAGAGTACTTCCCACTTTCTCTTCTATCAGGTTCACTGTGTTCAAACTGATATTGAGGTCTTTAATCCATTTGGACTTGAGTTTTGTGCATGGTGATAGATATGGATCTATTTTCATTCTTCTACAGGTTGACATCCAGTTTTGCCAGCACAATTTGTTGAAGATGCTCTCTTTTTTCCATTGTATACTTTTAGCTCCTTTATCGAAAATCAGGTGTTCATAGGTTTGTGGGTTAATGTCAGGGTCTTCTATTCGATTCCATTGGTCGACTTCTCTGTTTTTATGCCAATACCAAGCTGTTTTCAATACTGTAGCTCTGTAGTAGAGTTTGAAGTCAGGGATGGTAATGCCTCCAGACGATCCTTTGTTGTATAAGATTGTTTTGGCTATCCTGGGTTTTTTGTTTTTCCATATAAAGTTGATTATTGTCTTCTCCAGATCTGTGAAGAATTTTGATGGGATTTTGATGGGGATTGCATTGAATCTATAGATTGCTTTTGGTAGAATTGCCATTTTTACTATGTTGATCCTCCCAATCCAGGAGCAAGGAAGATCTTTCCATTTTCTGGTGTCCTCTTCAATTTCTTTCTTCAAAGACTTAAAGTTCTTGTCAAATAGATCTTTCACATCCTTGGTCAGAGTT
Source organism: Microtus pennsylvanicus (assembly GCF_037038515.1). Taxonomy (NCBI): domain Eukaryota; kingdom Metazoa; phylum Chordata; class Mammalia; order Rodentia; family Cricetidae; genus Microtus; species Microtus pennsylvanicus. Next base: position 10,459,782 of record NC_134579.1, on the reverse strand, counting down.
ACCCCAAGATATTTTATGCTATTTGTGGCTATCGTGAAAGGTGATGCTTCTCTAATTTCCCTCTCTGTTTCCTTATCCTTAGTGTATAGGAAGGCCACTGATTTTTTGGAGTTGATCTTGTATCCTGCCACATTACTAAAGGTGTTTATCAGCTGTAGCAAATGGCCAAAAGACACTTAAGGTCATGCTCAACTTCCTTAGCGATCAGGGAAATGCAAATCAAGACAACTTTAAGATACCATCTTACACCTGTCAGAATGGCTAAAATCAAAAACACCAATGATAGCCTTTGTTGGAGAGGTTGTGGAGAAAGGGGTACACTCATCCATTGCTGGTGGGAATGCAAACTTGTGTAACCACTTTGGAAGGCAGTATGGCGGTTTCTCAGGAAATTCGGGATCAACTTACCCCTGGACCCAGCAATACCACTCTTGGGAATATACCCAAGAGAGGCCTTATCATACAACAAAAGTATATGCTCTACAATGTTCATAGCAGCATTGTTTGTGATAGCCAGAACCTGGAAACAACCTAGATGCCCTTCAATGGAAGAATGGATGAAGAAAGTATGGAATTTATACATATTAGAGTACTACTCAGCAATAAAAAACAAGGACTTCATGAATTTTGCATACAAATGGATGGAAATAGAAAACACTATCCTGAGTGAGGTAAGCCAGACCCAAAAAGAGGAACATGGGATGTACTCACTCATATTTGGTTTCTAGCCATAAACTAAGGACATTGAGCTTATAATTAGTGATCCTAGAGAAGCTAAATAAGGAGAACCCAAAGAAAAACATATAGGCATCCTCCTGAATATTAACCTTCAGCAAGCGATGAAAGGAGACAGAGATAGAGACCCAAATTGGAGCACAGGACTGAAATCTCAAGGTCCAAACCAGGACCAGAAGGAGAGAGAGCACGAGCATGGAACTCAGGACCGCGAGGGGTGCACCCACACATTGAGACAATGGGGATGTTCTATCGGGAACTCACCAAGGCCAGCTGGCCTGGGTCTGGAAAAGCCTGGGATAAAACCGGACTCTCTGAACATAGCGGACAATGAGGAATACTGAGAACTCAAGAACAATGGCAATGGGTTTCTGATCCTACTGCACGTACTGGCTTTGTGGGAGCCTAGGCAGTCTGGATGCTCAACTTACTAGACCTGGATGGAGGTGGGGGTTCCTTGGACTTCCCACAGGACAGGGAACCCTGATTGCTTTTCGGGCTGGGGGGAGACTTAATTGGGGGAGGGGGAGGGAAATGGGAGGCGGTGGCGGGGAAGAGACAGAAATCTTTAATAAATAAATAAATTTAAAAAAAAAAGATTGTGTAAAATGACTCTGGTAATGGTCAAATGAAGTTGTTAGCTTGCAATGATAACACCTCAAAACTCTTCAGAGTTAAAGAAGAAATAGAAATAATAACACAGTGATCAGAAAGGGGATTCTGTCAATAGTTGAGAAAGGTCTAGTATATTCATCATTTAATAGATTTTACCCCTTTACACACATGAATATAACTGAATGAATATTTAATAACATGAAGCAGATTGCATGGCTTTCCTAACAATTCTGGGGCTCTGTACTCTGTGAAAAGAGTAGAGAGTGTTTTGTTTCAGTGTTTAATTTTCTAATTTTTTTTTTTTTTTTGGTTTTTTGAGACAGGGTTTCTCTGTGGCTTTTTTGGAGCCTGTCCTGAAACTAGCTCTGTAGACCAGGCTGGTCTCGAACTCACAGAGATCCGCCTACCTCTGCCCCCCGAGTGCTGGGATTAAAGGCATGCGCCACCATCGCCCGGCTAATTTTCTAATTTCCTCTTTCCTTAAATAGCAGCAGTTTGGCCCTAGCTGACCAGTTACAGAAGCAGAGATACCTAAATCATTAGAAAAATGAATCATTCATTTACTACTCATAGAATGCAAAATAGTGCAATGTCTCTGACCAATTATACACCAGGTTCTTCTGAAACTGAACAGGCACTTCCTACACACAGCAACACTGCAACTCTTGGGTAATTATCCCACAATAATGGAAATCTATGTCTGCACAGCCATATGTACACAAATATTCATTGCAGCTTTATTCTTAGAAATCCCACACTATAAGCAATCAAAATGTTCATCAAGTGATAAATAAACCTTTGTACATATGTACTAAGAGCACCAATCCATAATAAAACAAGGAGAAAAAATGACAAATACAACAACCTGTATAAAATAAAGGCCAATTTGCCAAATGAAAAGGCCCACCCTAAAAGATCACATACAGTCTAATAGCACTGACAAGTTTTAGAAGTGGACAATAGACTAGGGGTTGCTGCAGGTTAGGAAAATGGCAGTGGGGTGTGGACAGTGACTGTACTTAAATAGTAAATTACCAGTGCTTGCATTAGAACTGACCTGTATTTTCGGAGTTTTGGTTGCCAAATTTAAGTATGACAATAATCAGTTGAAGTTAATTAAATACAATGATTCATGTAAGGAATAAAATGTTAATAGTTTTAGAAAAATATATGAGTTTCCCAATATTTTACTATCATGATATAAAATGTTATTAGGGACAAAAGAATAGGAACAACAGTGTATCTCTGCATATTATTTCTTATATTTCTGTGTGAATATATCTCAAAATACAAAGTAAAACACTACAAAACAAAAATATAAACATCATCTCTTGACATGAGTGTTTCAAATTCCCCTCTGAGCTCAACTTGGCTACATTTCCCAGACTAGGATGATTTTATTTCCTTTCTGTTCTTTTTTAACTGCAAATTGATTTTTTTCATACAATATATTCTGATTACTATTTTCCCTCCCTGTACTCTTCCCAGCTCCTCTTTACCTCCCTTCTCACAAGGGTCTACTTCCTTTCTGTGCTTCCTTAGATAAAAACAGGTAAATAAGAAATAATAAACTCTGATAAATCATAAGCAAACAAATCAAAATATGCTTAAACAACAGAATATTTTTCTTTCACATTCACCCTTGTGTACTCTCCAGTTTCTTTCTTTAGTTCTTAAAACCACTGGTCATGTACGACTATTTTCAATTTTCCTCCTATTTGTATTTTCCCAGTTTTCTTTATGTTAATGTTTTTCTGATTAGTTGTTGCAATTAGAAGAGATACTTTTCTTGCTTTATTACATTTAATCTATTATACTAGCTTTGTGAGTTAACAATCTACCTCTTACATCATATTTGAAATTGTCATCTCCTGAAATAAATATATTATAAATAGCGTGACAGCCTCTATCTCCAAACATGTATGTTTGAGGTTCTCAGATTTACTAGAATCCTCATATTCATGTGGAATGACATGAAAAAAAAATCAAAGTTAGAAGACCTAAGTACTCTAAATTCAAAGCCTGCTACAAAGCTAAGATAATATAAAATGACGACAACAGCATAAGAACAGATAACCAAACTAATGGAATGGAATGAAGAGTTTAGAAATGAACCCATTTACTTATGGCTAATTAATTATTGACAAATAGCCATGCTTGCTTAATGGGGACAGGACACCATTTTTCAATAGATGCTTGGCCTGTTTCTATGTATAAAAGATGAATGTTAATTACAACTTCATAAGATAGACAAAAAATGAATAAAATTAATCTATGACAAATATTAAAAGTAATGTGATAATAATTCCTTTACAAAAACATTAAAATTAATCTTTATAACATGGGATTTGCCATGGATTGTTATATAGGCTATCCAAATACAAGCAATAACAAAAATATAAATTGGATGTGATCAAGATTTTAAGAAAAATTAGCATGGGAAACAAATACCAAGTAATGGAAGTTCAAGGACTCTGATAGGTATTTCATATCCCTTATAGGTAAAGAATTCTAAAATACCAATAGCAATAATAAACAACAAAATATAGGGACCATGAAAATTTTTCCCTTTAATAAACATAAAATTTGACAAATAAGCACAAAGACATGAATAGCTCAAGAAACTGCAATTCAAAACTACAATGAGACACTACTTCACGATTCAAATAACTATAATTAAAAACAAGCCAAGAAAATAAATGTGAGCCAGATTATAGGGAAATTACAAATGTGTGCACTGCTAGTACACTGAATCATCAGAAGAATGAGATTTCTCCTGTCTTTTTACCAAAACAGTAATTTAAAAAAAAAATACATTGCAACAATTTGGTGATGACTCAAAAATAAAATTATCCACAAGAGTCAAACATAGAAATTATCAACAGGCAGAGAAACTTCTAGAAATAGAAAGTGGATGTTGTCAGGGACTGGAGAGAGTGAAACAAAGACTCATTGCAGATCTTTTTGGAGGGGGCAATGAAGAAATTAGGAAATGATGGTCATAATTGCATAATTGTGTAGGTATAATTGCTGTCACTGAATTGTATGCTTAAAATGAATAACATGGCAAAGAGTATTTTATGTGTATTTTCAAAGGTTGGTGAGTAAATCTATGGTTAATTGGATTGGAAGTTGGTAGTAACTTTGTTGAGCCATGAAAAAAGCAGCTTTGGTGACGCCTTTTGGTGAAGTTATTCTGGATCTTTACAAAACGGTTCCTTTTATTTTAATTTTGTGAATATGTATATGTAGATAGTGTGTACATGCATTTGGGTTCTGGGAAGGGAGTTGGCACGTCCCCTGGAAGTGGAGTCAGGGTACTTGTAAGTGACCAAATTAGAGCTGAGAATCCAACTCTGGTTGAGAGCTGCGTGTGTGCTTCATCACTGAGTCATCTCTCAGCCTATGTGTTTATGTCTTGGTTTATGGTTGGGACATGACTGCTTTTCCCCATAACCTTAGCTATACACCAAAATATGTGAATTGCACTGTATGGAATTTTAGTTAATATGTACCATAAAATGTAGAAATGCTTAAAATTATGTTATAGACAAACCAAATAATAAATTGATGAGCTTCAAAAAAATCGAGAAGGGTTTTCTTATTTTATTTATTTTTTTAAACTTTAGCAGGAGAGTCAGACTTTCCCCCTATTTTCTGAAGATAGTTACAAATGATTTTGGGGGAAAATGTTTCGCCTATGTGACATATGAAAACAAAGCAAGAATATTATCAAGTACTTCATCAAGTTGAAGTAATTTTGTGTGTGTGTTTTTTTTCTGGGAATGGATTGACTCTGGCTATAATAATTGACAGTCCAAGCCCATCATTCTATTTAAACTTTTACTTTTTCTTGGACTCCATTCTATCTTGTTTTATAGGACAATAGCTATAGGTCCTCAGAATTTTGTCATTAATCATTTCTGAAATTATGCGACTAAAGTTTTTAGTAATTTTCCTAAAATTGAGAAGATGCCCTATTTTTTTCACTAAGATAAAACTGTAGCTATCTTCGTTATTCTGTTTCTTCCTAAAGATTCATGAGCCACATTATCTGTGACTATTTCTGATTTTCCATATTAAGAGTATTCATTTTTCTCCCAATGTATTTTTAATAAGTCCAATAGTGAGGAGCACTGCAATTTCCAGTTCCTTCAAAGTGTGTAACGTGAATAGCAGCTATGCCTGTCAGAACTGCTTTTATGACTGCAAAGTTTTTAAGTGACTAGAAGTCTGCTCCTATCAACTTTCACAACAGTTTCCTTCTCAGAGACACTTTCTTGGTTTTTCTTCAAATCCTCTAACTTATCTTGGCTCTTCTCACATTGATGCAGAATTCTTCTGGAACCTCTAACTTGTGCATGATTTCTCTAAACATACCAGTATCTAGAAAAGTTCAAACCACAACAATTCATTCTTACTTACTATGATTTCTGAGCTCTAAACATCACAGACAAAAATTTCCAATTCAGGGTTTCTCTGAAGTCATAAATATTCCATTTAGTAGCATATGAAAACATCAATTTCAATGTTGGGCTAACAATATCATGTGAAATGAGATTTGTAGTTGTAGATGTGAGCTTGGATGATTGCTAGGAAGTTTGTTAACTTTATGGAAATCCTGCTGGATAGAAAACTCATGTGTGCTCCTTTCTGGTGCCTCACATTGCTTTCATAGGAAATATTGTTCACCAAGCTGAAACTCTTGTGCACTGTGATTTATTTTTTCCATATAAGGCTTTTGCCATTACAATCTAATGGTAATAGAAACAGTTATCTGCATGCTCTAAAGGCCTCATAACATTTTTTTTCTGTCTCCTAAGGCATTGGCCTATTACAATGTATTTACATCTTGCATTTGAAACCTTTTAAGTTAAGCTTTATATATTCATGGGTCGTAAGTTATCTGTATCCACTTCAAATAATGTGGACAAATCTTATGATTCCTCTTAGGACCTAAATATATCTCCTTCCTGCATACACTCAGCCTAACTGGTGGTGTATGAGTAGAAAGAATGTAGAATTTTATGAGGAATTTTTGTCCTTGCTATACATGGGCACACATCCACAACAACACTATAGCTGTAGTTGCAACATAAAATGAGGTTTATTGGGAACTTAAAAGCAGAGATGCAACCAAGTGCATGACTCCTCCTTCGTCTTGGTATTGATAGAAAGACCAAGTGAGTAAAATACAGCTAATCTGTGCTTAGCTTCTGCTGTCAGGTGGGTTTTCTGTGGACCTGTTTCAAATTTGCTGGCCCAACAGCTTGCGAAACAGCAAAGGGGAAGAAGCAAGGAGCTTTTGACCTTTTCAGATTATTCTCTCTTCACTCCACCCCTTGACCTTTCATAGGTTATTAAGTATTTCTTTCCAGGAGAAAGTATGGATTTGGGATCAGGATGATTCTTGAATAAATGCCAAGGAAGTCTCCTGGAGGTAGGAAAAACAGCAAGTTACTGTTTAAAACACTTAGTTGTTCATCTAAATTTTTAGGCTTTGCTTTTCTATGTATGTATGGTCCAAGATGCTAGCAGGGAAAAAAACTGCACAATTTGTAGAGGTGCTTCATTTGTATTTTAATAAATAAAGTTTGCCTAAAGTTCAGAAAAGTAAAGCAGTTACACTGGCCAGCCTGAAAAACCAGGCAGCAATGTCATACATCTTTAATCCCAATAGCCACAATGACACACACCTTTAATCCCAGTAACCCACACTAGTTTGCCATAGATACGAGGCAGTAGTGGTGCACACCATTAATTCCAGCACTAGAGAAATATAGAAGGCTGGAGGAGACAGCTCTGAGGCTCAATATCATTCTGTACAGTAAGATAGGACTTCTCTTATTTTTGAGAAGTTTGTCAAGATGGAACCCTGCTAATTGTATTCAATAGTGACTTTGTTACATTGAGAGAGAGAAAGAGAGAGGAGAGAGTATATGTGTTTAGTCAAAATTTAAAATATCCATTTTCAATAATGTTCAAAAAGACTAAACAATTGTTAGGACTTCCTCTTTTCAGTTAGAAACAGCAAAGTCAGAAATTTTATTTAATAGAATGTGGATGCCTCTAAGGCAATAGTTCATTAACTCCCTAGGTTTGTGTGGCATTGCCTTAGAGTTCATCCTCACTTGGACACCTGTGCTTAAATGTCATGTATTAAAATGAGAAGTTTCTCAATGACAACCACTCTCAAAACATTGCTAATATTGTGAGTGTTAAGACTCCTTCTATCTTATTCTACACCCTCCCAAGTTAGTTAAACTTTTGGTGATAATGTAAAAAAAACTCTTATATAAAAATATACCATATTTCTCATTTAGTAAAGCTACCTTGATTTTTTAAAAAAATATTGTTAAATGGATGTGGAATATTACTCGAATATTACATAGGAAACACCTTTGTAACATCAATTTGTTTAGTTATTTTATTAAGATCAACGTTCTTTATAAGTCTTAAGAGTCAATCCTGAGTCTTTCAATACCACTGATTAATTAATTACTTTTCAGTGACCCATTGATCTCACTGAGTGAAAACTTGCATAGTGTCCTGCATTCTCTGCAGCTTGGATGAAAAGAATACATTTTTTTCCATTACATCGGGAAGTAACATTACTTTGGTATCATTGCCACTAATGATTTTTAATCTACTTCTGAGTCATGGCTTGGGCTACGAGAGATGAAAAAAGAAGAATCACAAGGAATTCATCTGACCAGTGTGCCATGAACATTCACATGAGTACATATTAATCAAGAGACAGGAGAGCACAGAACAAACCTAATACACAGCTGTACTTTAACCACTAAGGTGAATTAGCCAACTAAAACCTGACCTACTAAAACTTACTCTAAACATCGTCGTCTATTTTTGTTTTTAGATACACACATTGGTTGCTTTGTTTGTTTGTTTGTTGTTTTGGTTTTGTTGGGATTTTTTTTTTTTTGCTTTTTTGGTTTTTGCAGTTTTCTCCAAAGCATAAGCCAAATATTTTTCAGGAATTTATGCCAATAAATTTGATAGTTGTGTTTTATTTCTGAAAAATCCCTTTCAACTGTTAACTCTTGATATTTTTCTTATTCATATTTCTTCTTGTATCCAGTTTCCACACGATTTTCAGCTTAAGAGATTCCTAATTTTTTTTTAGATTACGCATTCCTCAAATCAGTCACTATGCTCAGCAAAGTGCCTCTTTGTAATCATATCATCCTTCTGTCTGCTCCTTAGAAACAAGATTTTTGGATTTCCCATGCCTTCTGTGTACATCCATTCCTCACTACCGCTGCTGTCCTTAGTCCTACATCCTTCCCACTAGTGACTGACAACCATGTTTCTTTGTTTTATTTCTTCTCAAAGGAACGCATCACTCTGAAGTTAGTTATAATCATGGATTTATTTTCCTGCTACCTCCCCAATGTCTGACTATATCTAAAGAGTACCCTAAAGTACACACCTAACCTTATAGTCCTGGAACACTAGTTATGTGACACAATCTGAAATAACAGGATACTCACAGACACCCCTTTTTTCCTTCCATTATTCTCAGAGAGGTTATTGCTGAATTGTACTGTTTCCAATGAGCCAGGGCCCAGAATAGCATCCTGTGTGATCATTCTTTCTTGAGTGCCATTATATAAAAGAATCATTGACCCAATATTATAAATGTAAGGAAAATAAATCTAGGATTTATTTAAAGAAACCTGAAGTCAGAAGGATTATCTGGATGGGTGACTCATAAGTCATCTGTATTTAATTATTTTTACCCAAGAGTTGACTAAATGCTTCATATCAGGTGGCAATTTTCCCACTTAGGGCAAGGTATCTTGCCTAAATTAAACTTTTCCTCTACCACATAATCTTAGCTGGTGAAGCACGCTTTTATGGAGGACTATTACAAAAAGTTTGCCCAAAGATCCTGAACGTAAACATTGCTAAGCTATATAACTGGTGAAATATTTTTAAAAGAGTTATAGTCCAAAGTATCAGAGAATGAATATACAAGTTAGTAATATAACTGTTCAAATTCTCTATGATATTGAAGGCAATTGTATGAGCCTTGTATTAAAATGAAGCATATATAAAGTTGAGTTAAACGAAGGGAAACATCTAAGAATTATTAATTTCTAGGTGCCTTCTTTGACCTAGGAGTTACTAAGCCAAGAAATGTGAATAAAAGGAGATAAGCTATGATCCAGACCAAGGAGCAATCAATTATTCAGAGAGACACTAAGTTTGGGACCATTATAAGAAATTATATGGATAAAGGGAAAGATAACTAAGAAGTGGGGAGATTAAAACATGCTTTCTTTGTATAGTATTGAAATATAAGTCTGGCAAGGAAGTCAAATATTAATATGACTGCTCCTGACTGAAGTATCTACCTTCTACAACTAATCATTGGATATTAGATCTTGTCATATTTTTCAAAGGCTCTGTTATCAACATGTTATGGAAAAAGACAGTAAAAAGAAAGCAGGGGACTGACAAAGGACCATCTAGTGTCATCTGCCTCCCAGGCACCATTTGGTACACATGATTAGATGCTCTCTAGGACTGGTAAATGATCACTAACCTTTTCTCTGCTGTATACAGTCAGTGCCTGCAGGGAATCCTCTATGTGATAAGACCCTTAAATTACTCTTTTAAAAATGAATGTTTTGAACAGAAAATTTCTTTAAAATGAAAAGGGCCAAAAGTCTGAGTTTTACTGACTCTCACTCAGATTTTTACAAGATATATGAGTTCACAGAGGTAGACTTGTTCTTTCTTGTGGTCCACAGTTCCAGGTCTAAGTCAAATGGCATTTGGATGGAGTAGTAAGAATTATGAGGAAAACAAAAGTAGGAGATGTATACACAACTTCAAAAAGACAGGGAAAGAGGGACATATCTGTAACATGGAGGCCAGGCTGCTTGTTTGTGCTTTTGTCCTACCACCAGGTATCCCACAACTGTTTAATCCCAAAGAATATCACACATAGGTCTCCATAAATTATAAAGCTGATTGGCCCATTAGCTCTGGCCTCTCACTGGCTAACTCTCACATCCTGATTAACCCATTTCTCTGATCTATGTTAGCCATGTGGCTCAGTACCTTTTTTTAGTGGGGCAGCTCACATCTTGTTGGTTCCGTGGTCTGGGCAGGAGTGGGATGAATCAGCTTCCTCCTTCCCAGAATTCTCCTATTCTCATTACGTCATTTCTACTTCCTGTCCGGTTTTCCCACCTATACTTCCTGCCTGGCCAATCAGCATTTATTTAAAACATGATTGACAGAATACAGACAATTCTCCCATACCACATTCACTATCCTACACTTTATTATCCCTCTTCCTTAATATTCACCATTGCCAATTGTGGGCAAATTAAACATTTTCAACATAAATGTACTGCATGCTATATTAGTTGGTTTCTTATCACTATGTTCAAAATGCCTGAGAGGAACAACTTAACAGAGGGAAGGTTTATTTTGGCTCATGGTTACCTTTGCTGGTGGAGATGCAGTGGTAGTGATGTACATATATATTCACACCAGACACCAATATCATTGAGTTTCTTCCTCAGTCACTCCCTCCCTCATTTTTTGAGACAAAGTTTCTCACTGAACCTGGAATACAACAAATGAAGTAGCTGAGCTGACCAGCAAACCCAATTATCCTCCTGTCTTTGTCTCCCCAGAACTGGTTTAACCCCAATGTATCCATGGGAGATGGATAATGAAGTCTTTTCCTCATATTTACATACTAATCACATTATCAAAAGAATTATCTCTTAGACTTAAGTCACTATTTTAGGGAGTTCTAGCCATCTATATTGGAGAAGGCAGGGTAGCAGCCCTAGGTCCCTCCAGAGTAGTTAAGGCAGAGGCAATAACTTGTTCTTTATATCTTAGTAGACCAGAAACAGAGAGATCAGGCTAAAAAACAGCATGGACATAACCTTCAAAGGCCTACCCTTTTTAATGTACTTCCACCAATCAGTATCTACCTTTTAAAAGACTCCAAAGTTTTTAACCACAATTTGGACACTTAACATGCAACTTACTATACTAGATATAAGAGAGGGCTCAACCTGTGCCATTAACATTTGTTTTGCCTTATACAAAATGAAATGAGTTACTCTCCAATTTACCCTTCAAAACATTATCTTCACCATGTTAATTAACCTAACCAAATGAATATCTCAGATATTTTTCCCTTTCCATATTAGTTGGACTTGATTTATTTTTATACATGAAAATGCCATTGTATAGTGTGGTGAGCATTGCTCATCATTATGGTATTATTCATTTTAATTACATATTTCCAACAAATGCTGTCCTACACCCCATGAAAGATGGTAATCATGAATTATTAACCTTACTACTATATGATAAGGCAAAACATGTTTCCACAGCTAGGGTCAAAGTTTCTCCTCTAATCTATCTTTTGAATAGAATAAATCCTCCCTAGAAAAAAGATATATTGACTTCATATTTGTATTAGCACTGTATATAGAATAGATATTGGCTCAGAATTGACCCTGAATGAAGTGTGCAAAATAAAAAAGAATAAATCATCAGTTCTCAACATGTGGGTTACATAATCCCTTTTGGAATCAAACACATCTTTTACAGGGTCACCTAAAATTATCAGAAAACACAATTCATACAATTCATAAGAGTAGCAAAATTATAGTTATGAAGAAGCAACAAAAACGATTTTGTGGTGGGGGTACCACCAGTGTCATAAACTACGAATATATGATTGGATGAATGACAATGAAAACTCCTAATGTACTTGTAATTCTGCAAAGAGGAAAACAAGTGCTTTCTTAGAGGGATCAAAGTACCATTACTAAACTGTGTTAACTCATCTGGGCCACTGAGAAAATGAAGCAAAGCCACACTACTGGATAGACAGAAGCATGTAAATAACACAGTAACAAGAATCCTTGCATCTCACTCATTTTATCTTTAGAAAGTAAGAAAGGCATCTGTTTCCTGTCAAACACTTTGTGTCAAATATTGATTGATCTCTATCAATTTTAGCTTTGAAATAATAAAAAGGGTGATACATAGACAAAGAGCTGGCTGCACAACATGTAGGTCTAGAACATTCATCAGTGTGAGCAGCTGTAACTAAAAATCATCAAGAAAGAGTAGTTTACCAACATCAAAGTATCGTTCTCAGCTCTAATGAAAACGAGAAATTAAATCTAAGGCTCTTGTTCACTTCTAGTCACAATTCATCACACTGTCAAAGAAAATAAAATGCTACATGCCTAATCTTCCCAGTTAACCATAACCTAAGCAGTGCAATCACATTGTTGCTGAAAGTGATGAGAATTAGAGAAGAAATTAATGTAAAATTTTCTGTACCAGTAAATGGTATCATTCATATTTTAAATCTGATACATATTAAGTGAATTAGTGATAATTATTTCTTGTTGGACACATTGTTATTCTTAGAGTTCTAGTGATTTTTAAGTATATATGGAAAGATAAAAATTAATTAGCAAACTAAATCTCACAATTAAAATAAACACCCAGTGATAATTTTATATACAATAACAAGTAAAAAAGAACTGCTTTATAACACAAAAAATAGGAGATGACAGATAAGTATAGAACTTATCAAAACACTTTAAAAATTCTTCTTCCATAAAGAGTGGATCCATGTGCAGATAGAAAATTATAACTAATATAAAATATATAAATGTAAATATATAATTAAATATAAAGCTGTAGGCAGAGATTTCCTGTCCTGCAGTTCCTCTCAAATAAACATACTGAGGCTTACATGAGCTGTAAATGCTCAGTCAATAGCTCAGGCTTATTTCTAAGTAGCACTTTCTTTTAAGATTAACCCATTTCTATTCATCTATGTATTGTCACGTGACTTGTGGCATTACCTGTCTTCCAGAATGTTTTGATTCCTCTGTATTACCTGGCAAATCCTCTAACTCTGCCCTTCTTCTTACCAGAATTCTAGTTTGGCTCTCACACCTAACTTTATTCCATTCAGCTATTGGCCAGCCAGGTTCTTTATTAAGCAATTCTGATGTGGGATTTTCCTCTGTATACTGCTGGTTAATAAAGAAGCTCCCTTGGGTCTATCACAGGGCAATATAGAGTAAGGCAGAAATTCCAAGCAGAGATAGAGGAGAAAGTAGGTAGAGTCAGTGAGAAGGCATGTAGCTCCCAGAGGAGACAGATGCCTGTGAACTTTACCAGTAAACCATGAGCCTTATGGTAAAATATAAAATATTAAAAATTGGTTAATTTAAGATATAAGAGCTAGTTAGCAATATGCCTAAGTAACGGGGAAGCATTGTTTTAATTAATACAGTCTGTGTGATTATTTCGATTCTAGGCAGCCAGGAACGAATTAGCAATCTCTGCCTACACAAATCATAGCAACATATATTTGCACAGTTTATAGGACTATTCCACAAAGCCTAGTTTTTAAATAACTGTTTTAAACTCAGCTATTAGTACTAGAACAAAACACAAAAACACAGTCCTTCTCTTATGGTACAAAAGCTAATTATAAAATTATAAATACCAGGCCATGGGTCTTAAGATGAGGAGGAAGAGTGTCCAATATAGAGATACCTCAAACCTCCTGGGACTGTATGAGAAAATCACAAGATTTCATACTGATTATGTATGTGTGATAAAGAATAAGATCACCCATTCGTTTATGAAATTGCAAAGATTTTGGAAAGTCTATCTTAGAAACAGAACAAAGACCAAATACATAATTACTAAGCACACTTCCTCTAAACCATTCTCTCAAATATGTATTATTATTATTTTCAAAACCTCACCCTTTCATAGAAGAAAATTATATTTAGATAAAATCAGACAATGAAAGAAAAAGAAAAGAATAGAGAACATCCATTTTCTTATATGCTTTGGAATTACCTTAAAGTTTGCATCCATGAACACGCCAATGGAAAGATTAATTTTCTTATTTTCTTTGATAATCTCACATAAATTTATTAATGTTCACTATTCAATTTAACCATCATCAATATTGATCCTTCACCTATTCTTTCTCTTATGGGAAATCAATTTGTATGTGGAAATGTTGGAGAATTCACCATTTCTGCTCTACATTCTTTTCCCTGAATACTGTCTGCTTTGCCATAAAAGTGGTAAACTTAGATCTCTTTTCTGTATCATTCTTCATTATTTCTGGCTGTTTTCTTGGTTTAGGCCTTGTTCTCACTTTAACCTTGACCATATGAGTATATTGCTCTTTACAACCAAGTATTCTCCTTCATTCTCTGAAGTGGGAAAGCATCAGTCAATAGTATCAGCCCTTCTAAGGCATTCCTGATTTCCCTGTCCCCCTACTCAAAACCTCTACTAGCTAAAGTATGTTCTCTGTATATCTATCTGGCTGCCTGCCTGCCTGTCTATCTATCTCTCTATCATTTATTGATCTAGCATCTATCTACCTATCATCTATGCATGTATCATCTAAATTTTTCTTCTATAACATATATCACTAATCATCTATATCTGTCTATCTATCTATCATCTATCTATCTATCTATCTATCTATCTATCTACCTAATCTGTCTATTTACTCATCCATCCCTCCTCCTCCCTTTCTTTCCCCCTTTCCCTCACTGTCTTAAACAAATAGAACATATTTCTACTCTGATGTGGCCACATATGTTAAATTCTAATTTCAGAGTTCTAAACAGGAAGTTGTTTTTGAAAAGAAAATCATTCTACATATTTTTTTGCTGTTTTTTTTTTTAACAAAGAAACTCTCCTGAACACTTTTAGTGCACATACTGCCAGAGGGGAAAAAATATTCTGATGGCAGTTTCTGTTGGTAAATAGGCACCATATGTTATAGTCTTCTTATATTCATCCAAGAGACATAAAGTCACCTACTTTAGTCCTAATGGTTGACAGGTTGTAGGAATATAAACATTTTCATTGGCAAGTAAATGGCATAATGAAAATTCTCCTAAGTGTTGTATCATTAGATTCTTAATCCCATGAAAAATATGCATAGAAAGCCAACATTAATGTTGTGTGTATTTATATTCAGGAGACTAAAGAAAGTATGGGAAGATATGTATTTGATTAGACTTTTTAGAAATGAGAAGAATTCCCAAAAGTTGGAAAGGCAAAGATTTAACAATATCTATAACAAATATATTGAATGATTGATGAAACAAAAGTGGTTCTATAGTATCCAAAGATTCTTGCTGCTCAAAAAGTTCTACTTCAATGACCAATAATGTGGGCACTCAGCTCTCATGATTACCTTCTTTAGTATTTATTCCAGTTTTGGAAGTCACACTGTTTCTTCCTTTATTTTTCTTTCTTTTTTTTTCCTTTTTTCCATTAAAAAATTTACACTTCCTCCCCTCCTCCCATTCCCCTCCCACTCCTCTACTCACCCTCCTCCCTCCCCTTCCCTCCTTAAGAGAGGGCAGGGAACCCTGCCCTGTGGAAAGCCCAAGGCCCTCCCTGCTACATCCAGGACTAGATTTGCATCCAAATAGACTAGAGTCCCAAAAAGCCAGTAGTAGAAACAAGTCCCAGTGCCTTTATCAATAGCTTCTCAGTTAGCCCCCATTGTCAGCCACATTCAGAGAGTTCCGTTTGATCACATGCTCATTCAGTCCTGGTCCAGTTTGATTTGGTGAGCTCCCATTAGAACAGGCACACTGTCATAGTGGGTGAACCAACCCCTTGCAGTCCAGACTTCCTTGCTCGAATTCTCCATCCTTCTCTTCTTCAACTGGTCCTTGGGAGCTCAGTCCTTTGCTCTGATGAGGATCTCTGTCTCTATCTCCATCCTTAGCCGGACAAAGATTCTTTGGTGATATTCGAGATAAACATCTGTGTGATAGTGAGGCAAGGCCAGTTTAGGCACCCTATGCACTGCTGCCCAAGGACCTAGCTGGGGACATCCCTGTTGACACCTGGGATCCTCTCAAGAGCCAAGTCTCTTGTCAACCCTAAAATGGCTCCCTTAATGTAGATATCTTCTTCCCTGCTTCTATATCTGCCCTTCCTCCATCTCTACCCTCCCACTCCCCCAAGCTCTCTCCAGTCTTTCCCTCTTCCCTTCTCTCTCCCCCTCTCCCCTACTCCCACCCCTACTCTCACCCCTACCCCCACTCCCATGCTCCCAACTTTTGCCCAGCAATCTTGTTTCCTTCCAATTTCCATGAGGATCTATATATGTTTTTCTTTGGGTTCACCTTGTTATTTGGCTTCTCTAGGCTTGCGAACTATAGGCTTAATGTCCTTTGTTTATGGCTAGAGTACACTAATGAGTGAGTACATACCATCTTCATCTTTTTGGGTCTGGGTTATCTTACTCAGGATAATGTTTTCTATTTCCATCCATTTGCATGCAAAATTCAAGATGTCATTGTTTTTTACCTCTGAGTAGTACTCTAAGGTGTATATATTCTACACTTTCTTTATCCATTTTTCTATTCAGGGGAAATCTAGGTTGTTTCCAGGTTCTGGCTATTACAAATAATGCTGCTATGAACATAGTTGAACAAATGCTTTTGTAGTATGATTGGGCATCAAGTCCTTGGCCTAGGAACAGTTCCTGCTCCTGAAATGAGGCTTTCCAACCAGAGGGGTGAGTGTCTGCCCACCAGGTCGAAAGTCCCTGAAAGGGAGTGCACAGCACCTCTTGCTCTTTCTTTCTTTCTTTTTTGAGCTTTTGGAGCCTGTCCTGGAACTCATTCTGTAGACCTTGAACTCACAGAGATCCTCCTGTCTTTCCTTTGCAAACGCTGGGATTACAGGCATGTGCTACCACCACCTGACTTACACTGTTTCTAAGCCACACTGGTAACTGAGCATGGTGAAGATATAAAGACCTGGGAATTCTGACCCAACATGGCCATTATACTCTCTGGAGATTCTTAACCATACTGGAAGAGGCTTTGTGGAGTCTCCATTGCTATTTACCTACTCATATGATCTACTTTTGCCTTCTAAGACTGTTTACTCATAAATCACATTTTTATAACCACCTTGCAATTTCAGCTCAGTCTCAACATATGGATACCATAGACACTTGACATAAGAAATTAAGTCATCAGCTGGGGGTGGGTGTTTTAATCCACAATTAATAATGGCATTATTGCTGCACATTGATTTGAGATTTTTAGCCAATAAAGCAGCAATTAGTGATTTGAAGCTGAAAAGATGTATCAGGGAACCAGAACACTTATAGATCAGGCATTGTGATTCAAGGAGAAAATAGAATATATAATGTTATGAATCTTTGTTTGTCCTGCCAACCAGCCTTTCAAATTATGACATAGAGACTTATGATTAATTACGAATGCTTGGCAGATGGCTTAGACTTATTTTCTAACTAGCTCTTATTTAAATTAATCCGTATCTTTCTATTTATGTTCTTTTGTGTGACTCAGTTACCTTTACTTTGGAATGTCCATGCTGCTTGCTCTGCATCCCTGGTGTCTCCTACTTCTTCCTCACAATATCTTCTGTGCCCGCAAATCCTGCCTAGCTGTTGACCATTCAACACTTTATTAAAACAATTACAGTGGCATCTCTTTATGCAGTGTAATCAAATATCTCTCAATATTTCCCTCTTTTGTCTAAATAAAAACGAAAGAGTTTTAATTCTAACATGGTAAAAACACATACAATAAGAACAATTATCAAGTATGGATTGTATTTACAATATTTTGGCAGATTCAAAGAAAACACTTCATTATTTATCCTACATTGGTAAGTCCAAAGATTTACTTAGTTTACTTTCTATAACTGAATAAAAGTACTGCCTAATCTTCAACTTCATCAAAGACCACAGAAGGATATAACATTCCCTGAATAAACAAGAAATGTAGTGCAATCTCCTTCCAAGCCTGTAGAAACAGTGGACATATGACTATCTGGACAGTCATCATCCAAATTTCCTCAACAACATTGAGGCATCCATCTTTAGGCTATAGGCCAACAATAACTGACAGAGTTTTCGATGAAGAAGGAATTTGAAGGAATATCACATCTAGTGTTGGCAAAGTTTAGCAGTCACTTTTCTATGTGTCAGTGCCGAATATCTGGCAGACTTTTATATAGAGAAGGAATTTTGAAGGATTGTCCTACCTTATCTTGGCAAAATCTAATGATTTTTTTATTTTGTGTTCTGATTGTCCATTTTGTACTGTGTAGTGTCAGCAGTCAAAGAAGGAACAGGTTCTTTTGCCAGTGGATAACATTACCACAATGAAAGCAAGCTCCATGAGAAGTTTGATGCCCATCATCTTCTCTAAAATAAATTGGTACTGCCAGGAGCAGACCAGCTCACTGTCATAAAAAGTTATCAATCATCTTAAATACCATATACTATTGTTTCAAGACTATCTATCTAAATATATCTATTTAATCTTGAAAACATATCTAATATAACTCCAAGTTTGATTATTGTAGATGACTAACTACTAAGCTGCATTTCTTAATTATATATTACATTTTTCAATAAGCTGTATAAGCACAATACCACAAATAAGAGTAGAAACGTACATTTAGGGTAACAAAAGTAACTTTACATTTGCACCAATATATCAAAATTCATATCAATGTACAATATTTGATGTTAATAGTTGTCTTTGTTTTCTTTATTCCTATATAGCCCCTAAACAATGAAAACCATCCATAACCCATTGAATAATCCAAAAACACCTACTTCATCTCTTGGAAATATGAGTGTTGTGCTCTCTAGACTGCTTCCTGTTCTCTGAGGGCTCTAAAAACCTTGGAAGGACTTAAGAAAATTAGGATAATAGTTAAGTTTGGACTATCTCAGTAATCATTCTTGAAGCAGTTTTGGATGTACAACTCTAAGGAAACTGACAGAGGCACTCTGAGAGGTAGAATCACTTGAGCTACAAATTGTCATTGGTGTCTGATCCTCTCACTCTGAAAATAAATTTTCAAACATAATATACATATTTAAATTAACAAAAATAAGGATTGTGTACTTACACAAGCCAGCCAAAGATGTTTTCTGTTTTATTTGGGGGCAGATAAAATATTTATCTCTTGGCTTCTAGTTTTTCTAGCTTTATTTCTTTATGTCTGTAGCCAGAATTTTCAGGGGGTCTATCCCAATCTAATCTGATCTTTATCAACCTTGAGTGAATCCACAGTTTTTTGATTTCTGTAGAAACAAAAGCTTAACCTCTTGCCTAATGTAACATATTTTAGCAACAATTTTATACATTTTTAAAAATATATAGATTGGTTTAACTTAGTAGTTTTTATAATCTAATGTCTTTCAGCAGCTATTGTTTGCTCATCAGCAATCAAAAAAGGTAAAGTCAAAACAACACCATACAGGATCCAGACTCCCTGTGTATTTCCCATCTCTATGTGGCTTATTATTTATAAATGATTTACTTTTTTCTATGACTATCTGTACCTATTTTCTTTCTTAAGCCTATGCATATTTTTAAACACACTGTAACCTATTTGGAGGTTTTTCTTCTTGTCTGGATCTATCTTTATTAAGCATTTGCAGCATTCTTGAATCAAGAGACAAATCTTAAATTGCTATGTCAGCTGCCCATGTGGCTCAGCTTAGTACATGATACATGGTACTGGCTACTGGTTCCAGAATGCATTTGGTCTCTTAGTGGGGAATAGATATAAAATTTACATTGTCCAGCATGATATAGAACACTAAACAAGCAAACAAAACACTCTGCTCCATTGCTGCAAGCTTTACTAGGTGTGTTCCACTCTTTCTTCTACCCAATTATGTTCTTCATTTCTTTAACAAGTGTTGATCCCTGAAAAGCATCTTAAGCTCCACATTCCAAATCTGTTAATGGTGATACCAAGCAATGATTAAATCATTAAAAAAAAAAAACAATCACCTACTATGATGGCACTGGTAATGCTTTCTTCTTGTCAAAAAGTTACACTTAGTGAGATACAGTTTGGAAGTGATTTCTTTTGCATTTCTGAGAAAGAGAAATTCTGTCATCTACAAAATCACCTAATTATTAAGTGCCAAGACAAAAATGTGTGTGTGCATGAGGTAGCTGTATGTAGGCCACATGCATGTCTGTGTGTGAACATATGTCTGTAGAAGCCATGTGTTTGTGTGTCTGTATGTGTTTACTTGTGCAAAGGTCAGAGCTCACCAGCAGGCACCTTCCTCACTTGCTTGCCACCTTAGTGTTTGAACAGGGTCTCTCACTGAACCTGGAGTTTGTGTCTTGGCTAGAGAACATGAAAAGAAGCCCCTGATAATCACCTTCTTTACTTCTTCATAGCTAGGGTTATAGGCACACACCACATTTATCTTTCTTATAAGAATTCTATTCATCCAATTTCATCTATTCCTACTTGTGCAGCAAGCACTGTATCAACTAAGTCATGTCCAGAACCCCTAAACATTGTGTTTCAACTATTCATTTCAGTTACTGTTGGAGTTTTCTATATCTTATGTTCATTACCAAGACAGAGTTCATTCCTAGGTAAATAGAACCTCTGCTGTACATGTGCTAAGTGGGATAACATTGATGCTTCTAAAACAGATACTGCATATGAATTGACTAAGATACAACACACACACATATATAGTTATATAAGATAACAAAACAACTAAAATATTTATTATTGAATAGCTATTAAATACATGTAATGCAGGCTAAGAAGAAAGCTATCAATCAAAAAATCATGTGAAGCAGTGGGTGTAGAAAGAAGATATTTATAGACTCATATATTAGCTATATTTTTGCTATAAACTATCTGAGAAAAGTGGCTTCAGAAAGGAATGGTTTATTACACCTAACGGATTCAAAACTAGAGTGCATGTTGGGAGGGCAAAGCTTGGTGGAAGGAGTGGCTCACCAATGTAAAAGCAGGATCTTGAGTCAGCAAGTTCCATCATTTCTATAGTCTGGAAGTTCTCTGCTTCCTGGCTGATATAGAGAGCTGCTATAAAACCTCAGGCTGTACTGCTCTATTCCTAGTTCTGTCAGATGAACCCCAAGCCCAAAAGGCTTCACAGCCATCCAAAATAGTGCCATCAACTAAGGATCAAGTGTTCAGAAATGAGCATATGAGGACACTTCACATTCTTATGACAATCACTAACATTAAAACTTCATGGACTGGGGTGGTGGCTCTGAGGACTAAGACACCTGCATGCAAGCCTGGCAACCTCATTGACCCTTAGATACCACAAGGTGGAACGTCCTTCAAAGAATTGTCCTCTGACTCAAACATGTGAGCCATCATATGCACATAAGCCCCCCCAACGCACACATGCACATACACACACAGACAAACACACACACACAAAATTATACCCAGACAAAGTGTTCATTCTTGAAAGCCTACATATATAAATAACAAAACAATTTCAGAGTGTTGCATGTAAATATTTTTGCATCTGTACATGTGCAAAAATAATGATCAAAGAATAAGAGGCCATCAATTAGAGAGGAGCTGAGGGCGGGACATAGGAGGACCTGGGGGACAGAAAGAACAAGGGAAGTAATATAATTATATTTTAATTTAAAGTACATTTAAATAGAAATTTTGATAATAATGTTAATCAAACTAATAGGAAACAAAAACATTTCATAAAAATAAGGAATTATTGAGAATTGGCAGCTAGTGAGGAAAGAGTACAAGTACAGTGTGTGGCTCTTAAGCCCTATGAACAAAATGCTTTACAAAGGGAAGAATGGAAAAATCCTCCTAATGCTGATTCAGATAAGAACTATGATTAGCATCTTTATCTCACTAGGTGCAGGTCATTTTTATAATGCTGCAGTTTCAACAAGGGGATTGAGAAAGAGGGAGCAAGGAAATAAACCTAGCTTCTGCATACCACTCTTTGTCAAAAAAAATAGAACAAAAAAAGTTTGTTAGAAAGAGAGCAGAGATGTGTAAAAGTTGATGAACTTAATAAATGCAAAACATTGTTCAATGTTGAAGGAGCTGCGGGCTGCGTTCCTGTCACCCGGCTCCCGGCCGCCTGGCTAGGTAATGCCCTGAAATAACAACACAAAAACTGTATTCTTTTAAACACTGCTTGGCCCATTAGCTCTAGCCCTTACTGGCTAATTCTGATATCCCCATCAACCCATCTCTAATAAACTGTGCAGCACCAGTCTTACCGGGAAAGATTCAGCATGACTGACCTGGTGGCTTGCTTCATTGTGTCTGCCCTGGAGAGCAGCGGCCTGGCATCTTACCTCACTTTCTCTTCCCCCCAGCATTCTTTTCTGTTTACTCCACCCACCTATGTTCAAAACCTATGAGACCAATGACCTTCCTCCATCAGTTCGAAGATGTATACTATACAAAGATCTTTTGAATGAATTCCCTTTTGGCCATCAAACAGGGTTTATGGAGAATGATCACTAATGGAACTGAACTATTCTGCTTTGCAATGCTTGCTTTTCCATCCACAGTTTCTACCAAGACTTTAATACCACAGTGTCATTTTTAAAAATTCCTGTTTTTCTGTCAAGTAGTTTAAATTATGATCTGCTCTCTTAAACACCTGCTCACTTGGAATACTCTTTAAAATAGCTCATTGTTAAAACTCCTAAGTTAACTTCGACTCTCTTAACAGGTTAAACACTGGCACTTAACTCCTAAAGTATATTAGCTACAAATTGAACATTAAGTAAAAGGTACTCAAGGCTATTTAAGGCTTTAGTGCCTTCTTAAAAGGTATGGTATTTGCAATCAGATATGGTTTATATTAGCTATTACAGAAATAACTACAGAAAAATATTTCTAATTGGTATTAGAAAATATTTCTCTTTAGTCAGTAGCTGAATCTAAGCACCGGTTCAGATTAAAGTCAATAGATCTTTAGCTCATTTATTTTTTAGCTATTATTATTAGTTAGAGGATAAGCAGATCTTTG
Source organism: Microtus pennsylvanicus (assembly GCF_037038515.1). NCBI lineage: Eukaryota > Metazoa > Chordata > Mammalia > Rodentia > Cricetidae > Microtus > Microtus pennsylvanicus. Next base: position 10,436,525 of record NC_134579.1, on the reverse strand, counting down.
GAATGCATGCTATATTTACCTGGAGCTTCCCATCAGCACGTGGTTTTCTGGCAAGTACCTGTCTGTACACCTGAACAACTGCTCCCATTGCAGTAGTAAGTAGACAGCTAATTCCTTCTTGGGCTCCTGACAGCAACTGCATTACCACTTACCGTTCTAATTCCCCATCCTGCTGCCCAGAGATGAGTTCTAAATGCCCAGGGCTCAAGGTGAAGAGATTGAAGCTAAGGCGAAGAGTTATCCCAATTTCCAATGAATTTGTATTGTTAACAATTTAACTTTTCAAAGGATTTTGGAGTAAAGCAATCAACCCTTTGCTGGAGCTGGGTAGGACACAAGACTGAGATTGCTGAATCAATATGTGGAAACCTGACTGACAACTTAGGTAATTTGATGCAGGATTTGGGACAACAACTGGAGATAAATTACTTAACACAGTTGGGAACCAAAATTGTGTTCAGAAAGAGAGACATGTTTTCCTGAGAGGAGTGAAGAGAATTGTACTCACAGGGAAGTGATAGACACAAACAAAACACTTATAAACAGTATCCCATATGCAACTATGTGAGTTCTGATAGATATCTTTCAATTGCTTTTGTAAGTACTGGGGAAATGTGCTAAAATATGTAAATCAACAATGTTATCAATGTTTCCATGATAAGAACATAACTGTAGACAGTTGGGACTGAAGTATTAGGAAACCATTATGTCATCAAAACAAAAATGAAGTACATATATCATATTTTGACTAAAATATAAAACTTTTAGAACTCAATGTGAGTTTTAAAATAATTTACACTAAAATGTTCCATTGAAGGTTGTAAATTTAACAAATGTGTATTTACATTTTAACAATGCCTCTTAAACTAATAGCTCACTTTTTAAATAAAAATTACAATTGAGTGTGTGTGCGCGTGTATACATGCACATACATGTGCCATAGCATCCTGTGGAGATTATAGGACAACTTGTCAGAGTAGGATTCTTTCTTCTACCATGTAGGGTCCAGGAAGTAAACTCGGGTTGTTAGGTTTGGTGACAAACACCTTTACTTGTGCAGTCTTCATATGGGCCTTTAATATCCTCTTTTATTCTGTATATTCTGTAGTTTTAAAGACCATTCTTACTAGATTGAGCTTCCCGATCGACCATAGAATTTGGGAGGCAAAGAGGATAATGAGGATGCAAAGAGATCCAGGCTTAATTACATTTTCACTGTCACCATTACTATCAATTAGGAGGAGATGCTCCTATCTTCACACATATAAGGAAAGGGATTACTACTCTTCTGAGTTGCTCTAGTAAGGAAATAACAGAGAAAGGCAAGTGCTGTTCAAGGTTAGCACATTTGCTTTTTACCTCTAGATTGAAGTTTCCTTATCTTTTTTTAACCTTTTATTTTGTTATATATATATTTTTTTCAATTTACATGTCAACCCCAGTTCTCCCTCCCTCTTCTTCTTCCATACCCCTTCCACTCCTCAGAGGAGATAGGACCTCCCTTGGGGAGTCAACAAAGTCTAGCATACCAACTTGAAGCAGGACCAAGCCATTTCCCCTGCATCAAGGCTAAGCAAGGAATCCTAGCATACAGAATGGGCTCCAAAAAGTGAGTTCATTCACTGGGGATAAGTCCTAGTCACACTGCCAGGTGCCAGTCCAACAGATCAAGACACCTATGCATCACTTACATTCAGAGGACCTAGTTTGATACCATGTAGGTTCTCCTTCCCCAGCTGTCAGTCTAGATTCAGTGAGCTCAGGTCAGCTGTCTTGTGGTTTCTCCAATAATGATCTTTAGCCCCACCCTCTTGCTTATATGATCTCTCCTCTCTCTCTTCAACTGACATCTGGGAGCTCAGTCCAGTGCTTGGCTGTGGATCACTGCATCTGCTTCCATTAGTCACTTGACATAAATTCTATGGTGAGAATTATGAAAGTCACTAATCTGATTATGGCAGTTTAGACACCCTCTCCACTATTGCTAAGAGTCTTAGCTAGGGTGATCCTTGTTGATTCCTTAAAATTTCTCTGACATCAGGTTTCTCCCTAGTCCCATAATGGCTATCTCTATCAAGATATCAATTTTATTCCTCTCCCTCTGTTTCCCTGCCCCAACACTGGAATGTCAAACCCTCATTATCCCATCCCCTGTCTCATCCCCATACCCTCCTTTTTACATACCCTTCCAGTTTACCAAAAAATATATTAACTATTTCCCCTTTCTGAAGCCCTCCATAGGTGTTCCTTTTAAGGTCCTCCTTTTTACCTGGCTTATTTGGTGTCGTGGATTGTAGCCTGGTTATCTTTTGCTTTATGATTAATATCCACTCATGAGTGAATACATACTGTGTTTGTCTTTCTGGGTCTAGGTTAACTCACTAAGGATATTTTTTGTTCTAGCGCCATCCATTTGCATGTAAATTTCAAGATGTCATTGTTTTTTACAGCTACATGATACTTGTTGAAGGAGGTTGTAACATGAGGGCCAGCTTGTTGGGGTTTCTGTCCTGCCTGGTATCCCACAGCCGGCAAGTCTCAAAGAAAATCACACACAGGTTTACATAGGTTATAAACTGATTGGCCCATTACCTCAGGCTTTGTATTAGCTCTTATATCTTATACAGCCCATTATTTTAGTATATGTTAGCCACATGGCTTGGTACCTTTTTCAGTGGGGTAGGTCACATCCTGCTTCTTTGATGATCTGGGCAGGATGGCAGAGGGAGCTTCCTCCTTCCCAGAATACTCCTGTTCTTTTGCTCCACCTCTACTCCTTGTCTGCTTTTCCCACCTATACTTCCTGCCTGGCCAATCAGCATTTATTTAAAACACGATTGACAGAATACAGACAATTATCCTACACCAGGAGGTCTCTTGTTGTTCCCAGGTGCCCAGCTAGCTTAGACCCAAAATAATCACACAGAAACTGTATTAATTAAATCACTACTTGGTCCATTAGCTCTAGCTTCTTATTTTCTAATTCTTATATTAAGTTAACCCATTTTTATTAATTTGTATATCACCATGAGGTCATGACCTACCAGCAAGGTATCAGCACATCTATCTCTGGCAGCATCTCCATGACATCTCCCTGAATCTGCCTTCTTTCTCCCAGCATTGTTTTCCCCACCTAGCTCTGTTTCCCTATAGCTCCGCTATAGACCCAAAGCAGTTCCTTTATTCATTAATCAATAAAAGCAGCACATAGACAGAATAACCTCCCACACCAATACTCCATTGTGTAAATGCACCACATATTTTTTATTGATCCTTCAGTATAGGGGCACCTGGGTTGTTTCCAGTTTTTGACTATTACAAACAATGCTGCTATGAACACAGTTTAGCAAGTATCCTTATGGTATGACAGAGTACACTTTGTGTATATGCCAAAGTGTGATATTGTTGGTTCTTGAGGTAGATTGATTCCCAATGTTTTGAGAAACCATCATACTGAGTCCCAAAGAGACTGTACAAGTTTTCACTCCCACCAACAATGAAGGAGTGGTTCCCTTACCCCAGAATAAGTTATCAGCAGTGGTTTTGATCTTAGACATTTGATAGGTGTAAGATGGTATCTCAAAGACATTTTTATTTGCACTTCCCTAATGGTTAAGGATGTTGAACAATTTCGTTAATGTCTTTTGGCCATTTGAATTTCTTCTGTTGAGAATTCTCTATTTACATATGTAATCCATTTTTTAATTGGATCATTCGGTATGTTGATTTCTAGTTTCCTGATACACATTTCTGATATATTTTCAAGATAAGTCCTCTGTCAGATGTGGGGTTGGTGCAGATGTTTTTTCATGCTGTAGACTAACATTTTGTCTTGTCGACCTGACCATGTTCTTTTTTCAGTTCCAGGAGATTCCATTTACTAACTGTTCCTCTTTCTTCATGTCTGTGCTATTGGTATTAAATTTAGGAAGTAGTCCCCTATGCCCATGCATTCAAGGTTACTTCCCATTTTCTCTTATATCAGGTTTAGTTGTATAACTGGATTTATGTTGAGGTCTTTGATTTATTTGGACTTGAGTAGTCACAAATAACATAAAATACCTAGGGATAACTCTTAGCAAAGAAGTGATAAACCTGTATGATAAGAACTTTAAGTTCTTAAATTGAAGAAGATATCAGAAAATGGAAAGATCTCTCATGCTCTTATATAGGTAGAATCAGCCTATTAAAAGTGGCAATCTTACCAAAAGCAATATATGAATTCAATGCAATCCTCATCAAATTTCCAAAACAATTTTTTACAGAGCTCATAAAAACAATACTCAACTTCATATGGAAAAAAACCCTCAAGATTACCAAAACAATCCTGTACAATAAAATAACTTCCAGAGACATCACCATCCCTGACTTCAAGCTCTACTATAGATCTATAATAGTAAGAACAGCTTGGTATTGGCATAAAAACGGACATGTGGAACAATGGAATTGAATTAAATACACTGATATTAATCCACACACTTATGAACACCTGATTTTTGTCAAAGAAGCAAAAATTGTACAATGGAAAAAAGAGAGCATCTTCAACATATAGTGCTGGCATAACTATATGTCAACATGTAGGAGAATGAAAATAGATCTATGCACAAATCCTTCTATCCCCATGTAAAAAAACCTGAAGTTTTCTCTTCTAACAGAGTCTCTGCAACTTTTTAAGAACAAACTTTCCTTAGAATGGTTGGATGTAGACCAAAGTTTCTGTCCCACCTTGTCCCACAGTCATTTAGTCCCAAAGAAACACACAGCAACATACATTAATTATAAACTGGCTGCCCTAATAGATCAGGCTTATTATTAACTAGCTCTTAGAACATAAACCAACCTATAAATTTTATCTATGTTTAGCCATGTGGCTTTGTACCTTACTCTGTGAGGTATTTTGTCATTCTTCCTCTGCATTTGGATGGTGACTGCAGACTGAGCCTTTCTTCTTCCCAGAATTCTTCTAGTCTGGACAACTTGCCTATACCTTATGCCTGGTTCCTGGCCAATCGGGATTTTATTGAATCAATATAAATGACAAAATTTTACAGGGTGCTGTGGGAATTTCTACCTCCAGTAGCCTTTAAGTTACCTGCCCACATGGGCATGGCCTCTTATACTATAAATGCCAATGTAAAGCACATGTCCAGCCTCTGCTCCAGTGGCATAATAAGGTTACTGATCCCTGTTTTTGCAGAGGATTCTGATCTGTGAGTCTATCACTAAATGAATAACCCTTTATTATATTCAATTCTGAGCTAATGTGGGATTTCTTTTTAGTGTCTTTCTTCATCTGGTATGCCAATGTGGGCCTGACCAAATCCATTAAAAGCCTGAGAGAGCTTGGGAAGTTATTGTAGATAGAAAAGGAATAGAGTTAAACACAGCCTTTTTATAGCAGCTCTTTCTCAGGGGTGGGCTCTGCTTGCTAGAGGCAATTTTTCTCATTTAAGGGAGACTTTCTGACTCAGCTTTATCTGTAGAACCTTGCATCTCTTTAAGAAGTCCTGCCACAAAACACTTAAATGGTGTTGATGAAAAGCTGACTGCATACTTTTTAGTAGTGGCAGGACCTTGAAATGCTATAGAGTTATGGCAATAAACATGGAGTACCTCTGCCATGAGGCTAGACTCTCAGAAAAATGGCTAAGGTATGGGCTGGATCTAGCCATTAAAGCCACGGCTTTAATCCTAGGCATATCACATAGAAAATTAAAGACTCTCATGGTCAGAAAAAGAGAGAGAGATACAGTAAAGATAGATTCAAAGATAAAGAGAACCTCTAAATGGTTACTGTGTGTTTAAAAATATATGTAGGCTTGAGAGAAAAAAAGATAAAATCCTTAAAAGAAAAAAGAAAAGGAGAGTAGTTGTGTGTGGTATCACATACCTTTAATCCCAGCACTTGAGAGGCAGAGGCAGGCAGATCTCTGTGAATTCAAGGACAGCCTGGACTATAGGGTTAATTCCAGGAAAGCCAAAAATTAAAAATAAAAATATAAGAAATAGAGTTTAAATAAAGCCATGTAAATATTAAAAACAAACAGAGAACATGGATAGTGTATGTTATTATGTTCTCTTTGAATTGTTTGAATGCTGAGAAAGAAGCAATAGCTGCTAAAAGATATTTGTTTATAAATGATACTGAATTAATCCAAGATGTGTATGTTGAAAATACCTTTACTTCAAAATCAAAGTCAAACGGTATGTTACTTTGGAGAAGAGGTTTTGCTTTTGTTTCCACAGGAAATGAGAGGCTGTGGATTCATTCCAGATTAAGAAAAATCAGGTTTGATCAAGGAAGACCCCCTGAGAAATCTGTGATAGGAGACGATGGCCCAAATATCTGAGCTCTATATCCAGAACAGTTCAAGCTTAAGATGATCAAGCCTCATAGGATACTCCAGTTAGGACTCGATGATGATTCTAAATTTTCTTTAGGTCCCCATAAGATTATCAGCACCCTCAATCAGTAGAAAATAGCCTAGAAAACTATGCCCACATCCCAAAATATGGATTATGGATGTTTGCCATTGTTTAAAATGTTGGTTACAAGTTGTTATGGATAATGGTCAGTAAAAAAGCTAAACAATGGAAAATCGATTCAGAGTTCTTGTTTAAAAAAATAAGATGGAAAGTGCTGTGTGGCAATGGTCTATACTCTATCGCTTGTATTTTAAATAAATGCTGATTGGCCAGTAGCCAGGCCGGGAGTATAGGTGGGTCTATGAGAATTTTGGGAAGAGTGAAGATTCAGTCTGCAGTTATCACTCAGACACAAAGGAAGCCAGACAAAGAGCAAGCAAGATGTGACTATCTCACTGAAAAAGGTACCAAGTCACATGGCTAACAAAACCAAGAATTATGGGTTAGTGTAAATTATAAGAATTAACTAATAAGAAGCCTGAGCTAATTTTTTTTAAAAAAAAAAACCCTTGTCTTCATACATATTTTTGTCTCTATCATACCTTTTATTGAATATATATGTCTGTATTAAATAATGTTTAGGTTTTCCACAATGAACAATAAATTTTCCTGCAGTAATCTTTGAAGTTTCCCAGAAGAAGATGGGGCCCCACAACAACAACTCCACCTGGTTCATATGATGTCATGACGCTGATAGCACTTCTTTAAGACCTGTTTTGGGTACCAGCTGCTCAAGGTAAGTGAATTGGTGTACTTTTTTTATAACATTCTGGTAAGAACTCCAGATAGGATTCTCAGAAAAACCCTACCAAATACTCAGACACTATTTGAAATTATGCCAGACAGTAATCTTGGAACTTAACCATCATTTTACTTTCACAGGTTCCCATAGAAAGAACATCGCCTGCATGACAGCTGGAGTATTTCTAGAAGATGACATCCCCTCTCCCAAAAAAAGTTTGTCCTCAGGTTAGGGACATCCTTTAGAGGTAGATTATAATTTTTATAGGGTTGGGGGTTGGGGGAAATTATGTAAGCTCATGGAGCTCTTTGAATAAAAAGAGGAAATTATATGTGAATGGGATAAGCTTATTCACAGTAATAGTAATAATAGTAAGTAACGGAGTGAATACTTGTGAGCTATTTTTATAGTCAATTTACAGTGGTATAGAATCTATATATTCCTATTTTCATCTACAATATTTGTATACCTAGGCCAAGTTACTTTGTCATATTGTATGCATGCATGTTTCTATCTCTGCTTAAGATATTTTATATATTGATACAATATTAGGATATATTTATCATATTGCAATATACATTTCTAACTCTGATCAAGATACTTTATACATTGTTTACATTTTGAGTTCATTGTCCTCATTTATTGTACAGTTGTTTAAAGATTGTTTAATATTCTAATATAAAGTCTTAGTCTTTAAGATATAGGTATTAAGAATTATAGGTCAATAGTCATCCATGTTTGTTATACCTATAGTTAGACTAATCAGGTTCATAAGATACATAGAGATTGTATTCTTCATAAATAGATCATCTTCAACCACTTCAAAGAGCTGTAGAATATGGCATTTAAATAACTTAGGGCTCTGTTTGACATGAGACTCAATTGCTCCTGGAAGCACCAATCTATTCTCAAGAGAATGTTGAACACCAAAGACACACCACTTGGAGCTTGTTTTCTTCTTCGCAAAACTGGCCTTTGGGCAAGGAACTGCCCATACATCGACAACTGACAAAATGCAAGATGTCTGAACAGGACCAGCAGAATACAAGGAAAAAGACTGTCAAATCTTACCAAGACAGGGTAAGACGGTTTGAAAATTTTCTTGCCTCTGATATTAGTCTGTCAGTTACTCTAAGCCATAGCTAAAATTGGTTGGTCTCACATTGCAATGAGATTTGGGGTGATTGTCCAGGTGTTGCAAAAGAGGGAGAAATGCTTGTTTGGTTCCCAGCTGTGCAGCTAATTTAGACCCAAAATAATCACATAGAATCTATATTAATTAAATCACTGTTTGGCCTATTAGTTTTAGCTTCTTATTAGCTAACTTTTACATGGTAATTTAACCCATTTCTCCTAATCTGTGTATCACCATGTGACTGTGGCTTACTGGCTAAAGTTCCCAGCATCTATCTCCAGCAGCTCTGCAGCTTCTCTCTGTCTAGCCTTCCTCCACTCACGCTATTGGCCATAGCAGTTTCTTTATTCATTAACCAATAAAAGCAACATATAGACAGAAGGACCTTCCACACCACCCAGGTAGCCAGCTGTTTCTGTCATTTGTTCAACATTTTGGAAGTTGCTTGATTCCAAGAAGCTTCCCATTTACTCAAGTAATATCATTTCCCATCTTGGGTCTTCAATGGGGTTGAAGACCAAAGATTACAATAAAAACTGTATGAGGTTCTAGCTCGATGGTAGTGTACTTGCCTTGTGCATGATGTTTAGGTATAAACTCTAATTCTATAAAAAAATAAAATTAAATTAAAGAGTTTATGAAAATTGAAAGGAGATAAGAGATATAATACTGTCTATGACATATCCTTCAAATGCATGAGTAAAGGATATGGAAATAAGTTCCATCTATCTCTCACCAATAGAAGACAATCCTTCCAACGAAAATGTCTGTTAAACAGCCAGTGGCTAACTATAGCTATGAACTATGGAAACAGTGATTTTTCACAGGCCAACATTTGTCTTGACTCCTTGTTACCAGAGGTAAACTGGATGTATAAATGCTTCAAGAAGAAGGCCTGCAGTTACAGAAAACAATACAGAAAACGAAGCTATTCTACAAGGTCATCAAAAATTTTTGTTTGTTTGTTTGTTTCTCAAGGTGTAGGATATTTATTCCAGTGTGAAATGTTGTTTTCTTCTATCAGCTTAGCGGCCATACCTGAATACTAACATTTTAACTACTGTCTAAGCATCATGGCCCACAGTAAGGAAGACCCTCAAAGCACAGCCTGCCAGAATTTCCAGTCCCACCAACACTGAGTTGGCCATAATCACCAATGGTAGGCATTAACTAAGTCTCTATAATTCTATTTACCAATAAGACTCAGGAGTCAGATGTTTGGTTGAAAACCTGCTAGATCAGAGACCAAGAAGCAATTAGCTGACCTTCCTTTTCAGCCACAGACCCAGCAAGAGAAATATCTCTCCACTCTTTTAAACCAAAAAGACTGTGAATCTATAAATCTCTCTCTACTCTTTCCTGTACATCTCTCTATCCATATTTCTGGATCCTCTCTCCTTACTATGGCTAAATAAATTCCTGTCAGCTTGTCTCTGGCTCTGCCTCCTGTTTCAAGGTTAATTTTATTAACACAGTCTCAAAAGTTTCTGGATGTGAACAAATTTCCTAAAACAGTTATAAATTATGGTTTCTGGAAGTCACAATAGCAACATATGTCATATGTTCATGAACAAGGAACCAAAATCAATAGAAGTTCAAATTAGAAAGATCTTTCAATCCATGATAAAAACATTTCATCTGCAGATGAAATCATGCTTATATCTAAGCAATACTGTGATCCAAATATGCTTCTTTCTTACTTACTTCAGTTTGGACAGGTGTTTTCCGGTGGATCACTGGTCTATGATACTCTGACAGGGCAATTTCCAATAGAAAAACTTGATGGAATTGTAACATAGTATCCCCATAGCTCTTACTTCTAGCTCCAGGAAAACAAACCCAGAGACAAGTGAAGAGAGTAATGTAGGACCCTCACCCCTTATTCCCAAAGGGGCGAGAAGAAATTCCCTAGCAGAATGTTTTCCCAGGAATGGCCTTCCCCCCTCCCACCCGGGAGATTCCAAGCACAAGGTCACTTTGCCCAGGCAGCCACCTGGTGATAACAAGAAAAAAAGGGGAAAGCTGACTTAGCAGAATGGGAGGGAGCAAAAGTCCTTGCATCCATGCCAAAGCACCTTCAAAAAGCCTCTTTGTAGTTATGCCTTTAAAAGCTTACCCCACAGAAGAGCTACAACACCTCTCTCCACCTTACTACTATGAGGTGTTTGAGATGGGGGTTCCAAGCCATGGCTTGTACTTGCTATAAAGAAAACCTTGCTAATTGCACTCCAGTCTCTCTGGTTTTTGATGGTCTCTCTGGGGGTCGTGATCTGGGCACAACAGTAAGTGCTGTCTGTTCTAAGAACTCGAAAATCACCAGGTGATAGATAGTATCAGAAAGGAATGTATGTCCTTCACCTGTAATTGATCATTTCTTTACTCTGTTGGTGAGGAGTAATTTTGATGATGTATTCTGTTTTGAGATACTTAACATTAATTCCTACCTAAACTATGAGTACATAGCTACTCGGAGCTTTAAAGTTGTGACTAAATCAAGACAAGGTATTCTTTTCATCCTTTATTTTGAAGCTCCCTGTTGGGATAGAGCCTAGATCCTGAAATCTAAAAGAGGTCACATCATCATTGGAAAATACATGGAAGAAGCTAAAACTTTCCAGGAGGAGAGCAAGGGAGACCTCAGAGAGGAGAGTGGTGTAAGAGGGCCTAAGTTGCCCTGAAGACTGACAGTGTAAAAATGACAGAATGTTTTCTCCATCTACCTATCTCCACATGAATTCTTTTTGTGAAAAATGATTGTTTTCCCTCTGATAACAGATTGATCCTGTGAAGCCTTTTAAATTGTGTGAGACACTGAGCAAAGCATCTAGAAAACAAATGGTCCCGGACTCCGTCTAAATGCTTCTCTCCATTTTTTCTTGAATTTCTATTTCTAGCTCTTTTTAGAGGTTACTTTGCCTTTTAAAAAATAATAAATAAAGCTTTACATCTAAAGGATATATTTTTCTAGAAAATTCTTAACATTGAAAAAATTCTGATTTTTAAAAATCACTTTGCCTTTTTATTTTTACATTCTTTGGTCGTCCACGATTAAGTCTGTACTAGAACCTTCCAGCATACAAAAGAACCACTTTTCTCTGATTTAGAAAAATTGTTTCTTACTCATAAGCTTTCAAAATACTTCCTCCCTGCCCCTCCATGCCCTCTGTGTTGCATTTCTGTACAATGGACGTTTAAAAGGTGTACTAAGAAATCCATTGTTTCTTACTGCTTTGAGCCACATTAGTTACTAAGGCTTAAATAACCAGGCATAAATACAATGCATATTAATAGGTCAACATTTAATAGAGATACTGTAAAGTAACTTTGTTCTAAGAAGCAATAAAAATTTAAGTTACTTTCTAATAGAGTCTGCCAACCCATAAAATCCAAAAGTGGCAGAGCCCAAATGGGGATGTATCATCTTCCCTATCTAGGGGGTTGTTGTTGTTTCCTCTTCTGCAAAGAGGAGAAGTCAGCTGAAAACACTGCTTACCCAAAGCAGCCATGAGTATGTAAATGCCTTTGGAGTTTTTCCAAATATTTTAACCAAATATTCAAGCCATAAGAAATATCCCCTGTGGCACCATTAAAGCATGCCGCAGTTATGCATTATAAATGGAAGCCAAATCACACACTTATGTAAAATAACTAGTATAGCAGAAGAACAAGTTATGTATTTAATAAACAGTCTCAAGCTTCTAATGTACTGAAACCCACTTGTAATTTCTCTTGCAAGCTTTTTTCCCCTACACACACTGTTCATTTTTAAGGCTCTCTACAAGGCTTTTATAAAAATCATCTTAGCTGATATACCATCACTTCAATTTTCTTTCCTCATTCCTTTGAAAAACTGTGCTCTCATTCACAAATATTTGTCATATCGAAGACCATGAAATGTGTTTGCACAGCATTCCTGAAAACATGGCTGTTGCTTATGAAATATGTATGTTAAAGAAAGAAACCCTCAGTATGTGTTTATATTCCATACAAGCATGCTTTCTATCTTTTCAAACCTGTAGATACATTTACAAATGAAAGCCATTCACCTGCACTGTGCCTACGAAAAGAAGGTTATTGTAGTTTTTCATACTGACGTGTACTATCTGTGATTCTGATCGTATTAATGAAGTGGTCAAATGGGCATTTCTGTCAATTAAACAGAATTATCAATAAAAATTCCAGCACTGGATTTGGCACTTCTTGCAAAACAGCCTCCTCTAAAATGCTACCATCAAATCAAACCTATTCATTTAAAGATGAAACCCCTCATTGTTGCCTTCAGCAAACTCTTGAGTGGGCTTCCACCATACTAACTACTTTTTGAATTGTAATGACACTTTACTTTTCCTTAAATTGATAATTATCTAATACTGTTCGCTATTTCTAAATGAGTTCTCATAAACTGAACCCCTTAACAGTCTTCCAGACTCATTGTTCTCTGTCAGGCAAGAAAAATACCATGCTGATAATTAATAACCATATAGGATAGTGTCATAAGATTTTTTTTTCCCCTGTAATCAACTTTGATTGAAAAGAAAGGCACTGTTTTGCCAGTGTGTGCATATTAGCTTGGATTTTCAGTGCATTTTAAATTTATTTTTGACTTGGGTTTCTGTTTGAGCCAAAAAAGATCATCTTCTTCCTACGGATTTTTCTCTTCTTTTGCTGATTAGCTATAGAATGAGGCGAAGCACCTGATGGACCACATTAAGAAGGATGCTAAGCGGTTTACAAGGCTCAGTAATTAATGACTATTTTTATCACAAAGAATATAGACTGGCTTCTTCCATCTATCTGAAACTCAATGTAAGCCCCTATAAGCCTCAATGCAGCATAATTGGTGCAATAGAGCTGAAAATGAGATGGAGGATAGAATGCAGCTTCAGTAATCCTGCCTTCAGCTAAAATGGAACAGTAGAAGCCCTGGCAGTCTCCAACATGGTTACTGCTAAGGTTTCAAGTCAGCCAGCTGTCTGTTGTTTCTTGTGAGGCCCTCATTACTGTTTATGTTCTTAAATAGAGCTCAAATGTTTTAAATAATTATATTTATGGGACTGATGTACTGTGGTCAACAATTTGTTTCTCAGCCTTCTGGATCTAATTGCATGTTTTCTTCAATTAAGGACAACCGTGGGCTGTGTACTTTTATCAGTTTTTATTCTGACCACCCAGTGTTTATAAGACACTCTGAAACCTCTTGGGATGAACAAATTAGTTTTGCTTTCTCGGTGTTACTATTTTTAAAAAAAATCCCACTCTTTTAAATAATAATATGTTAATAAAAGGTCTGGGCACTCAATCGGAAAAAAGAAAAGAGCTGCACATTCATAATGGCATGCTAAGTGAGACCACAATAAGTGTAGGATAATGCGTTTGTTTCAGATTTGTGACCATCCTCTCAGCCTGTATAGCACTGTAAAGCCTAAAGCAGCCATAATCACAAATAAGCCCATGGTAGGTTTGTATAGTATGGCTGACAAAAGTAGTCAGAACAAAAGCAAACAAAGAAAAGGGTTGGGAATACCTTCCCGCAGTTTCTGAGACAAGTCAGGTTATTTTGGGCAACCTGTTCAAATAGCATGTAAGCATTTTCCTGTGTTCTACCTTCTGGTGCTGGCATCACTCTCCATAAAAATAAAAGTCTGACTTATTTAAAACAAGGCTATGTTTGTGATCTAGTAGAAGCATGTCCCTTAAGTATTGTCTAACAGCTACATGCTCCTCTGTGTGACTATCAAAATTACTGTCAATCTAAAAACATCTCTTGAGTATATGCCAGATATTCAGAAAACGAAAGATTCATTGACAAAATCAAATGCAATGGGAGTTACCAGAAATATGATCAGAAATCATAGAATGTAGCTAACTAAGGTGAGGTATGGAAATCAACTGTCGTCCTAATTTATAAGATTTAAGAATGATGACATCCTCTGCTAGAATGGGAGTCTAGAATAATATATATTCCATCACCCCTTACACAGTAAAAGATATATGCAGCTTGAATGATAGTCTTCTAAAAGGTCTATCCTATTCTCAGCTGCAAGAATCTCTAATAGAGTGAATAATTTCACCAAGAGTAAAAGATTTTATGGGTCCCTGGAGGCCCATCAACACACAAACTAGCCCATCGCCATCCCTTAGTGTGAGCTCCCTATACAAAGAAACACAGTCTATCCTGAAGCTCCAGTGCCCACATCTTGGAAGATCTCAGAAGCATTTCCTACCAGGCAACCCACAACCAACACTCTCTCCTAAGAAACACAGAGAACAACAGAAACCAAAGAACAGAAAATCCACCCAACAAAGACCAGACCAGATTTTAGCCCCTATAATTGGGATCATTTCCCAAAAGGATGCCAACACAAGAGTGAAAGCACAATCAATTACAAGCCAGTTTGTCTCCACTAAAACCCAACAACCCTACTACATCAGACCTTGAGAAATGCAATATAGCTAAAGCACAAGACAAACACTTCAAAATAGAATTTATAAATATGTTAGAAGTTCTTAAAGAGGATCTGAATAAATTCATTTAAGAAATTGATGAAAATACAAGCAAACAGTGAAATTAAATGAAGAAATGGTTCAAGACTTGCAAGTGGAAACAGAACCAATAAAGCAAATCCAAACTGAAGGAAAACTAGAAAGGAAAAACGTGGGAACTAAAACAGGAAACCCAGAGACAAACCTCACCAATATAATCTAGGAAATAGAAGAGAGAATCTCAGGCATTGAATACAAGATAGAAGAAATGGATTTCTCAGTCAAAGAAAATGTTAAATCTATAAGAAAAATATCCAACCATAGAAAAATCCAGCAAATGCGTAATTGTCAATTTGCAAGTAATAAGCTTAGAGGACATAGAAGACTCCAAGATCAAAGGCGCAGAAAATATTTTCAACAAAATCATTGCTAAAAATTTGAACAACCATAAAAAGGAGTGTGGCAAGATTTCTCAGTCTTGTCTCAGCTGGAGCCATCATTGGTTAGCCTGAAACAGGTTGTCCCTTTCCTAATCTCACCATAGAAGGAAATGTGAGGAAGTACTCAAGCCTGTTCTAGAAACTTGAGGTCAAAGTGCCAAACTGCATGATTTTTGACTTCTGTTAAACTGTTTGCATAACTTTCCCCTGCAATTGCCAGACAGGATGTAGTTCTTCTGTTTTCTTAGTTTTTAAAAGCTCTGTAAAATGAATTCAAGGTGGCTCTGTGAGAATTGTTTCCCTCCAGGTGGTTGCTAGCCAGTTTAATATAGACTCTCAATTCATACTTTGGTTCTGCTGAATGGGTTTGGGTCTCTGCTCCACAAATACAAGGTGCCTAGCAAGACACAAGAATTACAGAACCCCAAAATAGAGAAGAAACTACACATGACACACAATAATCAAACACTAAACATAGTGTTGGCATTGAAAAATTGCAGAGTTCTTCAAATGGTCTTCTGGAAGCAATTCTTTATTCCTCTATATACCTGTACTAGCTAATTTTATGCCTCCATAAGATCTAGCTGTAGGCATTTTCATAATTATTAAATGGGAGGGATCCAGTCCATTGTGGGTAGTACTATCTCTGGACAGGTCCCCAAGGTTTCTATAAGAAAGTAGGCTGAGCAAGCCATAATGAGCATACCAGTAAGTAGTATCTCCCCCATACTCCCTGAATCCACTCTTGCTTTAGGTTCTTGCCTTCTTTGAGTTCTTGTCCTGATTTCTTTTAATGATGGATTATGAAGTATAAATGCAAGCCAATTAGATCCTTTTCTTCAGAACTCGCTTTTGGTCATCTTTTCACCACAGAAATAGTAACCTGAAGATAAGCTGTTACCAGAATAGAGGGGCATTGCTGTGACAGAACTGAACACATTGTTTTGCAAAGGACTGTGGAAAAACTTTGCAACTTTGGGCTAGGAAATCAATGACAGTTCAGATCTCAGTGAGCTATTCTATAGGAGCTTGAAAGAAAAAAAAATGTTGGTAGTAGTGCCGATAATAGATGACTGGCTTGTGAAATTTCAGAAGAAAACAAAAACTTCAGCAGGTCGTGTGTGTTGAGAATCTGTGTTATCTGATTAGCTGGAGCTGAAAAAAAGAACAGCTGTTATTAACAAGAGACTAGTAACACTAAAGTAAAACCTTTGCTTTGCTGGGAAAATGAATGCTGGCCAACTGTGGCTGTGATTAAGAAGAGACCAGCATCATTGAGATGCAGTCTTTGGAAGTGTTTCTTCAAAGTCACTATGGAGAAACTGTGTTCCAGTCGCAGCCAGGGTTGTACCTCACGCTGGCAGCTGAACTCAGTAGTGTACGCGGTACCCAGATGATGCTGGTTTTGAGGGCATAATAGGGACATGGAGAGCAGCTGAGGTTTGGCACATTGTGCCCAGGCTAAAGTCCCTGAAGAGAGTCTAGAAGAGGCTACTGGTGAAAGTATAGTGTAGCTACAGCAAGGGACCTCAGCAATTTGGGAACTGGCAGTACCACAGGATGACCACCAGGGACAGCAGTAGCAGTGGAGTGGAGCCAGCTGGACCAGGCCACTCTGTCTAAGCATGTTGGTAGTGTGAAACTTAATACCTTTAATTTATTGATCATTCCAAAAATATTTTTTATCAACCATTGTCAGTGACAGAAATATCTCCTTTATTGTTTACCTTTTTCAAAGTAATATGGAATGCTTTGACAATATTCATTTTTGCTGTTTGGAACACTGTATCTGATGCAAAATGATTTCCTCACTGGATAACCTTGGCTGCACGTGACTCCCAGCAATTCTCCACATTCTCTATGGGATTTCCATAGGATTACATGCTCGTCTTGCTACAGTGATATCAAATCAAAATAACAGTACATCCATCTAGGATTCAAGAGAGGAAACTTTTCAAGGTAAGAAAATATTTTTCTCAGTCACTCTGAAATTGAATATTCTCATATTTACTGTTATTTGTCTTTAGAATACCTAACTGTAGTTTTGCCTATTTTCTCTCTACTCTCACATTTCTCATGTGGACACTTTAGATTTTTTTTGTTGGCTTGGTTTTTATCAGAGAATTATAATGATCATGATATTATTAAAACAAGTATTTGACCAAGAATTAAGTTGTTTATAAAACAAACTTTAAAATTATAGTGGATCTTGATTGGTGCAGATTATCTGTGTGTGTATGTGTATGTGTGTGTGTGTGTGTGTGTGTGTGTACTTATATATAATACAGGATGTTGTCTAGCAAGTCCAACAATGACTATCTAATAATAGAAAAATCCACTAGTCTCAGCTGGTCTTCTGTTTATGCTGGAATATTGAAGAAGTAGGCTCTAATGCCAGTGAAGAAATAAACTATCTAGCAAGAGAGGTCGGACAGTCAAAGAACAGCACTTTCCCTTTTCTGCCCTTTATATTCCTTACAACGAGAAAGTTTGGTCCAGGTTAAAGATGGATCTTCCCACCTCAAAGGATCTGGATTAAACTTCCCACTTCACGTGATTAGTTAAGAAAAATCCTTTGTGGAGGTACCTATCTGCTTATCTTTTATTTAATTTCAGATGTAGTCAAGTTGACCACTAAGAAGAGCCATCACAAAAGCCAAAACTGTTTAGAAAAAAAAAAGAAAAACACATTGAATTGAAATGGATGAATTCATGAGAAATTATCCATATCAAAAACAATAATAAAAAACCTGCAGCAGTAAAAGATATCAGAGAAACAGTAAAATATAGAAAGGTTCTTATATTTGCATTCACAAAATGAAGAGAGGCACTGATACTCTAAAGTTCTCAACCTGTGGATCATGACCTCTTGGGGCTCAAATGACCATTTCACAGTAGGAACAATAAGAATTTTCTAGCTGGGGGTCACCACATGAGGAGTGGTATTAAAGGAAGGAAGCTTAGGAAGGTTAGCACCATTGCTCTAGAGAATAATGGGTTCAGAAACATTATTTTTTCAGAAAAGATTGTCCAATGTAGACACCACTCCTGTTTTCCATGGCAACGTGACTATCTGTAAGGTGAGGCCTTTCTCTATGGCTCTAAAATTTAGGGTATAGTACATGGGGAATCACACAAGCTCTATCATGTCAACTCCCTAAGAATGAGGTACTCAAGCAAGTTTAATAGGGCTTTGTGTTATACAGAAAATTAAAGATCATTGTGAAGATAATTTAAGAGCGAAACTACTCATCTTCATCTGTAAATATTGTGGAGCTTTAGGGCACTGTGTAGTCCTTTGTTTGCCTACTGATCCTTATCATGTCAGTGTCCATAATAAATCACAGGGTGAAATATCTGTGAAATTCTCCCAAGTCTACTCACCAACACGTCTGCAATGGGAACTCAGAAGGTGAAATATTGAATAATTATGGGCCGTTAAAGTACCCTGTGAGAAGAAGATGATGGAACTTGGACTGTTTTCCTCACCTAACAGAGCAGTGTTCTCGTAGAAAAGCCACAGGCAAACAAAAACTACGTCACTTCACCTCTACCATCTTCTTCCACACTCACAACAACCAAATGCTAGATACACTGAGTTTTACAGATTATGGATAAAGATACTGATGCACTGTTGTTTTGGAATCAAAGACTCTCAAAAAGTATGCTTTAAAGTCAGATTGAACTGAGTCTAGCATAATGTTTTCTTTTCCTTTTCCTTTCTTTTTTTAAACTTAACAGCATACTACACATTTTCAGCCTTTTACCCTCCTGTTTTCTATTACTTCATCTATAGGAATATACTTTCCTAGACTTCATGTTTTCCTATTAAAACTACCATATGTTGTATTCAAAATTTATTTTATACAAATTTATTTTTATATTCATAATTCCCTGATTGTGACTTATGAATTAAACCTTAGTAGAATTTCTGTTGTTGAAAGCTGTAGTGTCACTAAAATTTTCCACAGTTTTTCTCTCCTAACATTCACACGCAAAGTCCTAGAAATTATTTTCAGAGAGACAAGATTCATTTTTTCAACCAGCATTGCAGAGCTTCACAGTACAAAATGAAGGGGATTCTACATAAATATTTAAATGCTCTCTGGCCTATTATTATCATCCTTGTGTTCATAAGTATAAGATTCAACTATGAAAAGAATCAGACAGTGAATGTAAAGTCTCTACAATGATAATTACCTATTGTATCTAAGTTTTTAAAGATGATGGAGTCATTTTCTCATATAAGATAGATGTTAACTAAAATCAAGTTATGACCTATCCTATCCTAACTTAAGATTAGTTTCTATGCCTCACAGTCTTTGTGCTTGATTCCTTCAAACAGTACCTAATAATTTCATTAGTGTCTACTCAGAGTGACTGTCTATTTGCCTGTCTACTGCTACTATGAAAAGTTAAGTAATTGTGATTCTGAAACAATCTTGGTAGGTAAATGTGGATATACCAGTATACTCTGGTGATGTTTTGAAGATATTCTAAATGAGCCTGAACTCACAGGCTTTTTAGGAATTTCAAATATGTGTATCCATTCCTGGATGCTGCCTGCCAGCTGGGAAGCTTCTTTACTTCCCAGGACTAATCTCCTTTTAAGAAAAGGCATTAACTTAACAAGGAAATGGTGTGCTTGTAATGACAATGAATATGCCTCTTCCCTTCTGTTTGATAGAAAGGCAATTGTCCTATATTAATTATGTGTTCTTCCGTAAACAGACTCTCACTGTTTAGCTAGAAGAACCAAGGCCCTGTGCAGATGGTAGCAGACCCTTATTCATAAATATATGCTCTTGGTTTATCGAAAAGTTTTGATATTTAACCTTCTGTCCAAACCTTAAATCAAGGCCCCAGGACAAGGACTGAAGTCTTCATCTTTTTAAATTTAAAAATCTGTTTCAAACTAGAGACGAAAAATTAAACTCCCAGAATGATTTGAGTCTGTGCGCATAAAAATAGCCCTCTAGCATAGTATGCATTTATAACGAGAGTCATAATCTAAGGATCAGTCTCTCAAAATGAGAATGAGGATCAAAAAGAATTACAGGGGAAAGTATGTCTGTAAAAAGACATCTATAAATCTCCATGCATGTAAAAAGCCAAACCAACACAATTAAAATACAAGGTTATTTAAATACATCTCTATACCAGTTCTCCAACATGCACACAAATATACACATAAAAAAATTACAATACAACCAAAATTGTGCTATTTAGATATTTAAAAAGTAATTATAGGATTTAACTCATACAGCAGCTAGGGAAATTATCATAGGTTGTAGCTACTGCCACCATAAGAATTGGTTTCAATTCAGCCTTTAATGAGATCAGCAATTTCTATTCATTTTCATGGGTACCTACTCCTGTAATGAAAAGGATTAATTTGAAGTTTCTAGAAATGCATCAACTGTCTCATGTTGGAGGGTAGCTAGTCTATGGGCCATAAATATAATTTTCTCAAGTATTAGGTTGACTATTTCATTAAAACAGTTGATGTTTTAGTATTTCATATGCAAAGCCATGCAAGGGCTATGTAAAGCAGGATTTTAATATAGAATATATTTGAGGAGGAAAAGATAATCACTACTTACTTATGGATGCAGTGGTCAGGGTGAGTAAATGCTTTCTTTTTGGAGCAAGAGCAAAATAATCTGTAACAACTTAGTATTGCAAGACCCCAAAAATCAAAAAAATTCTGAACAACAAATCTAAGTTAGAAAATGCAAAGGAAGAAAACATGTTTAATGTAATGGCTATTATTTAAAGCAAATTATATGAATTTATTCAACATTTGTCTATGTAAAAGACCTAATACATTAAGGATAAGATTAGAGGTCTGGGTAGGGGCTATGTATACATTGTAGATTAACCTCAGTTCTGATCTCACGAGCTCATGCTTAATTTAGTGAACATTTTTAATTCCAGAGCTAGTGCGGTTCAGATGGGCACTGTTGACAATGGCAGCCTGGTGCTTTATGAAAATGTGAGGGGCATTGTAAAACTGACAGTGATAACAGGTCTCCAGAGCACATGTCTGTCCAACTCCCCACAAACCAACCATAAGTGAAACTCCTTACAGAATGTAAATTATGGGCTGGAGAGATGGCTCAGAGGTTAAGAGCACTGGCTGCTCTTCCAGAGGTCCTGAGTTCAATTACATGGTGACTCACATCGTTCTGAAATGAGATCTGATGCCCTCTTCTGGCCTGCAGGCACATATGGAAGGAATGTTGTATACATAACAAATAAATAAATCTTTAAAAAAAGAATGCAAATTGCACAAGATAATGATGAAGCAATTATTTTATGCCAGTTTGAACAAAAAGATAGTCAATTTGCTATCTCATGAAAACAGGGGCACTGGTCTCTCAATGTCTTCATTAATTAGCACTGTTACAGGCTTGGGTTTTTATAGATTTCTATTTCACAGATAAAGCACAGTTGATGCAGACTTCAAGAGCTGACCATTAAAAATACTTAAAATACCAAGAGCTATTTATAAAACAGAAACAATCCATATAATTTCTGAAAGTTGAAACCATGCAGAAAATGATTTCTTTTTTTTCCCGTTTATTTATTTATTAAACATTTCTGTCTCTTCCCCGCCACCTCCTCTCATTTCCTTCTCTCTCCCCCAATCAAGTTCCCCTCTCTTGTCAGCCCATAGAGCTATCAGGGTTCCCTGCCCAGTGGGAAGTCCAAGGACCCACCCACCTCCATCCAGGTCTAGTACTGGCTTTGTGGGAGCCTAGGCAGAAAATGATTTCTGTGAAACTTTTCAGAATCTCTTTTGAATCTTAATACAGTACTCATCATCTTGAAGTGAATAACAACATATAATGATTCTTGGTCTTGCCACAGAAATCCCATCCTTGGACTAGTATCTTCTGTGACATCTGTAAACTAATGACAAGAGATCCACATAAATGATAGCAATCAGCCAAATATACTGAGTCTATTGAGGGTTATTGTCCTCAGACAATAGGGATTCACAAATGATAGATGAGTTCTTCTGGTGTACCGAACAAAGGCAGAGTATTTATCTTCTTAAATATTTGTAAATCTCCCATCACATAGTTTTATAATGCCCTCAAATCCAAAACCAGGGCAATAATAGGAGTTTAAAATGAAGAATACCTTCATCCCTTGTGGGGCTCTGTGGGTGGGACTGCCGAATTTGGAGATCCTACTTCAGTGAATGTGTTTGTACAAATAACATTCAGTAAAGAAGGAATAGCATCTAGCTCATTCATTTCCACATTTTCCAAACTCTTTGCACTTATTTTATTTTCAAATTTCCACCTGGTTGTCAAGAGAATATCTTGTTAATCAAAGCCAACTGATAGAATGTCAGATTATCACCTTATCTTAAACAGCTAAGTTGTTTTGGGTATTGACTTATAGAAGAAAATATTTGCTCTACAAGAGTCACAAAGTCTCATCATTTCAGTTTACTGACAATGAAGATTCAAAATTTTTAGAGATGAAAATCCCGGAAAATCCATTTATTCCAATTCCAACATCTAAAAATCTAGAACTAAACATTAAGAGAATGGGCCAATATAATACCTCAAGGTAAGTTCTAAATTTAAAAACATATCACGAGCCATGACACACTGTGCAAATAAATGAGTAAATAAATGCACACCTTCTTGCACAAGAAAACAGCAGCAAATTCTGTCCTCAAGTTCCCATTGAAAACAAAAAGATTTGTCGACTTCCTTTGTCCTTGCACAAACTGAGAACCAAAAACTAAGAGAGCTGATTTGGAAGAGAATGACATAAAAGTTTTAGTTAACTGACATGTGCATTGAGATCTTTATAAGTGAATAAAGCTCAAAGAAATTACCCAAACATGATGCTGGCTAAGAACAGTAAATTCTAGGCCTGCGGCTAAGAGAAACTCAGTATGGCAATAGGAAGAAGCTAGTGATGACAGGTATTACTGAAGAGTTTGCACGAAAGTCCAGTTTGAAAGTCAGGTTTGTTTTCCAGCCTTGGTATGTAAAGGAACTCCCTCCACAAGGATATAGCATAAAAATGCTGAGAAAGATGAGTGGTTTTTTCATCATCTAACACAAGTGGTCTCAGCTTGAAATAATCAAAATACTGATTTTGCAAAAATTCTTTTTGAGACAGGGCCTTACTCTGTAGCCCTTCTGGCTGAAACTTGTCCTGTAGACCAGGTTGGCCTTGATCTCACAGACATCTGCATTCCTCTGCCTCCCAAGTTCCGACATTAAAGGTGTGAACCACCTTTACAAGCCCAAGTTTGCATATTTTGAAATGATCTTCCCATAATTTCTTTACAACATATAACCATTTGTTTTTAGTAGTTGAGGTCAACATGTGTGGTGATAAGAGGAGTGGGTTACATGTTAGAGCGAGTTGCCAAACACTGTATGCCTACCTTCTGGGACTATAAACTTAGGCTATTGCTTTAACACTCTGATATATAGTTTCCATACCTAAAATGGGATGAATAATTCATAGAGTAGCTAAAAAGATTAAGTGAAGCAATATATGTAAAGTGGCTAGTATGTTTCAAGCACTCAATAAGTATTAAATGTCGGTATATTTTATTTCTTCAGGTACAAAATAAATCAGTGAATGAATCAGTAAAAATTAACTTTTCTATAGTTTTAAATATGAAGCAAGTGTTAGTCATAATTTGAAAAGTAGAACAGAAAGAATAGGAGAAATTGAAGATATGGATAATTCTTATCCACTACCATATGCAATAAACTTCAACTTCTTAATGGCTTAAAGCATAGCTAAATAACAGGCACATTTGTGGTAGAGCTCACTTAGAAGAAGCTATTGATGATTGCAAGGCACCAGGCTGTGGATACTTCACTCCAATTAGATATTGTGTGCAGTGTGACTAGTCACACACTGTCCGACACGACTACATCTCCTCCCACATTCGCACAGGATCTTTGAAAAATGGGGATCAAAATGTTTAGTAGAGTATTAGAAATTTAGATGGATGGGGAAGGTACCTAGAAGTTTTGTAATAGACACCCAACATGGTTAAATGGAAGAGAGATAGTACTTGTGTTCTGTGGAACAGTGGGGAGATTTATTATTGACAATTATCTCTTACATATTTTATGACTATGAAGGAAAACTCAATCAAAGTCTCCAAACAAATGTAACAAAAAAGAGATGAACACATTACTCATCCTGATTTATTCATCACGTGCTGTGTGCATGTCTTGAAATAGTTCAATGTACTCCATTAATAGCTATAATTATTTTATATTAATCAAAAAGTTTTAAAGTATTTAAAGTGATAAAAAGACTTGCTACTTTGATATGATCATTATACATTATATAAATCTATCAAATTATTGTATTATACTCTGTAAATTTGAACAATTAGAATCATTAATAGGTGAAGAAAAAGGATCCCAGTATCATCTCCTGCTTCATATGTGCATGAAAGAAAAAGTTGAAACAAACAGAAAGTCAGTGTATAAACTGAATTTCTGCTGTCCTTAATAGCATATTGTTCTCACACCCCTTGATTTAGCAAATGTATCTCGAGCACTTATAACATGCAAATTCAATGCTAATTAGTAATCACAAAGTTAATGAGAAAGCTTAGACTGATGCATACATTCACAACAAGTACATATACTTACAATCAGTTGGAAAACAAATATTGAACAAAATGAATAAGTCAAGTGGATGTTGACAGGTCGATGTGATGAAGGAGGATATTATAGGTAGGTAGAAAAAAAGAATAACATGATGAAATGTCAAGAGCATAAGGACATGAGACCTGGTATGTCTTTTTTCTTTGTCCTACAAAATTCCACCATTTATTAAGGTCTAATCGATATTATAAGCTAAATATCAATCCCCATATTTAGTACTCCCTGAGTACATCCTTAATTTTTTCCTTAAGATATCTGGAGCTTCTTCAGACCAGGGAAGCAAAAGTCTCAGTAAAATTAACACCCTCGGATCTCATGTACTCTTTGCCTCAGTAGTCAGTAAAATAGTTTGTTTCTAGAATATAGGAAGTAAGGAAAATGACTAGGTGAGATACCATAGGCATGTAGAATCATTGAATAAGTGCAAAGCTTAAGTTTTGGGGAAGCAAGATAATTTGGTAAATTTGGTATTAATAGCAATGCAACGTCAAAGTTAAGTAGGTTATGGCCCATGTTTGCATGCACAATATTCAATGAAACATATTCAATTAAAGAGATTCACAAGATAGCTTTGAATTTAAAAGGGAACATTTTAACAGAGGAAATTCAGGGAATAATCTAACATGGGAAAAAGAAAGAATATATGTCAGTAGAAAATGAAGAAAAAAGTAAAAAGAGATTTAGAAGTGTTGTTAGCAGATGCCAGAAACAAAACAGAGAAGAGAAATGAAAGAGATTTGAGGGGCTGAGGAGATGGATGGCTCACTACATGAATTGCTTATGGCACACACATGAGCGCCTGACTTTGGGTCATCAACATCCACATAAAAGCTCAGATGAGGTTATCAATGTCAGCAACCCAGTGCTGAGAACATAGACAGAAAGAACTTAAGACCAATGTGTCAATCAGTCTAGCCAGCTAGAGTTCAGAGCCAATGAGAGATCCTGCCTAAAAATAATAATGTGGAGGGAAACTGAGGTAGACACCTATAAGTGCCCTCTGACTTTCACAGAACCATAAGAGCACATGAGTATGTGTGCACACACACACACACACACCACATATGCAGACAAACACACAGAGTGGGGAAGATGTATTGCATTTATAGCTCCCATGATTACCTGATACCATCAAAATTTGTTTCAGGAAATCAATACACCTAAATAAAAATTTTCTTCCATCATGTCACGTAACTGAATCTACTCAAAGTGATAAATCATCAGCTTTAAGAAGAGAGGGTTTAGCTGGGTGGTGATGGTGCACACCTTTAATCCCAGCCTCGGAAGGCAGAGGAAGACGGATCCTTGTGATTTAGAGGCCAGCCTGGTCTACAAGAGCTAGTTCTAGGACAGGCTCCAAAGCTACAGAGAAACCCTGTCTCGAAAGAAGAAGAAGAAGAAGAAGAAGAAGAAGAAGAGGAGGAGGAGGAGGAGGAGGAGGAGGAGGAGGAGGAGGAGGAGGAGGAGGAGGAGAAGGAAAGGGTTTATATGCAGATATTTACACTATGATACTATATTGACATTGTTTTAAGCAAGAATTAATTATTTTATCTTCCTTATCACTTTATAACATGCAATTTTTGTATTAAGAACATTTTTTTACATCCCACCTGCAGTTTCCCCTCCCTCCTCTCCTCCGAATCTTCCCTCCATACCTCTTCTTTGCCTGCTTCCTATCTACTCCTCCTCTGTTTCTATTCGGAAAATGTCAGGCTTTCCCTGGATAACAACAAAACATGGCATATCAAGTTGCAGTAAGACTATTCACCCCACTTCAACATTAAAGATGGACAAGGTAACCCCCAAGATTGAAAACACAAGTCACATTTCATGCTGGAGAGGATGTGGAGCAAGGGGAACACTCCTCTATCGCAGGTGAATGTATAATATGCATTTTTAAAGCTTATTTTAATTAAGATTTCAAAAAAGTTTGAAATCTACACCAACTATCCAAAACTAAAGAAAACATCATTTTTATTAATTCATTAATTAATTTGTGTTTGTAGTGGGCAGGGGTGACAAACATCCCACTGCACACATGTCGAAAGCAGAGGACAGTTTTGTGGAGTGACCTCTCTCTCTCTCCATTCTTGCCTGGTGTGGGGATTTGAATGAGAAATGTCTTCTGTAGATTTAAACATTTGATCAGTAGTCCCCAGTTGGTGGTACTGTTTGGGGAAGCGAAGGGGGCTCATCTTTGCTCAGAAGTACATTACTAGGGACGGGCTTTTATAGTTAAAGCCTCATGCCACTTCCAGTTCATTCTCTCTGCTTGTGCTTGTCACTGAAGTGTGATTTCTCAGCTCCATTCTCCTGCTGCCATGCTTACAGCTGGCAGGTCCAGTTCCCTGCTATGATAGATTCTTATTCCTCTGGAAGTTTACGCTAAAATAAACTCTCTCACAATTCCCTTTTGGTCATGGTGTTTTATCACAGCAATAGAAAAGTAATATACACAGGAAATTGGGAACTTAAGGAGGCAGGTTTGAGCAACAAGCACCCTTACCTGTTGAGCCAACTCACCATCCAGAATTCATTGTTGATATAGAATAAGAAACACAAGCCATTTTGGAGTCACCAATCTATATATGTGAAGAAAAGATTCATGCATCTAAAATATCATAGGAGATTTGACGAACTAATAGGTAATTAGCTTAGAGGTAGCCAGATATTTTCATTTTGGATTTTGTGGATAACTGGGGAGAATAGAAGTAAAAAGTCAAGAAATGGGAGTTAGAGAGTTGACTCAGCAGCTAAGAGCATTTGTTTCTCTTTTAGAAGAACTGTACTCAGTTCTCCGAACCCACATGGCAACTAACACTATTTGGAAGTCTAGATCAGGGTCTGATGCCCTCTTCGAGCCTCTGTGGGCACAAGGTTAAACATGGTTCTTATACATAAGTGCAGACAAAAAAAAAAGCTCACCCACATAAAATGAATGATAAGTTTGTTTTTTAAGTGAAAACACAAGACAGACGAAAGTTTCTAGAAAGCATGTGATCAAGTATTTAGATTTATATCCTTGAGGATGAGAAGCAATTACAAATTATGTAATCAGGGTCACTTAGCTAGTCAAAGAAAAAGAGCATAAACTCATACTGATGATGGATTTTGTCTATGTCTTGTTATATGACAGCCCAGGAAAGCATTTCCCATAACAAAGAAGTAAATATATTTCATGTGTACAATCAAATTAGTAATCTGAATTACTCTTTCACAAAACCATACAGAAGTCAGTACCTTATTCTTTTCTCATTTGGTGTGGTGATTCACTCGACCACTTATTACTTTATTCACTCAAGAACAACAGGGTGCTCATTGTAGCCTAACAACATAGGAAGGGGTCATAAAATAGTGAGGCGGACACACTCCTTGAAATCAAGAAAGCCTAAGCATCCTCCAGATATTTCCAACCTAATCAAAGAAAACTAATTTCTTTAAAATAAAATCCAATGTGGCTATCTTGCCAAAATAGCCTACATGTTTTACCAGATTAACAACCTCTGTTCATGATATGATATACCACACCTGTTGTTCAGATATCACATCAATTTTCTGGAACACTCCTGCCTTTATATCTTACAGCTGCGGTTTTACTTTAACAGAAAGGCTTTAGAATACATTTTCACTGATTCTTTTTAATGAGTTTTCACTGTACCCAGCATTGTCTGTTAACCAACTTCCTAGATATCCCTCTAGCAAGGACTCAAAACCTTTGGTTGGGGTGGTCACAGGCTGATTTCATAGATGCACGTGTAGGACATAAAGGTGCAGTACGCCAGGTGATATAGATGACTAGCATTCTGTTACTTTGAAGAGAGAAGAATCCTTTTGCTTCTTAATTTAAAGAAATACAGTAGGAGGTCATCATTCACATTACATAAAAGAACCCAGAAGGATCCAAACTCCTTCACATAGATTCATATGTCAACTGCTCTATGAAAACTAATACATTTAACACGCTATGTAATACCTCCCAACCTCTGGGAAAACAACAAATGGGTTATTTAAACTCAGCTTGTGCTTAGGGGAATACTTTCTTTAAAAGAACAGCTTTTACTGAGGAAAAAAAAAAGGTTAGAACTTCATGGCTCCGAGGTAACTTACTGCCTATTTCTTAGAGTTACCACAGTTCTCCTAATTGATGGATAAAAAGCCCACAAAGAAGAGACATGTGTGGAGTACCATAGCCCTGGAAGGAAATGAGATATGAGAGTCATAAAGTTGAATTTTCTGTAGAAAACACTGAGTCATTTGCCTCTTGATAATTCAGAATACTAGTAAATTATTTTACTTAGTATAAATATCTTTGAATGTTCTAATGTAAAAAATGTCCAGAAAATGAAATCTGAACAAAGCCATTTTTCTCCCATTATGTACTAACATAACCAAAAAAAGGAAATGTTCATATATAGAGAGAGAGACTCTTAAAATGCTAGGCCTTTTGTCAGGTCTGGTTTTCTAAGAACCTTTTCTTGTCTCCCTCACTTACTGAAAATTGTACAAAGGGCCCAGTTAGTCTCATTCTTGCATACTTCCTGAATCCCACGATGCCACCAGGTTACTTGAACACAAAGTACTAATAGTAAACTAAAACCTCAATCCTTAGAAGACTTTTATCCTATGAATCCTTTTTGAAAACTCTATGACATCTCATCGACTCCATTGCTTATCCTTAAAAAGACATAGGATTCAAAGTACAACTCCTGTTTCCATTTTCCTCCCTATTTCATCCCAAATGTGACTTAAAATAGAATCACTATCTTAATTAACTATTTACTTCTTCTCAGGTCTTATATTCCATTATTTACTAAGTTTTCTTGGTGTTTCTTTCATCTTCTTTGCTTTTTTACAAAGTCGTTGCCTCATCAAAGGCCTCTTAGCTGCTGCTTGGTGAGTACAGATTAATGCTGAGTGTTCAGGTCTTATTCCCTTTCACATTCGCACTTCGCAGCTCTCTAGATGGATCTGTCTCATTGTTCTTATCCCTCAATTCTTCTCGTTAAAGGAAACAAATCAATTTGTTGATAACATCATTTATTAAAATGCCTTCCCTTGTTAGCCTGAGTCTTCCATAACGTGTCCTCACCTAACCTGATATCATCATTCCTTCGATTTGTTTCTAAGTAACTGAGGGTTTGAATACAGCAAAATTCACATTTTAAGCAGTCTTATAGCCACTGGCCTGTGGACCCAATCTGTAACAATACCTAATCTAGCACATACTTGAATTAAAGATAAATTGGAAAGCATAAAATATTTTAACATGTTAAATTATATAAATTCAATTTCCACATCCATATATAAGATACATGAGTATAGTCGTGTTTGCTTGATTAGTGACTGTCTATGGCTGACTTCATACCACAATGACAGACAAAACTATGAGGTTTATTGATGTTTCTCTGCTCTGAGTTTGAACATAGGCACTGCCATCTTTTATCAAAGCAGTTGTGATAATTTGTAGGAGACCACACAGAAAAGAACATGTTAGAATTCTCTTGAAAAGAACAGGCTTACCAGTCCATCCCCTCCTTGGAATTATAGAAAAGATAACTTACTGGGTTAGATCTCTGCTGGTGTAGCTTCCCAAATGGATCCCCTAAACCCTTTATTCGTGCAGCGCTTTGCCACTTGTCCATGCAGCAGGTGGAACTCTTCACTGATGGTAAGTTTCCTCGGGGACTTGTAGGTGGAGAAGCTGTCTTTGAGTCACTCATGTATGACCCTGTGAGTAACTTCAACACTGTTTTTGAGCAGAAAACTCTTATCTGTCTGTTGGTGCCCTGACTAAAAGTAAATAGATATTTACTCATATGTCCTCAGGAAAAAATAACAACTTCTCCACAAAGCCTATAGTGTTAAAGCATCAATATCTGGCTTTTTAGATAAATATTATCATTCCCTAGTTTAAAAGAATTAAAGTAATTAATGGTGAACATTAGCATAAATAAAGGATAGATAGATAAATAGATGATAGATGATAGACTGATAGATGAATTTTCTACTTATTCAGAATAATAAATACTATTTACATTATCTTAATATATATTTTATTAAAATAAACATTGTTTCATTAAACTTTGAAAAATGTTTTTTTGAAAAAAGCCATTAACACTTTGGACTTAATGGGAAATAATAAGGGGATGAGAGGAGATGATGAGGATGTATAACCCAGGAACTAAGGAGACTTTAGCAGAAAAGATGGTGATGGGGCAGTGAGGACTTGGTTTTACAGACATAAATGGGGGAAAGCAGGATCAGACACTGTGCAGAAGTGTGGGAGGGACCATTCCTATACGTCACCATTTTCTGCCTGCTGTCTTTTGTCTCATTAAAAAAAGAAACAAAAATACTAATTATTGACTCTTACCTGTATAATTTAAATATATTATCAGCTAATCTTCACACAACTCGTAATTAAAGCAATTAAAATCTCCTTAGCTATAGTTGAGAAAGGACCGAAAGAAATGTGTAAGGGACAGAGCTGCCATTGTAACAGGCACGAGGGTGAAGTTCATAGTGCGGAGACCATGCTGTCTTTCATTGCTTTTCAGTCATGTGCACAGCATTCAAGAGACTCTTTGGGGCTGTAGGAAATGGTGTGTTTTAAAAGTTACGTGTAATACTGTCCAATCAGAATGCTGCTCATCTCTTACTGTGCTCACAAGCTTCCTATGAAATGTGGGTGTTGATTTACAGAGACCACTGGCACGGGGAAGCATACTGCACTGGTGGGTTTCCAGGCTGCAGGGGACTGTGATTAAACATCACTGTTAGTGAACATTGCTGACCTCTTACTAGGTCAGCCCTTCTCTTCTCACTATCACACTGCAATGAAGGCACAAGTAGCATAGTTATTTCTATCATTAATAAGTCTTGTATAGGCATGTTTTAGGTAATGCCCCCAAGTTCCAGCATGATGCAAGCAGGGGATCCAGGACATGAACAAAATGGTACAGGTCTAGGCCATTCTGTTAACTTTCTTTGATAGACTGACAAAATTTTTTGAGCATCTCAGTGTATGGGAGGCACCAGTACATGAATACATGAGTAACCCATTCCTGAAAGGAAAAGATTACTTTTCCTTGTGTCTTACTTAGGGTTTCTGTTTCTATAAACAGACACCAGACCATGCCAACTCTTATAGAAGAAAATCCTTTAATTGGGGTAGCTTACATTTTCAGAGGTTCAGTTTATTGTCACATGGTGGCATGTAGGCAGACCTGGTGCTGCAGCGGGAACTGAGAGTTCTTAATATTGCACAGCCAACAGGAAGGGTCTCAGACACTGGGCATGGCTTGAACATATGTGACCTCTAAGCCCGCCTCCACAGTGACACACTTCCTCCAATAAGGCTGTACCTACTTTAACAAAGCCACACCTCCTGATTGGGTGACTCCCTTTGGGTTTATGGGGCCATTTTCTTTCAATCCACCACACCTTGTTATGACAACAGTTTGAATATATGATAAGTGATTAAATTATTAATTCAGTTCTCGAAGACAGAGCAGTGCACCATCCCATTTAACAAACATACGGGTGCATGAACATGTGCAAATACACACTTCCAATCAAGGTGGTAAGATGTGTTTTTGCTGTCAAAAAGATCCTGTGCAGGCTTATCAACTTCCCCTTAAGTAGGAACTGTCCTTTGATCAACTTTCCTGCTCTAAGCACAAAAGAGAGCTTTAGGTTCAGGGAGTATCCCTCCCTGGGCAATGCTCCCATCCCGTTTTGCTCACCCACAGATCTTGGTACTGTTTACATAAAAGGTTTACTGTAGTTAGTAGACTGTGGATGGTGCCTAATGAACAAACAGCCTGGAGTAAGCACGGTTCACGTAGTCCCCAAGCACTGATGAACACGGAGATTGAGCTATCTCTTCAACCTTATTACTGTCTTTAAGTCGATTTCAAGATATGAGATTTGCGAAATGAAGAGCAGGAACTTCACTGCTGCTGGCATCCCATTTGTCAGTGACCTGCTGAGGATATATTATCCACAGATGCACTGCCTTTCGCAGGAGGAAGACACTTCAAAAGACAAATGCTAAAATTACATTGTAATATTTAGACACTCTTTTCTTGGAGGTCAGTGTAAGGACAGCAAGTAATTACACCATAACATGGGCCTCTTAATTACAGAGGTTCATATTATCTCTACTCAATGGGGTCGTTTTTATATTATAGCAATTCCTCATCTCTAGGAAACACTTTCACTTGCATCAGAATTCTGAAACCTGAAATCTTATGTAAATGCATCTACTTAACAAGGTGATGCCCTCCCTTAAATGTTGTGCTCAACTCTAAGATACAACATAAACATGAGGCTCCTTTTAAATGAGAGAAGCAGGTTGGTTTTGCTAAGCCGAGAAATAGCAAGAATAATAACAATGTTAATAACAATAGTCTATTCTGTTATTTCCTGCTGCTATTAATATGGAGCACATTTACGCGGGTCATTTGAAATACCCACACACCCTCCTGACAAATGATTACACTTGCCACGGCAGGAATCTAACATTGCCTCTATCTTGCTGCCACACCCATCACCCTAGAACTTAGTGAGCACTTAAGATTCCTAACCTTTTATTGGGCTGATACGTTTTCCTTACATTTCATGCTATTGTGTTCCTATAATCTATATTTCAAAGCTCACTATCCTCTGTTTTAGCACTGGTGAGCAGACAAGTGTGAAACACGCATGAAAATAGGTGTGCTCTTGGCAAATACTTGGGTTGTATCACCAGCTGTAGCAAGGATCATGACAGAGATGCATACGACAGTTTCTTTTTAAAATATGAAAATGAGCAGGTCTTTATGGTTTCTGTAAGCACACAAGACTCTCTCTCTCTCTCTCTTTGTGTGTGTGTGTGTGTGTGTGTGTGTGTTCTGTGAACTCAGCACTGAGTTTCAGATTGACTCGCTTTTCTACTAATCAGGATAGTTTTCTTTCCATAGCCCCACAGTTTTTTAACATGAACATCCTCAGTACTCACCAGGACTGCAAATAACCCTAAATGTCAGGTTTGATAGTCAAAAAAAAAAAAAAACCGTTAATCATTAAAACCATCATGGTATATTTACCAGTCTCTAATGTATTGTTTTTCTGTCTCTCATACAGTGTAGAGAAATTTATAAACCAGCTTGCCTAAAAGATCCTTGACAATGTAGCAATCAAAATGGCTGTCTGCAGAAAACTACGAACAGCCTTGCCTGCACTTAAAATTAAACGCTCAAAATGAAAGTGCCATATGCACATTCAGCAATAAGTGGTGTACCCTCTCTTTACTTCAGCCTCCATTTTATTTAATAAACTACAATAATATGTACTTCATAGAAAATCAATGTGAAAGTACTTTCCAAAATATACTCACAGAGACCTCTAGATGGCGAACTTTAGCAAATTTTATGGCTGGCCTGAATTCTCAGTTTCTTCCTGATTCTGTGTAATCCACCTAGTGAAATGATTTCCAGTTTAATAAGCTACTCAATTGTATCTGTGCTTTTATGGAACAATGCATGAAAAAAGAAAATTGTATTTTTTTTCTAAAATTTAATCTTTTTCTTTGTGTTTGCTTAGTTGTTACAAGATGGTGTCCCAGTGCCCTCTATCAGTGCCTCTTTGGTGTGTTCAATGGCCTGAAAAAGTTTTACATGAAAGGTGACTGAAACTAACTTCTTAAAACCGGGTATTCCCTTTAATTATAAAGACTAGTCCCAGCTTTTGTTAAGGGATTTAAGCTATCTCCAAGGATAATCACAAAAATCCTTTGAGACATTTAAAGGCTTTGGAGTGTATGTATGTGTGCATTTGTGCACATGTGATAAGAATCCACTCCAAATGCCTTTCACAGATCAATATCCAACATGAACAAACCTCCAAAGAACAGTTGGTTATAAAAGCAATTTTTCTCCAGCTCAGAACCAGCTCAATTCGTAGGAGTCCTGTGTCCTGCTTATATGGTATCTTCAGCAATAGAAAATAAATGCCCCTCAACTCCTGAGAGGCAACCAAGGACTCAGCCATAGTCTACATTGCTCTGAGAGTCACTTGGACTACCAGGAACAACCATTAGAAAGGAGGTGTCTTGTGCCTGGGACAAGTATTTTATCAGTATATGGTTCTTGTGGGGAGCATTGTCAATCCTAGTAATTTAACTTCCTTTAAGGTGCTTGTGTGTATGTGTGTGCAAGTTTGTGTGTTGTTTATGTGTGTGTGTGTGTGCACATGTATGTGTATGTTATGGTAAATTTTGGGTAAATATAAAATAATGCCGTTCCTTAAGGCTTTACCAAGTAACTTTTTGTGTTTTTATCTTTTCTCCCTCCTTCTCCACCTATATTGATCTTCCTCTATCCTACCCTGTTTTTCTATTTTTCACCTTATGTCTTCTGTGTTCTGCTATCCCCTTCTCAAGCCCAAGCCATCACCCCACCTCCACCACCTGTTGTCCCCTTATTCTTTCCTCATTTCTGTGTTTAGTCCATGACCCCACCTAAATCACCTGTGGTTCCTTATCCTTTGTTCATTTCTGTGGTTAATCCATGAAGCCACCTCCATCACTGTGGTCCCTTTATCCTTTCCTCATTTCTGTGCTTACCCCATGACCCAACCCCCATCACCTGTGGTCCATTTATATTTTCCTTGTTTCTGTGGTTAGGCCACACTGTATTCTCACATCTGAGGATGTGGAGTTAGTCACTACAGATGAAGAAGAATATGTGGCATTTGTCTTTTGGGGTTTGTGCTTCATGGTACCAGAAACTACTCTGCAGACTGAAGGGAAGGAAATAATTAAATAGTCCCACCAAGTTGCAATATCTGTGAATGCCAGCAATGACTAGAATGGCAAGACATCCTCTCCATAGAAGTACGGTGAGTGACACTCACATGCGGGGAATAGCCAATGACTGCCTATTGAATGTAAGGCCCACTCACCAAAGTGAAGTCACACCTGTTATTGACAACCCTGTAGCCAGCTTCCCAGGCTTGCTGAAGTCATGGAGGTTAGAAAAGAATCTACCACCACAAGTTTGCTATATCAGCACAACTCTTCACTACATTCTAAATATTATCCTTATACTCTTATGTCTCATCTAAAACTCCTCTCCTGGTTTTGGAATCATCAGACCCAACTGGGATGGCTTCATCAAGGCCCTCCCCTCAGGACTCAAGTCGCTATGCAGAATAGTTGGTGTTAAGATTAGAGGAGCCAGAGGGGATTCTTGCTTTCTAAAGACAGAATAGAAAAGGCCTGGTATCTGGTGGGTGGGGAGTTGCAAAGTGTCTATCTAAAGGCTTTTGGGGCAGAGAATCACTAGTTATCAGAATAATATTCTATGAACAAAATTTTAATAAAATGAAGTTCTCTTTACAGCAAATGTAGACTATAAGAAGAAAATACAACTGTACACAATGCAGAAGTCAGCAGACTGTGGAGAGCCCAGCCCACAGGTCCCCCATCAATGACTCAGGAACTATTGCAGAAGAAGGGGCAGAAAGGTTGTAAGAGCTAGAATACCAGAAAGACTCTGGTGACGTAGACTGTCCTAGAAAGTGACTGCATAAACAAGATTCACAGGGTCCATAGGTATGGGTCCATTCTATCTTCACTAAAGGTCAGATAGTTAGAATTTACTTCTGTTCCTTCAAGGTTATTGTCAGCAGGAGTGGCTAATATCCAGACCAGGCATTTCAGGTATTAAGAAGTAGATCTGTTTCTACCTCAAACAAAAGTCTAAGGATCCAATGAGGTTCTTACTCCCTTAAGGAGATAACTATGGATTACACCTAGTGAGTGGTTTGTCTACAGAATGTTTTGATTTATGGTGTTAGCTTTACTTGTCTTGTTCTGGCAGCAGAATGTTTAACTAAGAATGTAGCCTGTAATCCTTCAACTGGTTTGCTCATTCCTTGTATCATGCTAATGCAGTTTTCATCTTACGCCTACCTTTTGGGGTTGGGGTATTTAAGCAAACAGGAGGTAAACATGGGTGATTTCAGTGTACACTGGAACTCCCGGTACTATCCTATGTTTCTGTTTTATTATTTTCATTCTCTTTACATATTTTTTAATCCCCAGGCCCCTACTCTGGTAAGTGGTATCCTTGTCAAAGTTGGACTCCAAAACAAGACTAAAACAAAGCCATTACAAATGAACATATTAACCTGCGAAGGAAAATTATTACTAGTCCCAGCCACTAAATGAGGAACTATAGGCAATTAAGGGCTGTTGGAAGGAGAATTAGCCTTTCCCAAGAATGAGCTCCCTTATTTGTTGTTCAAAGTAGTCAGTCTTGATATCGTGTACATAACTCAAATAACTTCAATACTGTGAGCATAAAGTAAAGGGACATACAACACTCTAAGATTTTCTTTCATTCACAATTATAAGTATAAGCAATTTATTTTTGGAAATATATATATATATCTCCTCCAAAAACACACTAACATGGAGATTATTCTTGTAGCTCTTAAAAGACATCATGATTCAATTGTGCATATTAAAGTGAAATGAGGTAGAAAGGTGAAACCCTCCCTGGGGCTCAGCTCTCCTCACTCAGCTGGTTGACCTTTCAAAAAATGCACGACTCACTATCACATTCTTTCTAAGTAATAAGCTTCCCTTTGTGAACACACAAACCAGAAAAGTTTCTCTATAAATGCATTTAAAATGAACACAAAATTTCTCTTAATTTTGTGATCACAAATGCAGATGGCTTCCACTAGGGGCTCCTAAAAGCCTGCAGCATGGGAACCTGCTTGAGAATTCAGTTCATTAGAGTCCCTGGCTAGTGAAGGGTAAGGAATTTGGGGTGGGGTAACCCACTTAGCAGGTGGGTCCACCCACGCCTGAAATCTACCCTGACCTTATACTTTACATGAGACACTATTCCCTGTTTTCTCCCTAACCATATTGAATACTTTTTTTTTTTTGTCAAATACTATTTTTAATCTTGGTCAGTTTTACAGAAATAAGATAAAATCTCAAAATTGTTTGATTTGCATTTCCCTAATGATTAAGGATGTTATATTTAAGCAAATTTTAAATATCTTTCAGTCATTTCAAGTTCATTTGTTGAGAATTTACAGTTTTGGTCTGTGACGTAATTGTACTGAAATATTTGTTTTTATGAGGATTAAGCTTCTAAGTTCCTTGTATGATTTTAAAATAATTGATAAAGATACCTTTCCTATTCTACAGGCTGATATTATGTTCTGTTAATTATATCCTTTGGTGTTTTTTTTTGTTGTTGTTTTTAAATTTATTTATTTGTTAAGGATTTCTGCCTCCTCCCCGCCCCCACCTCCCATTTCCTTCCCCCTCCCCCGATCAAGGCCCCCTCCCTCATCTGCTCGAAGAGCAATCAGGGTTCCCTGCAGTGGGTTTTTGATCCTATTGCACGTACTGGCTTTGGGAGAGCCTAGGCAGTTTGAATGCTCACCTTACTAGACCTGGATAGAGGTGGGTGGTCCTTGGGCTTCCCACAGGTTAGGGAACCCTGATTAAATACGGTTTTTAAAAAATCCAAAGGAGTCTTGAAAAATGTCAGGTCGTTTCTTCTGACATATGTTTTTCAGTTACTCTCGTATTCTTCATGGTACCAAAGAATGGAATCACAATTAGAGGGAACTGTTTGCTCTTTTCAATCATTCTAGATGTATAAAGAAACCTTATCATGGTGCTGTATGGGAGGACTTACTCGGAATGTATTTCTAGCAGATTATGTATCCAAATGTTTGTGTTCAGAAGTATGCTGTTGACATAGAGCGACTGACAGAGCTTTAGGAATTTTTAGAACCTTAAAGAAAGTGGGTCAAAATGTAAGATATGAAATATCAAAGAGATTTATCTTTAAAACATAAGATTACTGTCTAATGTTCTTTCCATGGAAATTGTAGACAGTTTTCCCCATTACAGTAGAGATGTCCAGAATTATTAATGTGATTAAAGTGAAGTATACATTAATAGCACTAAGGGCACTAACTTCTCTATTTTTCTGTTTTTCATTGCTCTTTCATGGACCATTTTTTGGATAACAAAATATTCATAAAATAAGCATTTTCATAGAAGGGCCACTTAACCATTATATGAAGAAACTCAGCTAAAACCTGCAATAACATTGTTTGAAAAGTAAAAACTGTAGAAGGAAAATGAAAAAGATACATCACAAATCTTATCAGAAGTTTATGACCTGTGACTTGCAAGAAATTTGATTGGAAAAATTACATGATTACCCTTAATTCCAGTCTCCTCATCCATAAGACTATAGAGAGATAATACCCAGTGTGTGACTGTTGTTTAATTGCCTCTCTTAAAAACATTTTGCCATGAACATGGGAGTATCATATAGCTACACATGTGGCAGTTACAGAGACAGGATCCTGATCTGTCTACCAAGCCCTTTTCTAGGACCTGTAAACCAGGGGGTAGTTAGATGCTCTTGAACTGCCAAAGCTGATACATGACAGGAAAGAAGTTTCTGTTGAAAATAATCAGTGGTGAACAACAGCAGTCTACAACAAGGAAGAAACTGTTAAATACAATTCAAAATAGGTATATTGTTCTGACATCTGAGTCATTGTGTGTTCAGTTGTGCTCTGCATTATATGAAGCTTGGACACTCCATCTCCCACTAAGAATAACTACCCATGCATTCCCCTATTCACCTCACCTTTTAATCCAGTGTCGGGCACTCACTAGCAAGAACATTTCTAAAAGCCTGTACTGGCTTTTTGGGATCTTATTCCCTTTGGATGTATACCTTACTCAGCCTAGATGTAGTAAGGAGGGCCTTGGACCTTCCACAAAGCAAAGTGCCTTACTCTTATTATTAGAGGGGGGTGATGTGGGAAAGTGAATGGAGGGAATAGGAGGAGGGGAAGAAGTGGAAATTTGGATTGGTATTTTTTTTAAATATCTAATAAAAAAAAGAGCATTTCTAATCAGATTCTTAAGTCTCACAACATTGTTACAAATAAAATACTGAATGTAGTAGAAGTTGGAAAACTTTAAATCACTATCCAATCATAAGACAATATACAGTCTTCTATATAAATAGAATACAGCTTATAGTTTAATCATGATTATTATCTGCAACTAACTTCAGATGGTTGTGGAGCACAGTGTTAAAAACTAGAACATTTTATGTCACTGTCAGGTCAAAGGCTTCATGAATCACTAAGGAAGGAGATTTCAGTTCAGTGTGAAAAAGGAAGTTTAGTATAGACCATGACCTAGGAGGTGACTGTATTGTTTTCAGTCCTATTTTTCTTTTGTTTTCTATCACTCTCCATTTTAAAGATAAAAATCACGTTATGGTAATGAACTCACAAATAAAAATATCACCCAGAGAGATTAATGTACCACTCAAACACACACTTGTCCAGTCCATAACTCTATCCGTCACAATGAACTGCTATACTGGTAGCATGATCTTTCCGGAGTGTTAGGATGTCATTTAGGGTATTACATTTTCCCTATCAATTTCATTTTTAAATACTGATTCATCACAAGAAAAGAAAAATTCATCACATAGTTGAAGTTAGAAAAACAATTAGCTTTCTACATGTGGTCCTAGCAGATAATGTATACGGGTACACATGTGAATAGATATAAATATCTATAGTACATCATTTAGAAAGTACACCGAGAAAAGATAATAGTAGGTGATGAGGAAGGGAAGAATGCAGTAAAAACAACGCATGAGTCATGAAAGAGTATATAAAGCTAACTCTGTTTCTATTCTTTCAATTTCAAAAGGGTCATCTTTTAAACTTCTCTGTCACATTTGTTTAATAAATATACTGGGGAAGGACACATTAGCACACTTGAGGTATGGCTTTCCCAATACATGTGAATTTCCACCCACATAATTGGCTTAAGGGAGAAATGCAGAAACCAAGCTCCTCAGTAGTTATGTAAATCATGAGGTTGCTCTGGACCAGTTCAACAGTCCACAGGACCTTTGCTGG
Organism: Microtus pennsylvanicus; assembly: GCF_037038515.1. Taxonomy (NCBI): domain Eukaryota; kingdom Metazoa; phylum Chordata; class Mammalia; order Rodentia; family Cricetidae; genus Microtus; species Microtus pennsylvanicus. The sequence continues at coordinate 10,395,644 of NC_134579.1, read as the reverse complement.
GGAGCCAGGCAGGAAGTTTCTTTTTTATCTGTTGAAGACATTTGTCCTTACAGTCTGCTGGGAGCTTTTGTGTAATCATGGGAGAAACTGTGTTTGTGATGAACCAGTTAAATCCTTAGGTTAAAACAGAATTAAATGTACCACAGACACAAACTCATTTGACATACATCTGTGAACCCTAAAGATTTGCTTAGGTGACAGCACCCACAAAATTCACCAAAACAAGACTTGTTGCAGGAAAATTTGAAACAAATACTTTTAAAAGCTTAGCAACAAATACCAGCATGGTCATGCACTATGCATTCCCAGAGAATGGGCCAAAAAGCCTAAAAGAACGGAAAGCTTGAGGTGAAATTGCATCACACATACAATATATCTTCAGAGCTGTTTGCCTCCCACCCCTACGAAATCCCTATCTTTTCTTCGAAAGAAAAATAGCCACAAAATACTTATCTTTGCTTAATTCTAATGAGTATAAATCTTGACTATTTCCCAGAAATTAACATCTTGTATTTTTCTTCTGGAAGATCTACATCTTTATTTAATTTGGATATATCTGCATTTGATGAATAGATGACCATGTAAAAAACGAAGTCTCATAATAAAGGGTTCTACGGATAATTATAACTAAACAAAGCATAAACTATTGTAGTAGAGGTATGTGTCATATTCCACTCACCTAGGTATAAAAACAACAAAATTATCTATCTTCTATCTTGCAATTAATAAATTTTCTACAATCTTCACTCATTTTCATGGTAAACATTTATTATAAATTTGTTTGCCCTCCGTCTTATACTATTGTCACATTTGCAGTACAAGATGAAACAAATTTTTAAAATCAAGACTAAAAAGATGGCTCCAGGGTAAAAGTACTTTCTGGGGGAATCTGCCAGCTGGATTCTACTCCTGGAACCCACTTAAGATAGAAGGAGAGAAATGACTCCAACAATGTTCTCCTTTGACTCTCCCCTCCACAAACAGAATGGCATGTCCACATTCCCTAACACAGAAGAATAAATATAGATACGTAGATAGTAGATAGATAGATAGATAGATAGATAGATAGATAGATAGATAGATAGATAGATAGATGACAGATACTTTAAAATAGTGTCAAGAATAAATTCTAGGGAGCTGGAGAGATGGCTCAGTGGTTAAGAGCATTGCCTGCTCTTCCAGAGGTCCTGAGTTCAATTCCCGGCAACCACATGGTGGCTCACAACCATCTGTAATGAGGTCTGGTGCCCTCTTCTGGCCTACAGACATAAATAAATAAATAAATAAATAAATAAATAAATAAATAAATAAATAAATAAATATTTAAAAAAAAGAATAAATTCTAGGAAAATGTTTCTACTACTGTGTTATATAAATGAAGTGATAAGATTTAAATAAGAATTCTGAATTACTCTGATTTGTCTATTAACTGGAGCTTTATTTTAACCAAGTCTATCAATAGACTACTTTTTCCAAAATATTGCCATTTTGGATAGACTTGGAAAAACAGCAGGATACATCAGCAGTGTTGAGACATTTAGCATTAGTGATCATATGATCAACCAGTTGTTATGATTTTTTAAAAATGCTGCAAGATCCCTGGCAGCAGTAGGCAACAGAAACACCAGGAGTTCTTGTGAGTTCCAGGGAGCCAAATTAAAGGATCTACCTTAAACAGGTCAGATACATCCCTCAATTCCCTGGTCCTAATTTTTTTTTTCTTAATTTAACTTTGTTCTTTGTTCTGCCAATATCTTAAACAGGTATAAGAGACACCAGACATTTCCAAGCCACAAACACTGGACAGGAGCAAAGAGACCATCTATGCCAGGATGTGGCCAGCACCCAGCCTTCTCAGGTTCCCCCCCCCCCAAAGACGATACCCACAAATAATCCGGAAGCCGTCTTGAGACTCCACCGCCCAATTCCGTCAACCTGTGGTATCTAATCTCCAGCTTTTTATTATAAAAAAGAGCTGGGAATATTATGATTGTTCATACAAGCCATACCCACTCCCTCCCCCATCTGCTGAGGCAGGCTGATCTTCATCTTCTGGCCTGAGCTTGCTCTCTTTTCTGTCTTCCTCTTGGAGAAGCAGCTTTGCTTCTGCTTCTCTCCCCACTTCTCTGCTCCCCCTTTCTCTCTCTCTGTCTTCTTCTCCTTCTCCCCCCCTCTCTCCTGTAAGTAATAAATATCCAATTCTATTCTGTATGATGTCCACGTGCCTTCTACCCACTGCCTGCTCACACCACAGGGCTAGCTGGGACCAGCCCGCCCGCCATGTGTCTCCCTGCCTGGGACCAGCCACCTCTCAGGGATTGGAAAATGTCTCTTCCTGGGACTGGCTGCTCCCAGGACTTGCTGCCTGCTGCCACATGGCCCACTACCATCATCTAGAGACCTACCACATTTCTGCTGCCTACTGCTGCTGGGGATCTTGCAGCAATTTAAAAAAAAATCATAACACCAGTCAACTCCCCTTATGCTAATATATTACTGTGAAGAACAGAGAGAAAGGAAAGAACAGTTTTCAAACAGAATGTCTGTGAACCATAATTTGCATAGTTTCCAGAGAACAAGTCTGATAAGGCAAGAGCAGAAGATCATGAACTGAATCATTTTTTATCCCACAAAGCTGTGCAACCTCATCATGATAAAATATAACCTGTTCAGGTTAGATGTCAATTGTTAAAATAAAGTAGAAAAAATATAATTAAGTAATTAAAGAGGCCTGGACAAGTAGGATTCTCATATCACAGTTACACAAAGGAGGTTTGTCGTTCCATCTAAATGTCTAACAATGCCTACATCTGGCATGAATGTGAGTTAGGATCATGACTAGGAATCAATTTGGACAATTACAAATCAGTGGGGCACAGAGGAGCATCAGTGGTCAATTGACAAAAACATAACCGAGCAATCATTAGAGCAATAAGTATTAGAAAACCGAAGTTCTTGCTGTTCGCTGATGCTTTATCAGTCTTGCTGCCTACAAGGTTCAGCAGATATGAAAGGGAGAATGTTCAGAGGTGAACGGATTGTGGGGATGACACTTTATGTACAGAAACACTCTGAAAGGGACCACCTTCCTATCACCATTTCAGAAGTCTGTGCTCAGCGACAACAAAACATATAAAAACCAAAATAATAGATCGAAAGCAGCAAGCTTGAATGTTGCATGAACCCACAAGCTAAATGTGAACCTGGATCCTAAATTCAAGTTCTTAAATTTTTTTTACAAAACTTTTGATTATCCCTCTGCTATGTATTGCTAATTCTTCCAGTAATCTTAACCATTAGTATTTAGTTTAGCATTCTTTTCTAGGATTTCTTAGGAGCCAGAGGGCATGGACTGTCTGGTCTAGAGAAGCAACAGAGAAAAGAATGTGACTATTGAAGTCCAGGATCCTCCAGACATAGCATTTCAATTATTCACCGGTGTGTATCAGTTCCTGGTAGACCGCTTTATTCCAGAAAGAATAGACAGCATCCATCTCTCCTGGCCTTGCAAAGAAGAGACTAGTAGCTAATAATAGAGGGCTGGAATGGACATTTACAGTGCATATGTTTTTAAAGGAGACATGCATTTCTGGCTAAAATAAATGACTTGAAAAGTGGATTTATGAAGAGGCCACCCTCTAATTGTAATAGAATGCACTAGGCAAATAAGCAAGATGTGTTTAAAAGTTCAAACAGCTCATAGTCTCCTCCTGCTGGGTACACTTCTAACAACTTGGCATTAGCACACACCTTCCTCTGAATGGAAGAGAACAAAGAGAAAGAACAAACGAGATATAAAACAGAAAACAAAAATGCCCTAGGGTTGTTCTGAACTCCAGCGGCTCAGCCTCGGTGAAGGATGCTTCATCAGCACAGTGGGTTGTGCACAGGCACCCAGGTCTATGCCCTAGAAAATGCCTCTGAAGTAGATCACTAATCAGACTAAACAAAGAATTTTAAAGGGCAGATGAATTATAAAAAACAAAAAGTGGCATGTCTTGTGGAAAGAATATGACGTCACCTCACCTGCTCTGGAATCGGTATGCTGGCACCATGTAACTGTCTGGAGATTTTTCTCCAGGCAAAACAGGACTGGAATTATTTATGTTTTCATTGTGTCACGTTACACAAAACTACAACGCATAATAATTGGAAAAAAGAAGCCTCAGGTGACACAGATGGCAGCGCCAATTGTTTAAGGGTGGGAGGGATACTGATCACAAGCTTTGCATTAAAACTACTCTGACAAATGAAATCATCATAGGGAGAAAATAGAACTGTGATTGAATAACAATTCCGGGTTCATGTCACCTTCCTCCATATCCAGATTCATCTCTGTCATTAATGTAGTTTCAGAGTAAAATAAGGACACCGTTTCTTGTTTCACAGTCACAGAGATTAAAATCCATGAGAAAAGCAAGGAGAATTCCCTGAGCATTTATGAGGGATCTGGTTTAGAAAAAGAAAGTATACATGTATTTGCTGCCCTAAAGCACCCTTCCTTGCCCATCATGCATGATTATATCTCAGTATTCCTTTTCTCTGCTGTGTGAGAATAGCAGTAGCAAGATATTAGAAGATTAGAGTAAAGAGGGTGGCTAGTTTAAATAAGTTTTTCTATTTTCCCAAGGCCTCCATGGAGGCGTCAGCTTAGAAAGAAATAGCGGATACATAGAGCATTTAAACAACCTTTTCTGAAATGTTTATGGCTGTGATCTCATGTTGAGGGTGTCATTTGTATAACCTCAATATTTAAGATGTCTCTGCTGCTCTTTACCTCCTTGCCCTTTATATTGAACAATGCCACTGTTGACAAGGAGAGCATCAAATATAACTGCCAAGCGTGATGCATTACCCAGAGGCTTTGCAAGCTCATGGTTCATGGGGCTCTCACCCTGCTGCCCATAACCACCAGCATCCTAGTCAGTATCGGTCTCTGAGTCTGGCGATGTCCTTGTACATCACAAGCAGCCTCTATTATTTTTCTCTGTCTCTTGGCTTATAGAGAGCCAAGTTAAAGATTTCTCTTGTGAACCTTCTGAAGTTTTATTTTCTGTTCTTCTCTGTCTGTCTCCTTTCTCATTCCATCATAAGCTGCTTGGGTATCACCCGTTCTTCTTTTTTCTGTGAGTGACTTGCCATAAGAGGCTCACTTACAATAGCAAGCTTCCCATGCTGGTTGTTGGGCTGAGTCGTAGGACTTCATTCTTATTTTTTTATTGATTTTTTTTAGCTCTACATTTTTCTCTGCTCCTCTCCCCGCCTCTCCTCTCCACCTTTCAATCCTCCCGCCATGTTTCCCGTGCTCCCAATTTACTCAGAAGATCTTGTCTTTTTCTACTTACATGTAGATTAGATCTATGAAAGTCTCTCTTAATGTCCTCAGTGTTGTCCAAGTTTTTAGTGAGTGTTATGGTTCTCGATGCCCCTTAACATTTTGAGTGACCATCACAGCATGCATTGGGCACTATTATTTCAGTTCTGCTACAGAGAAAGACATCCATCAATAATACTTGGTGTTCAACCGGGTTCCTGTTTCTTCTGAGCTACATTATATGCAGAATGAATTTTGAAATTTGTAAAGATATTCATAATCTTTTGAGTTCGAACAGCTTCCCCAGAGGCCAAATTTATATCTAACAGCATTTCTCATCTCCCCATGGCATCCTCAGGAAAAGATTACCCTTAAGACTAATCTTTAATCAATTTATTCCTTAACAACTTTAGTAATGAGAAAAGTCCCTGGCACATCTCCTCTGTTGTCACACATGTGATCATATATACATATACCTGGAGGTCATGACAAATTCTGTTTATACTGATGAATTCTAGCCTAATATTACTGAAATTATACCAATGCAAGGTTCTCAGACTTGTGTCTAAAAAGTATCGTTTATGAGTTAGAAGCACTAAGACATATGGCCTACAGGGCTGAGACATGTATTAAAAGAGTCATAGACACATAGATAGGCATCTGGCTGATGAGACTCTGAAGGGAGTTCAGTCCTCAACACCATGGATTAAACAGACTGCATGGTGAGGGCCCTGAAAAGATTCACACAAGACAGAACAGTGGAGATAGCTTTGTATAGATCTGTAAGGAAGAAGGCTTCAGGTAATCATGATACCTAGAGTCCTCAGCCAGAGCTCGGGAGCCAGAGCTCGGGAGTATTCCAGGGTAGGAATGTGGAGCTTTAAGAATGTGGAAGGCTACTGTCTATTTTTTGTCTCTCTATATGCATATATACCCTGAATCCCAAAAATCATTTATGACTAATTTGGTCATCTTGAAGCTAGCCTTTTTTATAAAATTATGAAAGCTCCTATATAAATTCCTACTCTTGTTTAAGGTATTTTTGTATATTATACAAATTCCAGGTTGTTTTTGTTATACTATGTATATCTTTCTACTGTTATTTAAGGTGTTAAACCTATGCAGTTCATTTAACAATGTAATGTAAATTTATAGTCCACAAGCTATTTGTGATAACCAAGAAATACAGGTTAATAATTGGTCATCTATAATAATTAAGTGTATACAATGTAATGTAAATTTATAGTCCACAAGCTATTTGTGATAACCAAGAAATACAGGTTAATAATTGGTCATCTATAATAATTAAGTGTATAATCATGTTAGCTATGTTTTCAAGATCAAACAGAGATATACTATAGATAAACAGGTGGTATATAGAGATCTACCAAATATGTCATTTAAAATATTTTAATAACAGAAGGCTTTTCATGCCAGTAGACACATCTAATGTGAAAGCACCAATTTACTTTTTTTTTAAAAAAAAATAAAGGAATGATAGGCATTGAAGAACCTTCATATGGAGTTTGTTTTCTTTGTCATAAAAGTTAGTCACCAGGCAAAAAATTGCCCTTGACTCAACTTCTGACAGTGCACTGTTTAAATTGGACAAGGAGAAAAAAGAATATGACTCCCAAACTTTATCAAGACAAAGTGTGACGGTCCTTAAAAATTCCCGCTTTACAAAAAAGTCTGTCAGATTCTCCAGGCCTGTAGGCCAATGATGGTAACCCTAATGTTGCAGAGGAATCTTGGTTGTTTGTCTAGGCAGTCATCTGTTTCTGTCATTTCTGTAATATTTGGCAACTGTTTGCTCTGCACTTCCTGTTTACTCGGGTAATATTTTACCTTTCTTGGTTCTCTGATGGAGCTGAAGATGGGATATACTTACTGTTTTCCTTTTTACCAAATTCAGAAAATTACATAAAAGACGTAAATCGTAGGAGATAGAAAAACATAAAAGTTTAAGTTGTTTGTCTAAAGTGTTTTAAGGTCTAAAAATATTTTGAACATGGTAATGCAAGTTATGACAGAAAGAGGTATAGGTATAAAACTTTTGATTCACTAAGATAGGAGAGATAATTGAGTACACTCTCTGACTGTGCCAGATACAAATAGCCTGGACATTGTAAATGTATTTCTTACTTGATAATTGTTCCTATTGTATATAGTTTTACTCTAGTAGAGTTAAAGCTTATCCTTTTTATTTAGACAAAATGGAAATATTGTGGGATATTTGTACACTGTGGAATATGTATTACTGTGATTGGTGTAATAAAAAACTGAATTCCCAATAGCTAGGACTTTCAGGCAGAGAGAGAACACTTCAAAAAAGATAGGCATTATCACCAGCCAGACACTGTTGAAGCAGGACATGCAGGAGGAGAGGCAATAGCCATAAGTCACTAGGCAGAATATATATTCCTAGAAATTGATTTATTTAACTTATAAAAACTAGTTAGGAAAAGTCTCTGCTATAGGCCAAGCTTTTATAATTAATAAGAAGTCTCAATGGCATTATTTGGGACATGGTTGGTGGGAAAAGGAAAAATTCAATTCAGATGTTCTTTTCTCGGACGATTAAAAGGGACACATAACATTCTCCTGTAATCTGAACACCTTGGGTTGGGAGTTCACAGGCAGACTTTCAGTAGAATTTTGTCATTTCCTTGTAATGGTGGTAGCCCTAAGACAGAAGCCTCAACAGCTGTCTGGTCTGGATTCTACAGTGTTCAGATTATTCATATTGTTCCTTTAGTTCACTACTATCAATAGATTATTGTTTATTAAAAGTACAACTATTCTGAAAACTTACTCGATATTGCTAAGGAATAAAGTGAAAGAGGTGAGTGGGCATATACTATACAGCAGGTCTTAGTTTAGTTCAAAGTTCTGTAACACTTGACAGTATGTCAGGGTTGATTTGTCTTCGGGAAATGTTGAGCGTGTAACTTTGAAAGGAGGTGAATGTGAACAATGATTTCAACCTTAAGATTTAAGAGTCAGGGTATTGCTTTTGTAATTATTGAACTTTACCTTCTTAACTCATATCATTTTTTATATCTCATTGGAATTTAAAATATGACTATCTCAGAAAACTGTTTTCACCTTCTTTCCTTTACTTATATAAATGTTCTTTGTAGTTTAGGTTTTTTCCCAGTTCTGACTTCAAAGGAGTCGTGTTATATAACAATAATGATAAACCATTATACTATGCAGAGTGTAACAAGAAATTTCATTAAACTAAAGAGCAAAACCCAACCTTTCTATAGCACTTTTTCGTGCTCATTACAGCTCTAAGTAGTTTACATATACTCACACATTTAATATTCATAATAAAACATAAGTTACTGTCTATTACTCAAGATCAAAGTTTTTTGTTGTGTTTTTGTTTGTTTGGTTGGTTTTTTTGAGACAGGGTTTCTCTATGTAGCTTTGGTGCCTGTCCTGGAACTAACTCTTGTATACCAGGCTGGCCTCAAACTCACAGAGATATGACTTCCTCTACCTCTGCCTCCCGAGTGCTGGGATTAAAGGTGTGTACTACCACCGCCCAGCCAAGATCAAAGTTTTAATAAATGTCAAGAATTATACTAAAATCAAACCATTTTTACTTAGATCATGGTACCTTAAACACTGTTCTATATCATCCATCATCATCACTAATATAAACTTTTTTTTATCTGGGATCATTGTTAGAATAAGATCTTACATGATTATTGATATATTACATGTATGACAATAAAGTCATACCTAAAACTTCATGTCACAAAGCAATGAACACCATGAGTGTCTTTACCTCACCAATATGAGGCTTGGCTGAACTTGGGTGTGCTCATTCATTCTTCTGCAGAGTTCATCAGTCCCTACATCTGTTTTGCCAATATTTCATTAGTCAAGTGGAAATACAAGATAGAGTCCAAGAATTAGAGTTCAAAGCCCCCCTAAGGGTATATATCACTGTGTATGAATAAAGGAAAAATAATCAGATTTACTATAAGAAAAGTGGGTTTCATTCAAAGCCAAATTCTACTATGTTGTAGTCAGTTATTCATTTACCCATTGTGTAAGCACCCTTTTGTTCTATATCATGATCCTTATGTTTATGACAGATTATGAGGTTACTTTCTTAACCTCAAAAGTATCAGTAATTATGATATACTATTTGTGCTGGCTAGTTTTTTTTCTGTTAACTTGAAACACCATAGAATCACCTTAGAACAGAGTCTTAATAAAGAATTATCTATATCAGTCTGGCTTATGGATGCCTGGGTAGACTTGTCATGAATATTATTTGGTGTAGACAGATTCTGTCCATTGATGGCAATATCATCCCCTAGGTAATATGGTCCTGGATGGGAAAAGAGAAGAGAACACTATCTGACAGAATCAAGCAAAGGGTGTATGGATATTTTTCAGTGTTTTTGTTTGTTGATTTGATTGTTTGTTGGATTGGTTTGGTTGACTGGTTAGCCAGTTTGCTGATTAGTTATTTAGTTCTTTGGTTATTTGATTTTGTTTTTTTTCTTTATGTGTCTGTATGCATATGTGTTTGTGTGGATGTGTGTGGATGCTACATTGTGTATGGGTGCCCACAGAGTCCAGAATATTTTATCAATCCCCTGGACCTAGAACTATAGGTAGCTGCTGGGAGTGTTGAAAAACTACAGTCCTGAAAAAGGACAGTAAGTATTCTTAATCTCTGAGCCATCTGCCTAGCTTAGGTTTTGTTTTCTTGCTAATGGAAAGAGAAAGACTAGAGATGATATCCCTGAGATAAAGCTTGGGTTGAGTTTATGTCTGGATCTTTTTTTTTTAATAGATAGTTCTTATAAGGGACAAAGAGCAACATGTGTTTCTAAAGTATCCTTTACATGTGAAGAGATAATGATCATATATCAGGTCTAGAAGGTTTTGTAAACAACCCTAAACTCAAAAAGTTCAACCAGTTGAAAAGATAATGGGATGCTCTGAAATATTTTCAGTGAAACATCAACCGTTGTATAAAACATAAATAATGCTTGCAATGAGAATGGAACTCAACAACAGAGTACTTGCTTAGCATACTTTGGGGATGAACTTCATCACAGGTAAAATGAAAAAAGAGGGCCAGAGAGATGACTCAGCAGGTAAAGCCAGCTGACGCCAAGCCTGATGCCCTGAGTTCAATCTGGAGTTCACTCAGTAGAAAGAATCTATTCCTGCTAGCTGTCTGTTGACCTCCACAAGCACACTGTAGCACGTATGTACCCCTCCCAAAGTAAAAAAGATGAGATAGATAGATAGATAGATAGATAGATAGATAGATAGATAGATAGAGATAGATAGATAGATAGATAGATAGATAGATAGATAGATAGATAGATAGATAGATAGATGATAGATAGATAAGGGGTTGAGGCAAGGAAGAAGGAAGGGAGGAAGAGTTAGACAGTAACAGAAAGAGAGAAAAAAAAGAAGAACCTCAGCTTGGAAATACATGTTGCTTGAAATTTTTGATTAGTACTTTCTAATATCATATGCATATTCTTACTATTACATAGATGAGGGATTTATGAACTGTATCTTCATTTTGAAATTCTAAGATTCATTTCTACCATGGCATCAGATTAGCTAACTCATTCCTACAGTGCTATCTGGAAGTGAATGATTGGTACACATTTAATAATAAGTTAGATATTGGAACAAATGCCACAGGATATATCTACTTTTGTCAACTCAGAAATAAAAATTTTACACCAATTTCAAATATTTAAGTTGGCAATAAATATTAATACCTTGGCTCCCAGTAGTCAAACTATTGGCTATGCAGCAATCACAACTGAAGCCTGTTTTATTGATTTACTGTGAAATATTACAGTAACAAGGACAATAAGACAGAAACAGACAGACTTGGAAATCAGAATTCTTGAGCATATAATCCGAACAATGGCAGGTAGACCAATTGGATGCTTTATAGCAAATTGAAAGAATACAATGTTTCACTCTCTGAATAGAATCAGGAACACTGGAATCCAAACCACATATGTACCCTTGCAAGTAGGATGTAAGTGGCTTGATATCCAATGATTTTGTTATAGTCATGGACTTCATGATCATTATCAATGAAGAAATGCATTCCCTTCTTGTACATTCCAAGGATGACTGATGCCCAGCTTGACACCTTTTTCCTGAGATGTAAATACTTAAACCAGAAGCCATTTTATCGTCATGAAAAGTTAATCAGTATTCTAATGTTGACCTCATCATTTATCTCTCACAACAAAGAATTTCTGTCTTTGCCAGTATTCACAATGAGTTCCTTATATAGCCCATTAAGGTATCAAAACTGGAGATCTAGACTGTGAAGTCAACAGACATTATACAAATGTATACATTTGTATATAGTATATATATATATACATATATATATATATAGTATATAGTCAAGTTTAATAAAAAAAATGAAAATACCATTTAAAGATTTAAAGACAGGGCTTCTCTGGCAAGTTTTGACTTCTAATAAAGCTTGTGAGTTGTTTTTATAAGCTATTAAATCAATATATTTATGAAAACATACTTTTTACTCACTGAAAAATTTAGCTTCAAGTGATACATCTTTCTAATTATGTAGCAAAGGGCAACAGATACCTCCAGGTAATCTTTAAAGTAGAAGAAACAGTTTGTTTACACTCTGATTTCTCATTCATTTTTCTTCTGAACTTTATTACTATGAGGGAAGTAGTTGAATGAGAGAAAATTTTTGCTATAGATGATTCTCTGCTCTTAGTGTTAAGAACCCTTTTGACTCTCAACAATACCTTGATTATATTATATATCATTCTCTGACAACAAAAGATGGAAAATGAAATAAAAGAAGCCGTGTTCAAATTATACCCTGACATTGGATCTATTTGGTTCCAACTATCCTTAAATAAGATCAGCAATTAAAATGCAATATTGCATGCACTTATGATATGCAAATTGTGCACAACATTAGAAATAAAGGTTTTTTATCATTGGGAGAATATTGTTATTTATGTTTGTTCTGGAGTGGGCTTTTTTGTTTTACATCTAAGAGATTGGAAATAGATGATTACTGCGTTTATTTGCATGCTTTTGTTTGCATATAATGGAAAACACAACCCAAACAAGCTTGGCTAATCGAGACAATTACAGGTTTTGTGACTGAGAAGGCTTTCAGGTAGTTACCACAGCTCAAAAGGTCTTAATAGTAACTACTTCTATTCTTTATAATTCTCAACTCCTTTTCCTTGGTGTTTATCTCATTCAATGTTAGCAACTCACTTCATGGTTCACACTGTAGTCCTGTATCTGCCAAGAAGTCTTCCAAATAATAACTAGAGACACATCCTGATTAGACTAGTTAACTAGTTAAATCAATAATTAATCTGTAACCCAACTGCCATACCCAATAGATTGCATGTTACCTTTGTATCTTACAATTATGTAAGTTTTCTACAACATATGATGGGAACAGATGCATGAAGGAGTGTTCATTAAAACAGTATACTGTGCAAACAGGAATGAAGGAAATTTAATTTCTGAGTTTTCTATCAAATATATACACCAAACATATATCTGAAATAAACTCACACATTCATGGATAACTGACAAAGATACCAAAAACACCGAAAAAAAAAAGAAATGATGATGATATATAAAAATGGTGTTGGGGTCAGAAGAATGAAAGTAATAATTTGCTTCACTTCATAAACAAAAATAATTCCAAAATGCATGAAAAATTTAAATGTATAACTCCGAAGTGTCAAATTATTAGAAAAAGATATAAAAGAAACCTACTTGACACATGTAGGCAGTAATTTTTTAATATTGTATCCAAAATATAACAGCAAAATAAATATAAATGAATTATTTAAAATAATGGAAAAGCTACACAATACAGAAAACAATAATATAAATTCTTTTCAAAGAATAAACAAGGGTTAATATCAAATATATACAAGATATTCAGCAACTCAATAGCAAAAAAAAAAAAAAAAGAAGAAAGAAGAAATTAATCTGACTTTAAAATTGAGGACCTGGATTGACATTTCTCAAAAGAAGATATACAGATGGTCAATATGTATATGAAAATGCACTCATCATGACTAATTATCAAGGAAATGCTAATTATATCAACAATGAGATAGCATTTCATGCCTATTAGAATGGCAATTATCCAAATTAAGAAAGATAAAAAGCACTGGTGAGGATGTAGAGAAAGGGAGCTTTGAACACTGCTGGTGCGGATGCAAATTAGTATGGTCATTACAGTACACAAGATAGAAGTTTCTCAAAATATAAAAATAGAAATATGATATGGTCCAGTAATGCTATTCCTCAGCATACATTTGTAAATGAAATAAGTTATTTTGGCCGAGTGATCTGTCGCACTCCTGCGTTCTTTGAAACATTATTTGTAATAACTGCTATGTGGGATCAGCCTAAATGTTCATCAATGGATAAATGTGTAAGGAACAACACACACACACACACACAGACATGCACGCACACATTCATGACCACATATGCATATATGTGTGTGCCTTGGAAAACTATTTAGCCTCAAAAAGGAAGTTGATATGTCATGAATGATCCATAAGAATATCACATGAGGATAATGGAAAGCACAGAAAGGACAGATTCTCCTGGTCTCACTCATTTGCAGAGTCCCTAAAACCTGAGTTCACAGAGCAGAAAACAGAACGGGTAACCAGGCTTAGCATGAGAGGGTGGATGCTTATACAAATACAATTTTTATTAAATATGAGGAATAAGTTTTAACATCTACTTCATGGCATGGTTACTACAGTTAATACTACATTTTGAAAATCCCTAAGAGTATACTTTAAGCATTCTCAACATGAAAAATTCAAAGTATATGAGGCTATGTTTATATTACTTACTGCATTGAGCTACAAAATATTGCTTACATATTTCAAAATATCACATTGAATATAAAGAATGTATACAATTTTTATTTATCATTATTGTTTAATTCCTATTTACAATGATATATTTGGGAAATATTTGTAGGACAGGCACAAAAATGATTTCTTTGAAATTTTTTCAAAATATCACTTTGAATATAACAAATGTATACAATTCTTATTTATCAGTATTGTTTAATTTCTATTTGCAGTGATATATTTGGGGAATATTTGTAGGACATGCTCAAAAATGATTTCTTTGGAATTTTTTCAAAATATCACTTTGAATATAACAAATGTATACAATTCTTATTTATCAGTATTGTTTAATTTCTATTTGCAATGATATATTTGGGGAATATTTGTAGGACATGCTCAAAAATGATTTCTTTGGAATTTTTCAGTAACAAAAACAATACCTAGATAGAGTCAGTTAATATCTATGGTAGGTATCACTAAATAAGTTTCCATAACCATTTTCTGTTGCCTTTAGGAAATCCTGTACTACACTTGCTAGTCCGATTTTACTGCAAACCTCTCAGTTCATTTTCCTCTCTTTTCCCTTGAGGTATCTGAACACGCCATCTAATTTTACTTCACATATTTATTGTCAACACTCTTCTTTACATCAGCAAAATGATAAATAATAATATCCAGGAAGAACTCTGATTCCTCAGTAATAAGAAACAAATAGTTGGCCCAACTGCAAGAGCTGAGATTGTTACCCAGTTTGAAGACTAGAATTAAAACTAGAAAGTAAATATCACAGGTAAATTTACGTGTGCTTCTACAATATAATGTTCTGCTGTTTGTTGCCTGAACCACATCTTATTTCGTTTTGAGCTGGTTTTATTGTGAGATTTACACTTTGTTTTTCTTTGTAAAGAGCTACTGCTTATCTTCCAATAGTGGCTAAAGGGAAAGTCTAAATATCCCTCTCCAGGCGCATTCAAATGACCTTGACAGGTAGAAGGAATTTATTCCATTCCATGGGGCATAGAAACTTACCAGTTTTTGAAATATTCCCTTTGTTTTTGTTTATTTTCTTCATGTCACCTAAAAAATAAGATAAAGCGACATACGTCTCTTCTTTATCCCTTCTTCAGGATGGACTGCCATTTTCCAAATATAAGCAACTCCGAGATGAAAAAAATTGAAAATATCTGACTCATAGCATAAAGACTTCGACAAGCAAAACATCAAACTCACCAAGTGTTCTGCATATTACCTGCATTATGCATTGGCAATAACTTTTTCTCTAGCCAAGGTTGAGGTTATAATTACTTAAAACACAGAAGCTCAGCAATAAAGTGAATATATATATAACCAACAGCCTTGGGAAAACATTGGTGGATTGAGAATTAAATAAAATTTTACACAATCTTCTGAATGTTTTAATGACTTATTAGGTATCTTAATCTAACAAAAACTGGGAATCGATGCTAAACAACTAAAAAAGATGTACTGGCTTCAGACTAATATTTCTATATTATGGAACTTAATTTACTTTCAAGAACTCCTCTTTTAATTATTACCAACTTGTGCATAATAAAAATATAATGTGAGTTATCGTTACCTGCTTGAACTAGTGAGGTACTCCATTGCTTAACCACAATACAATATAAAACTGTCCTCTGAGAATATTTATTGTAAGTATAGTTGAACTTCAGAAGGGTTGTTTATATCAAAGAACACTCAGATGTGTAGAGGAAATAAATACTTACGTTATAGAAAAATGGTTCAGAGAATATTTTTACAATTAATATTAATCTTATTTGTGTTCTTCCTATTAAAACTGCTCTTACTCTTATTAACTCACGATGGATGTCCTTGCATTAGGTCTAGACATTTTGCTTTTGTTGACTGATGACCGGTGGTGTGGTCTTTTGCTCCCTCATGGGACTGGGGCACTCTTGGCAGAATTACAGCCAGCAACTTTCACCATCCCCTCAACGAGCAGTCACTGAAGCCAATGGGCCTCCAATTTTAGTGTACACTAGAGGCACTGGAAGGACTGAAAGCAGAGACGGCAGTGCTTCTAGTGCTCAGCTCGTTAGATCCGCGCAGTGCCCAGTGGGTCTTTGGTATGCATAGTAGGTGTATAGTGTGTTCAGTGATCAGACTTTGTACTCTTGAGATGCCACCAGTGTTACTTGGAGAATCACGCCTATAACTTCATCTAAGGTGACATCTTTCATGTTGAAAACATTCTAGATATACACAGGATATGATGTCAACATTCTCTTATTTTAGACAAGTCTATTGAGTCATCTCAGCTTCAGCTCTCCCAGTGGGATTCACTGAAATATTTGTTTTCACCATATTGAACATTGACAATTCCCTCTATTCAATGCTAAATTTATTCCTTCTATATAGTTATTGATCCCATGTGGTCTACAGAAAACTATTGATTACCTAATCATATCTGCTGTACATATTAATACTTTCTAAAAGTTCTTGAATGCCATTTAAAGTTGCACCTCCTTATTTGCATTATCTCCAGACTACATGAATAAAATTTCTGCTTTCTGCCTACTGAATGCTACAAGAACAGAAGCTGCAAAAATCCTAATATCCTGCTCCCAACAATGCCTTCATATTTTTCAATAGTACAAAAATGCTTATCTAAGTAATTTTTCTCTCTTGGTCTACACTAAAATATTCTGTATTTTGTCCTAACACCCGCTTCATATCCTGACATAGTCTCAGAAGAAGACCAGTATTGACTGCTTTTGCACACAAGATGACAAAACCATGCTCCGTGTCTTCATTTTCCTTTTATTTAAATCTCATTGATATCAAGTCCTATTGATTTCATTTACAAAATATCTCTTCATTTTCCAAATCTTTCCTTCCTACAAACAAAGTCATTCATAAGAACATTTATGAGCACTAGAGTATTCAAAGAAAATTTTCAGCTGTCATTCAACTTCCTGACTAAATATAGCTTACAAAATATCACAGTTCTTTGTTGGAGCAGCCTGATGGCAGAGGGTGGTGGAGCAAGCAGCCTGTTGGCATAAGTCGGCGCTCACAAATAATTAGTAACACTGTTCGTAGTTATGCAGGAGAAGAACCGTGGGTTCTTTATTCTCCGAAGTCAGAGAAAGTTGGGGAAAGAAATTCAAATACTTAAATATGATGGCTCAGTAGGTGTGCATCACTTAGTCCTAAGACAGAAATGCTGTATCACAGTATCACAATAAGATTGCATGCCTTGTATTAAAAAATACAACCCAAACATCAGACATTTCTTAATGCTAAGAGAGGTCATTCATATATTCCACTAAAAATGGAACATATACAAACACTAAGGCCTAAATACAGGGGGAAAAAGATGTATACTTCCATTGATGTTACCAAGAAAGAAGCAGAGAGTGTGTGTATTTCAATATACTCCTAAATCAATGAAAGACACACTAATTTTTTGACGTAGATTAAAAACCTTCGTTGAGCTAAAATGAATTTTCTATACTACATTACAAAGTTATATTACTTAATATAAGACACTATTCTGCTTTGCATTACACTCCCACTCTCCATTAAAATACTATGACCTGTCATTATAACTTCAGAGGATTAGAAGGAGGTTTCTAAAAATATAGCATAGGTTATCATAAGAAGCTTGGGTCAAAAACAATGTGATTATGCACTAATAATTTTGGAACTAAGTCTTTAACTCCTAATTTCTCTTTAGTACAAAGATGATAGTATATTGATCTGTGTCACTTGTCAATGTCACACAGTCACACAAATTGTCTTCAAGCTCCAACTTATTAAACTAGCAGTGTGTATTTTATATTTAAAAAATGAAGTTACAGTTTTCAAAATTATGTAAAAAAGAAAATATTAACAGGGTATAAATGTATACTAAACTACGGTCCTCTCTGTGTAAATGTGTAACTAAGAATGAAATAAACTCCATTTGATCATGGGGTCCATAGTTCCACAACCATTTGTGCCTTTTCTTTCTATTGTGAAGAAAATAGAAACATACACTCTATGTCTACCATGATTATTCTTATGCTAAAGCAGATGCTGAGGATGAAAACTTGAACAAGATAGAATTTTGTCAACTTTTCAAAATTGACTAATTAATACAAGAGGAAAATTAACTTATAAATCATTAATTATACCATCTGGGGTGTTTTCTTTATGCGGTGGAAGAGTTAAGTCCTGTTGACTTTCATTGTGAAGGTGCCTGCACAGGAGAAATTGTGGTGGCATCTTCACAAACACATAACTGTAAATGATTTTCCTTAAGCTCACCCAGTTCTCCCCCTCCCTTCTACTTTTAGTTTTCAAACTGAGTGTTGAACATGTGTGAGAAATAGAGGAGGACCGATCAGTGTAGTGTAGCCCAAGCTCTCCCTCAGGTCCTCCGTCTGAAGAAATTATCTGTCTTTTATGGATTTTCAGAATGATTCATATGCTCCCTGGATGTTAAACTCAGCTCTATTTTAGGGAACATCATTAACAGACTTTTGACCTTAAAAACTTCAGGCCAAGGAAGAAAAGGCACCAAAATGTTAGTCACAGGCTAGGACACATTCTTATTACACTGCAATGAAACTTATTGACTTTAGTGAATAAAAATAATTCTTAGAATGTAAGCCAAACCAAGTTCTTCCTTTATATTTTCTATGCACACAATTATCCTAAAAGTCCATGTAATTTAATCAAAACTATATAGTCTCATAAGGTTATATATAATATTTAATATGCAAAAACCTATTCATAAAATAATCTCCATTTTTATTATTTTGTTAAGTTGCTAAAGATAAAATGATGAGGTAATCTCAGAATATCTTTGAGATTATGATTCTTTCCATCTCGTAGGGAGATTAAAAGAACAATAGCTGGTTAGCCATTAATTTCCATATATTCACATACACTGAGTGTCTGATTGGAGTTTTCTATAATTATCCAGATGTTAGATACATGTAGAATAAACTTTAAAATTGGAATAAGTAACTGACACTGAATGAGTCAGAGGTTAGTTCAGCAGTGGTGAACTTTCGTAGAGGTATTTATGTATTTAATGGCATTGGCTCTCATTACTGGTGTAAACTTTACCAATACATAGTAACTAATACATGGTAACCAATACATAGTTACTAATACATAGTAACTGTATACTGGCTCTCTGCTACTGGCCCTTTTAAGTTCCTTTTCTTATTAACTTTTCAGAAATTCTCTCACACAAAAGAGTTTGATGAAGCTCAGTATGAGCCCTCCCAGGAGAACTGTCATTTTAAGCCGTTAATTAAACAGAACGATCTTTTACTTTAGACATTGTGAAATGCATTTAACGGAAAAGGGAAAGAACCTTTCTAAGGACATAATACTTCCGTCATGTGCCTATCCATGCCATATATATTCCCCTAAACACAATGGGTCCTTACTTTGCACAACTACATCAAGTAAATGCAATTCTAATTCTCATGTTTACGATTATAAGCACCGTAAGTGCCACTAGCCTTCATGAATTATTTTACGTTTATCCCTTGGAGATTTGCATATTTTCATCAAAAATAGAGAGAGAATAGATGTGTGTGTGTGTGTATCTTACACATATGAACAAACTAAGGTCATTATATTGACATATAAAATGAAATACTTATAAATAATAAATACTTGTTATACTCTGAATATGAAATCTCTTCTCCAAGTCCATATAGAGAGTACTTGGTTTCTAGCTCATGGACTCTTGAGAAGTGGTTGAGTCCTATGTCACTGCCTTACTCTATGGATTTATCCCTTGACAGATTCATTACCTGATGACATTAATAGGAGGTGGAAAAAGTAGGAAGGGCAGTGTGCTTCAAGAAGTAGGCGACCGGGGAATGATCAGGAAATGTGTGTCTTATCCTCTCCTGAGCACGATTAATAAAAAACTCAGACAGTGAAATTGGGGTTCAACCTGAAGGTCAGAAAAGCTAAACAACCAGCCACTGGCTCATATGTCTACTTTAGTCTGAAAAGGCAATCTGGCCTCTAGGAATCTCAGAATCAGATTGAGTCTTAGAGCTGTCTCTTTCCGTATTATAATTCTCTCTAGGTTTGGGATTAAAGGCATGCACCACCCAGGTTCTAAAGCAAACTAGTGTGGCTACTGGAATTAAAGGTGTGAGAGTCACTGCCTAGTCTATAAGGCTGACCAGTGGAGTTGTTTTACTCCCTGATATACAGGCAAGCTTTATTTATTAGAACACAAATGAAATACCACTACACTTTCTCTTGTTTTCCCCTTTATCCCTTCTGCCACCGATGAGGGCTATCTCTCTGCATACTGTGGATATCGTTTTATTACCATTAGTTAATAAAGAAGTTGTTTTAGTTAATAGATAGAATATGTAACCAGATAGAAAATGCAAGCAAAGATAAAGGGGGGGAAAGGTAGAGTCAGAGAGCCTCCATCAGCCGTCAGAGAAGCAAGATGTGAAGTAATAAGCCACGAACCTCGTGGAAAAATATAAAATAATAGAAATGAGTTCATTTAAGTTGTAAGAACTAGTTAATAAGAAGCCTGAGCTAATAGGCCAACAATTTGTAATTAATATTAACCCTCAGAGTGGTTATTTGAGAACTTGTGGACAAGAGAGAAACTTCCAGTTATATACCATCACGAGGCAGCTGCTTTTCGCAGCCACTTGTTCCTCATAGTGATGCTGTGCTTTATGGGCTCACAGTCCACCATGGTGGATGAAAACTGGGAGTCAAACTAAAAACTTCCTTCTTTTGGAAAGTGCATGTCAGATGTTGTGCCATAGAAGTGAGCATATGACTAGACTGTGTATAAAAGTGAAGGGCTGGATGGTGGAAGCAGATTTTTTGCATTGTGTGTCTCCTGCAAACTTCCATGAATACTCAAAATGCTTAGAGCAATCATTCTGATAGGGTCTGAAGTGGTAAGTGCTCCCCATATCTGAGACAGAATAGAAAATAAAGCTCTCCCTCAGAATATTTGCCTTAGTGATTCACTACTACTACTAACTGTTGTGGAAAATATTAATTTCATGTGATGCCTTCAGTAATGTTTTATGTTTTAAATGAACAACACTGTTCTACTGGGCAGCAATCTATTTGAATGACAGCTAACAAATCTATCCCCTTTTACTTGTTGCCTTAAGCATGAAGCTGTCAACTGGGCAGCCTCTTCTTTGACGGCCAGCCAGACTATTTATCATCATGGCAGCCTGGCTGCTCTGAACATTGCATGCATTTCCCAAGGAAACTGCATGTCAATTGCAAGAAACACTATGACCATGACTGCCACCCAAGTCACAAGCTACATTTGAGGAATGACTCTAATGACAATTTAGACCATCTCTTTGAGACTACACTCCTTCCATGACAAGCCTAGGTGGACCCACTTTGCAGCAATTTTGAGTCAGGACCAATCCTTTTGAGGCTCAATATAAAGTTTGTTGTTAAGGCATATAGGTGGCTTGTCTTTGTTGTAATGAGGAGCAACATAGAAACAAGTGTGTGGTTAGTGGAACAGGAAGGGGATAAGAACAGTGTTCTCTGTATGGGTTGTGTATGTAAGCTATTTTTTTTAATTTTGGTAATTGGTACATGGAACTTTCTTTCCCTGTTTGCTGAATATCTCCTACAGATGCCCTTCCTATTCCTACTAGTGGCCTTTGCTACTAAGAACAGCAAAACCCTTGCTTAGCCCCCTGTAGGCATTTGGTTACAGCAACCAGAGACTAGCTGGAGAATGATGCTGCAAGTCATGTGAGCCTCTGGTCCAGGGAACTTGTGTGCTTTGTTCAAAAAGCTGAAGAGTTCCAGAAAGAAGCTAAGAGAAAGATTACAGAGACTAAGAAGGAATGACTTGCTGAGAAATGTTCTGGGGCCAGTGGAAAGCGGTGTCTACGAAAGGCTGTAAAGAAATGAACACAACCGCAGATGGTACTTAGTGAAGGGCTTCCAGAGATCTAGCAAAGGTAAAAGAGGGTGCTGGCTTTCAAAGCCTGGAACATACTGACTGTCAGCTTCCAGGTTTTTGGTATTCACTGCCTAGAGCAATGAAAATACAAACTGGAACATCTCAGGCTGTAAGTCTCTGTCTTTGAAAACCTGGAGTTATGAGCCCTTAGTCCTCAATGCCTAGATCTAGAGCACCTTATTCTGTGCCCTTGGAACCTTGAGTCTCTGATTCTTAGTATCTCCAGCTGTTTACCTCTCAGGCAGTTTGAACACCAAGTGCTGCACAGCTCAGTTCTGGAAACCTAAATGGGACAACAATGGAGTGAAGAGAAAACAGCACAAACACAAGAACAGAGAAGCTGGGATGGTCTGGTGCGCTCTGTTTTCTTTGAGGGAGAAGCATCCACTACAGTGAAAAATCTCAAAAGCTTAGCCTCTTTGTTCTACAGCACAGGGGGAAGACTCAGCTAGTATAGGTAAGAGGTCTCTGCAGTGGAGCAATCTCAGGTCTGGTCATTCAGGAGGAAGAAGCTGCTATTGCTAATTTTTGCAAACACTATCAACACCTGCACATGGTCTAGAACTGTCAATTCCCATGGATCTGAGTCACTGGGGTGCTTTTCAATAATACACATTCATTCGGGAATTCATTCTCTCTTTACACCTTAATTTAGAACTTCCTTGGCTCCCCACAGATCGAAGGTTAGTTTATTAATGTCAAAACCCAAGAAAAACACCAAGGGAATTCCTCCTTGTCTGTTTAAGGAACAAAAGAACCCATAGTCATCCCTTTGTCCCAGTGGTATGGCTGGAACAATTTATACTTATTATTCCTTAAAATAGATATGCTTGCAAGGTTGCCATGGAGATTAATAAAAATTCCTTAATGTTGTTAATATTACAACTGTAGTAATTACATTGGTCAATATATTATCACACCTTTGTTTGAAGAGAAATCTGATAAACAAGACATGTAAATTATTCATTAATTCAAAGAAGGACTAAGAAACAATTTATAAGAATGTTAGGACCTGATTTTTAAAAACTGTTTAGAAAAATCTAGGAAATATCTTTTGTTGAAACCATGTCTAAAATCCTGAAGACAGAAATTCAAACATTATTTGTAAATACTGCCATCCAAACTCTACATGGAAATCATTATTAGGCCATTTGTCAGTGGGAAAAATATCACTTCACAGTGACTAAAAAAAAAATGCTTCTCAAGAATTCTCACCTACAGTTTCATAGAACACATCTAAATAAGTCAGTAGTGTGGGTGGGTTGCTAGGAAATCCTGCAGTTAAAGTGCATATGTGATAGCTCAGAAAATGTGGATTCATCTAGAAAGCAATTTATAAAATTTAAGTGGACAAATCCAGCCATAAATGTATATTCTTAAGACATTTAAAAATGCTAACAACTGTACAGAATAGAACACTAGTAAGCTTATAACAACCGCATGACCTGTACTTAAAATACTCATAATAGAGCCAGGAATACGTTATCACTCATCAAGACTATTCCTTGTAATCCCTTGATCTAGTTGCAACTTAAAGATCCTTCAGTTTAAGCAAATAATCAGAATGCTTTCAATATAGAGCTCTGAGAACCACAGCTCTCCCAGGGAAGGTAAGTTATAAGTTAAATAAACTCAATTATTCTTGATCATTTTACAAGTAATTCTATTCCTACTCTTCCTTTTGAGTTTACTTTCCCCAAAATACCGAAGTAAACTGAGATTCTCCTTAAGTGTATTCATGGAAAAATATGAGTAGTTTTCTAGTTTCCCATTTTAGGGTTTAAACACACTCTAATTGTGGGGATTTTTAAATTTTACTGTGGATAAAAATAATTGGAATTTGGGAAATATGAAGTGATGACTCATTTGATAAAGGGCTTGACTTCCAAACACAAAGAACTGAGTTCCATTCCCAGAGCCCACACTGAAATAAATGCCATTATAATTCCTGCACCAGGGAGGTCAACTTACATGGGTCCTTGGGACCGACTGGCCAGGCACCCTAGCCTTTCTTAATGACTTCTAGGTCTATCAGAACATTTGTCCTTTTTTCTTTCTTTTTTTTTATTGATTTTTTATTGAGTTCTATATTTGTCTCTGCTCCCCTTCCTTCCTGTTCTCTCCCCTTCAACCCTCTCCCAAGGTCCCCATGCTCCCAATTTACTCAGGAGATCTTCTCTTTTTCTATTTCCCATGTAGATTAAATCTATATGTGTCTCTCTTAGGGTCCTCAATTGTTGTCTAGGTTCTCTGGGATTGTGATTTGTGGGCTGGTTTTCTTTGCTTTATGTTTAAAAACCACTTATGAGTGAGTACATGTGATAATTGTCTTTCTGGGTCTAGGTTGCCTCACTCAAAATGATGTTTTCTAGCTCCATCTACTTGCCTGCAAAATTCAAGATATTGTAAAGCAAGGTGACAGGTACATAAAAATGAGACTCAGACTGTCATTTTGTCCCCACATGCACATCCACATACATGAATGCACACTCCACACATAAATACACATGTACCTGCACAAAGAGGAACATTACAAACACACCTTAATAGAGTTTGAATAAATAGAATACAGCGTTCTCAACAATGAATAAATAAATGAACATATGACTCTCCCTCACCATATGTGTTCTTTTCCCTTTCCATCCAAATTCCATTTTATGGGAAAGAAAATGGATATAGTTTCCCTTATGTAGAAGGCAGGGCTAAGATGCCAACCTTCCAGCCTCAACCACATCTTCACTTCAATTGTGTTTTCAAGTTATCCGGGTTGGAATTAAAAGATTACTGTGGACATTTATACTGTGCTGCCTAAATATATACTGAAAATTGACCTAATGAGCCATTTCTGACTTGCCTGATAGAAAGCAGCAGGAATGACTGAGTTGCAGTTTCATACTCAGAGCATTAACTCTGAGTGTCAGGTCAGGAAGAGTTTTCACAAACATTGAGATTCACCTTTAGGCCCTGACAGCTTTTCTGGTTTCCTTCCTAACTCAAAAGATTTAACTAAGTTACTTACTTTTTCCTAATTTAAAATAAAAATACATGAAACAATCAGCATTGAAATTTAAATCAATAATAATAAATGAATTTTATACTGGTTTTATGGTCTCACTATTGCCTCTAGAGTACACAGTTATGTTTTTTGAAGACTAGGAAATAATACACTCCAGGGAAACACTCAGAACTGGCTAAAAATTTCTACTGTGCCTTAATTCTTTGTGGCTGTTATTTCATAGCTTATTTTGGAAATGCTCTGTTGAAGCTTTTTGGAAATCCAGACTTCTGCATTTCTTGCCCAGACTCTATGGGACTGGCAAATAAATTCATCTGAGCTTCAATCTTTACTTTTGTAGTTTATCAACCCCATCTGTCACGTCTGTGTCACTGAAATGAGAAGAGCCTTAGAAGGCCGGGGAAAAAGTAAAAACAGATTAATGTGGGAAGATGATATAAATCAAGTGGTCAAGCCCAGAGCAAGTTATCAAAGGTTCTTTCATCAGGAGGGAACACATTTCCTTTCTCTCAAGAGGAACCCATTATGTGTTTTTGTTTGCACAATTATCCTTCAAGTGCCATATTAAAGCAATGGATTTGTTAGGATTTGAAATGTGTTTTACTCTGATAGGAAAGAATAGTGGTCCCTCAAATTTAATTTGAAAAGACATAAATTTTCAAAGTTTATGCAGACACCGGCTAGTAATGAGCGCTAAGAAAAGCAAATATTACTTTTAACTTAAGACATGAATGAATCTCCCCTCGTAGGAAATATACAGCCATTCTACTGGTCTATCTGTAATCTTCAGAATTTATTCAAGTAAATATGGCAGTTTGACTTTTTTTGTGTCAAATACATGCCTTGTTTATAAAGAATGGACTCAAACAATTAAAACAAGGATTTCCTGTGTCTTCTATACTTGCTTTCCATTGGATTAAACTGCATATACATACCAGTGGGTGTTAACAGACGCATCTCTCCAGCAATTTGAGGGAAGATTGGCGGTAGATAGAAATTTGACCCTAAAACAAATACTTGCCTTATAACTGTCCACGATCCTAGCTATTTTTCAGTAGAGAAATACAGACATGCTGTAATCTTCAAAGAAGAGAGTGATTGTGTGTAAACATGTATGTGTGTGTCAGATAGGGATCACAGGATGTCTTGCACAGAGGCCAGCATATTATGACAAATTCCTTAAGAACAAATCTTTTACAGGCTTAGGCTGCAGGTGAATCAAAGTTAGAGAGCTGCAGGGAAGAGAAACTGGCTTTAATGGGGAATTTTCTGTGATTAATCAATTGGGGGAAATGTATAGTTTAGTAGCTGTGAGTTAAAGACTAGAAATTTGGAGTGTCTATGCCTCATGGATAAACAAGAAGGACTCAAGCGTAAAGGTGGCTCTTTAAAAGACACTCCTTCCTGAATACAAAGGGGAGAAGAATTTGTTTAATGTTGGCATTTTGTCCCAAGGGCAAAGGTAAAATTCAACATCATCAACCATGATGCCACCGCCCCATCTTTCTTCAGTTCCTGGCGACTTCCATCTCTGCTGCAAAGGTACTAAGAGAGCCAGGTCTAGTGTTCAAAAATGGAAGGAAGTCAGGTGATAGAAGGAAGAATGGCATTGGAAAAACCTTCAAAGAAGGTCCACTTGGGACAAGAGTGTTTGATTTGAGACTGAACTTTTAAAATTATCTCCATGCGAGGCTGACGGTACAGCTCAGTAGGCAAACCCATGCTGCTCCAGCTTGTGGAAATGAGTTTGCATCCCTAACAACCACATAAAAATTCAGGGGTGGTGTCTCCCAGTTGCTCCACTGCTGAGTCAGGAGACAGGCTGACCTCAAAGGCTTGCTGCCCTGACTAGCTGAAAAGGTGAGTTATAGGTATAGCAGGAGATCCTGACTTTTCCCCCAAACAAAAGGTGTCAAGTGTTAGAGGAAACCAGGTAGCAGACATTGGCTTCTAGCCTCTCGTGTTGCCTGGGGAAGACACCAGCATACACACATGCTACTCATCCTCTTTCTCCTTTTAAGAGATAAAAACAACTAAAAGGGAAATGTAAGTCCATGTCCTTTCCTGAGCAGAGTAGAATGTTATTGCTAGAGACTAATTGGAGGCACCCTGGCAGCAAGGGTCTGATAGAAAAGACAAAACAGCATACAGGCCGTTCCGTGTCTGTTTGGAGCCGTTTATAGCAGGTGTTCGCTGAGTTGGTCTGGTCTGCATAAGAACAAAAAAAGACACATCTGACATCGCAGTGAGCAAGCACACGCCAATGATTTTATTATGTCTCAGCTGCACAGGGGGAGGAGGCATGTGAAATTAAGTGGGTGGTGATTTCTCCCTCCTGGGAAATGCTCCATAAATTTCAACAGTATAAACCTTTAAATTCCTTGTGGCTCACTTAACCATGTTATGGTTGGGGAGATAACTCAGTGGGAAAAGACTTGTTGCCCACACATAAGGACAGGAGTTCTGATCCCTATTATGGATGTAAATGCTGGCCATGGAGGTATGCTTCTGTAACTGCAGTCTGAACTGGTCAGCTCCAAGTTCAGTAAGAAACCCTGACTCAAAACTCAGGTGAAAAATCGCAGCGGAAGACAGCTTACCGTAGAACTCTGGTATCCACATGTACACCTTGGGCAAACATACATGTACATATTGACACAAAATGCAGAGAGAGAGAGAGAGAGAGAGAGAGAGAGAGAGAGAGAGAGAGAGAGGACAACTATTTTGGTGACTTGTAAGACTACACTGTGAATTAATAAGTCAATAACAGCTCAAGAAAACACTTCTTCAAATCAGACCAGCACAGAGTATTTCTGTTATAGAATACTACTATCAAATATGGAGAAATACACCATAAATTACATAATTAATTTTGTATTATTGAGAAGAAAATGGCTCTGGTCCTAAGTAATACAATGCTGATAACTCTCATTCAGTTTCATTGTTTAGGAACAGCTAGACCTTTTATCATTGTTGTGATAAATTAGGAGTGGAATAGAGTCTGTGTCTTCTGTAATTTTGCAGTAATAGTGCCATTTCTGACATACTTTGTATCTGTCATCAAGGTAATACGATTTTTTTCTTAATTACATTTCTGGGCAAAGGTAAAAATAACAAAGAACCACAGTAACGAATTCATCGTCTTTTAGTGTTACAGTGAGCCATGGTAAAAGGGAAAAGAGGTTCTGCCAGTCAGAATGCTTTTGCTTTTCTTCTTCCCTGTCCTCATTTGCCGGATGTTCTGATTTTGTATTCCATAAATTAAAAGCAATTACATTTAAGTTTCATAGATATTTCTCAGAATGTTGAAGTAAAGCAGTTTACAAAGAAGCCTACGTAGATGCATGGAAAAAGGAAATAAGCAAAATATAGCCTGAGTTCCATATACCATTATCAGGGCTCCATTTAAGCACAGACTTGGTGGAGGGAAAGTTATGCCTAAATTATACCACCAGCTAATGAAGACCACCATAGGGGTACCAAAAAAACTCACGCGCAGTAATTTTTGAACTTTTCAGTTATCTTTTTAATTCAACAATAATCACAATATCCACCCTAACACTTGGTAAGTGACTCAGAAGTAGTCTTTTCTCGCCTCTCATATAGCATCACTCCTGAAGATTCAGGCAAGTTCTGACCTCCCTCATGTCTCCTCCCAACTGTACTGACTGCAGCACAGAAAAGCAAGGAACAGCTCAGGAGATGCTCTTCCTCGTCCTCACTTCCAACCTGGAGAGTCAGCTGCGCACAATCTGCTAGAGCGGGCTGACCTCAGCTGACACTCCCCAAACATTTATTTGGCACCGCGATAGATGTGAATAAAAATAAAAATAAATAAAAATAGAGCCCGAGGCCTCCCAACACCGACAACGTATTAATCTAGTTGGGAAGATGCTCATAAGTTTATTCACACTGAACTGTTATTAGTTGACAAGTGTTAGCTCCATAAGGTGTTATTACAACAGGTTCCTAAGCAACCCAGTTCCTCCTCCCATGCTCAGCATGGAGCTGAGGGAGAGGCTGTATTGCTATGCAGAGAGAGCTTTGGAGCAAATCTGTCAGAGAATTATAAAGTTGCCCAGGCGAAGCTCTGGAGAATCACCTGCCATCCTATTTCACCATGGGCCTTTTCGAGAATGGGCTCCCAGAAATGTCCCTTAACAGATTTCCTGCCAACTGAGAGGGCAAGTGTGTGCATGTGACCTTGGAGCCTGGAGTTTCAGGAGACTCATTTTCTCATTAAGGGTTTTATTCCCTTTCAAAGCACCGTAATGTGGCTTGAAGAACTGCTTTCCTCTAAGAAATTGTTTCCCCGCCTGATCTACTTGGCAGAGTAATGGCCACAGAATTGGAGTTCAATGGACAGTGATCCTAAAGGGCAGCCTTGCAAGTGTGCAGAAGACTGGAACGTCAGCCTGGAAACAGAGTGGACTCCCAAGTCAGTCTCACCTTTCGCCGAGGGCCTGGATGAAAGGTGTCCTATAGAAAAGCTGTGGAAAGACATTTCAGACAGGCCATTCACAGGAGATAGCGACACCTGTGTGTATTTATAAACAGGTATTTCCAAATAGAATCTGCCTACATATGTGAGTATGCACAAATATAATGTAGATATTTTGGTTTTTTAAACAATAAAACACTGAGAAATGAACACTGGCATTCTCAAACAACTAAAACATTTTTTTTTTTAAATTTGGCCTGAAATTAACAATGAACAGAAATGAAATCTAGAGCTATTATAGAAATTTTGCACTCAGAAGATTATGACCTCTTCTAAATTTAGGCAAGGAAGTTGTGTGTGTGTATGTGTGTGTGTGTGTGTGTGTGTGTGTGTGTGTGTGTGTATGAAACTAGCTTGTAGTTCCAACTATTTTCCATTTGTGAACCTAATGACTAGCTAAAGTGTAAAGATGTAAAAACGCTCTTGTCTCCATTTGCTTTTGATGACTGATAATGTTACTGTAGGGAAAATAAGCAAGAATGAGGCATGTGCTGAAGGGTCTTAACATCATAAAATGTTGTATACACTTACTACTATTGGAAAACCAGTACAATATTTGGCGCTCCCTCATCTCCATGGCTCAAATAGGAGAGGTCAAATGCTCTAATTGGATTTCCATATTGCCTAATTCAGCTCAAGAACAAAAATTATAGGTAGGCCGGGTAGAAATCAGAAGTGGAGGTATTGGGGGAATATAAACTGCTTTTTTGAGGAGGCCTTGAGATGGAGTCAGGGATCATTCCAGTACCCTTAGGCATTTTCTGTTAAGTTTGAGGCTTCTATCCCCACAAAACTAGAAAAGGGGAAAAAAGTATAGCTTATATCTGAATATTAAAGTTATCCTAAAGGGAAAAGAAAATAAGGCTTTATGTTAAACAAAACAAAACAAAATAGTCTCTTGACTGACCCCTGTTCCCTGAAATTAAGAGTCTTACAAAACATTTGTTTATCAGGTTCTAAAGAGAAATAAAAGAATCCTGACTTTCACCAAGAGTTTCCCTCAAGCAATAATGTATGTCAAGATAACTATTATGTGGTAACTATTCAGTGTTTTCCCTAACTAGTAAGGTCAATAACCATAGAGATATGAGGGTGGACCGACCGTGCACTGAATAAGTGTGTTTTTAGCTCTAAAACCTTTGTTTTTTTTTATTGTTTCTTTCTAACTCTTTCAACAGAAAAAATAGATTTGACGTAAGCTCACAAGATTCCTTAACTCAATGTGAATACTACATGGTCATTTTCAGGCTTTATGCAGCTTACAGGTAAATTTGTTGGTGTATTTCTTGCCATAGTTAGTGATATGTCAGAATATGACATGCTCCCTGAGTAGGATTCTCTCTCTCTCTCTCTCTCTCTCTCTCTCTCTCTCTCTCTCTCTCTCTCTCTTTCTGTGTGTGTATTGTTCTAAATATCTAAAAGAACTTCTTCGTACTAAAGATCCTGATCAAGAGGTTCACAAACATAGTTTATATAGAATCTCCGTTGAAACTCTGACTTCGAATTGCCCTTGTGCGTAGCCTGGTGGAATACAGTGAGGGTGAACAGTTTCTTAATGGCCTCCCAGTTGATAATGGTTGGAAAATGATGATTTTTTCCCTTTTTTTACTGTTGACCACTTAAGGTTATATGATTTTAACTCACCACAGTAAACTCCTTCTTACCTTGAGAGACACATACCATTTGCTGCTGGAGTTCCTTCCTTTTACTTTTTTTTTCTGGCTTGAAATCAGCTTTAGAGTTAAAGAATAATACTAATGTATAATGATTATCATTCTCTGCATATATATGACGGAATATGTGACTGTCCATTTAGAGGCTTTTGGAGAAGGCCCAGGAGAGAGAAATGGTAAGGGAAGAAAAGAGATGAGGACAGAAAAAAGGAGTGGAAGGAGAAGAGGAAGGGCAAGGAAAAAGAGAAATTTGCTTGATGCTAACTACCTCCTAAGCTTGATAATATGTATTAAGAATAAGCATTCTACTTATTTATAATATCTATGTATATTTAAGAAAATCAGAAAGAAGATACGGGAGAGAGAAATTTTCAGTTGACAAAGGAGAAGCAAAGATCTCTTTTGCACTGTGATTTGTTGCTTAGAAAAGAGCTAAAATGGCAACAGAGGACAAACAAAGGGAATGCATGAGGAAAATAAAATAAAAACAAAAATAGACCTGTGCTAATGTCCATAAGAAAAATAAATTTTGTCATGGTAGTTTCCAGAGTCGGAAGGGGCTAAGGCAAAGTAACTATGTGTGAGGAAAGGATAATTGAACATTCTGGTTCCCGAGCTAAATGGCAGTCAGATACAATGAATTATTTCATGTATCTTCTGGAAATTGGTTTCCAATTCATTCTGTGACTTGCAAACCCTGCTCTTAAATTAGGATGGGGAATTCTTAAAACTAAGCCATGTTAGGTATTGAAGTATACAATTCTGTATTTCCAGTTCAATGTTACGGGGCCATGAAAATAGAGCACAGCCTTTGGCTAGAAGGAGAACAGTGACATATTGTGATGGTCTAACTGGTCCATGGAAATGTTAGGAATCTGTATCCTGAGATCAAGAGATGTTGGGAAAAACAAGCTTGCTTAACCTTGAGGTAATGCTGGAGTTAATTTATATGTAGACATTAGGTGATTTGCATCAGATAATAAAAAAGAACTTCAACAAGATTTAAACTCTCCTTACCCTTTACCATATAAAATGGCTCTTCTCCGAAGAGGTCTGATGAGATTCTAACAGCAAATTCTTATAAGGCTTACAAATCAGCTAAATGGACTTTTTTAATCACTATAAAAATGAAGCATACTTATAGAGATCAGCATGCCAATTATTTGATCTAACAATTCTACCAAAGAAACTACATGACAAACTAGCAAAGCCTGATGTAGAACTGATTATAGCAGGAGAGTGCATTCATTTCATGATCATTAGTGGCTGAGAAGCCTTATTGAAAAGTCAAAATATACACAGTGTTTTTATATCCCACCACACTTGCCCAAAGTTTTGACAAAAGAAACATGATATGGCTTCAGTGTTTTCAAATAAACACCATGGTTTCATTTTATAGGAGCTAACACTTAGATTGTGCTGCATGAAACAAAGAGAAAAAACTAGACCAAGATTTCTAGGAAAAATCAGCACTTTGGAACTGTTATCTAACTTATCTACTTAATATCCCCAAACTATGCTAATGATTTACTTTCATCTACATGTGTTCATTGTTAGTCTTTATTTCAAAAGCAATTCTAGTAAATTTGAACCAACCAGTCCTCCTCTGAAGATTAGGGAATAGACAACATCTATTCAAACACAATTATGATGAGTGATTCTATGACATGTGCAACCTTATCTAAAGCAGAAAAGTAAACACAGACCCTTTCAAAAAAAATCACGGGAAAAGGAAGCTCAATTGAAAAGAAAGTGTCTCTATGTCTGGTAATGGGTTTGATTCAAAGAAATCTAAGGTCTTACAACCTAGTATTGAAAAAAAATTAAAAGCTTGAAACCTATTAAAAGAAACTTTAGAAAATAATTCAACTAGAAATAACTACATTAAAATAGGATACTCCTCATTATCATTCACTTTAACCCTAATATCTAGCATTCTTCTAAGGAAGAAGATAAACTTGGTAGAGCTGGCAGAAAAGGGTCCTGTAAGACAACCCAAGCACTGTTTCTCTTGGTGTGACCTGACAGGCTAGTGAAAAGTCCCTGGCCCCAATTTCAAGATAAGGCCTTGATCTTAAAATAAGAATTTTCTTATCCTTGGCTTCTCATCAGCCTTCATTCTCCGACATGTTCAAAAAGTCCGGTTTCATCCCATGCTTATTCAGTCCCAGTCCCACTGGCCTTGGTGAGCTCCCAATAGATCAGTTCCACTGCCACAGTGGGTGGGTGCACCCCTCGTAGTCCTGACTTCCTTGCTCATGTTCTCGGAACTGGCTTTGTCGGAGCCTAGCCTGTTTGGATGCTCACCTTCCTGGACCAGGATAGAAGTTGGAGGACCTTGGACTTCCTGCAGGGCAGAGAATATTGACTGCTCTTCATTCTCGAGAGGGAGGGGGAATGGAGTGGGGATAAGGGGGAGAGGGGGAGGGGAGTGGGGGGAGGGGGCGATGTGTGGGAGGAGGGGGAGGGAAATGGGAAAAGGGGAGGAGGTGGAATTTTTTTTTCAACAACTAAAAAAATAAATAAAAA
Organism: Microtus pennsylvanicus; assembly: GCF_037038515.1. Lineage (NCBI taxonomy): Eukaryota > Metazoa > Chordata > Mammalia > Rodentia > Cricetidae > Microtus > Microtus pennsylvanicus. The sequence goes on along the minus strand of NC_134579.1, from coordinate 10,361,721 downwards.
ATATCTTATCCTGGAGGCAACAGCTATCCTAAGAGAAAGACAGTCAGGATCTCACCCCTAACAATAATTTCAAAGGTATTTACAAGTTTTAGTTCAAATGGGTTTCCTCGTTCCCTAAGAGGGGGATAGATGGAAAATTAAGAATGTAAGTTGTGTGATTAATAGGGTTTAAGATGAATGGCAATAAGGAATCCCCTATGCACTAAGTAAATATTTTGATATCCACCCACCCATGGCAGCACAAACACTGTTATTATTATTTTTCTCATATAAATTGGCAAGAGTCCAAACCATTGACAAAACTACTGCCGTATGGTAATAAAATATAACCTTGGTCACCTATTTGCATAAGATCTGTCTTTAAGAAAGCTCATGGTAATTGTTGTGGTAGATGGAAGGAAAAGTCGGGGACTGTGACAAAATATAGATACATAAGAATAAATATCTTTAAGCATACTGAATTGTATACCTTAGATCTTTGTTAAAATTTGAATCTATATATCTAACTTTTCCTCTGTGAAAAGTGAAAACTGATGTCCATAATAACCTTCTCTGAAGTGTGGGGAAGAAAAGGAAAATCATGAAAGAATCATAAAATCAAAAAGGTCTATTGGTCTGGTAATATGGGTTAGTGAATAAGGTCACATGACCTGAGAATTAGAGTTCAGATTCCCCACATTCACATCAGTGGCTGGTAGTCCAGGCCAGTTCTCACACATACAATTCTAGTACCTGGAAAACAAGAGAAAAATCCCCAAATGAAGCTGGTTAGCTGCACTAATGGTGTCTGTAAATTCAGTTTCAACTGAAAAAAGTTGTCTGTTAAATGAGGTGGAGAGCAATCAAGGAAGATTTCCAACATCAGCCCTGGCCCTCTCTCTACACATCCATTTCTGCAAACACTTGTATCCACACACACTGAGACACACACACACACACACTGAGACAAACACGCACACACACACACACACACACACTAAGACAAACACATACACACACTGAGACACACACACACTGAAACACACACCCACAGTGACACACACACACACACTGAGACACACACACATACAATGAGATACACGCACACAATGAGACACACACACACACTGAGACACACATACACACACTGAGTCACACATACACGCACTGAGACACACACACACTGAGACACACACGTAACAACAACAACGACAAAATCGTAGGTCTCTTCTTGTCGCCAGTAGTACTTGATGCCAAAGATCCTGTAGTCTTAAGTTTCATAGGAGCTAAAAAGTGAATTTTCTGTGAACTATGGTGGTTTGGTAGAAAGCAGATTGAAATCAAGGGAAGCACATTTCAATCCTCATGTCCCTTCCTACTGTAGATTTTCCCTGGAAAAGATCTTGAAACATTTGTGTTCTCCACTACCAGAGGTCTACCCCTCCCATTTTTGGCTAATTGAGGCAGGGTCTGTGTAAATTACTTAAACTGACCTTAAACTCACAGTGTAACACAGGCCATCCTTGAGCTCACTGCCTTAGGGACTCGCCGTCCTGAGTAATGAAATGATTTAATTGGAGTGGTCTGGACATAATTTATGAACGTGATCACAACTTTTTCCTTCTTCTGAAAACTGACTTGAAACGGGTAGGTAAAGATGATTTCCAGAGGGTTTACACAGGGAAGAGATTACAATCCCATTTCCCATTAAATTTAGACTACCAGTGTACACACAGTGCCTAGCAGTTGCTCATAATGGTAAACAATAATCTTCCCAGTTTTCTACTTCAAAGTCTTGCCTTAGGGCTTTCAATTTGTGACATTTTAGTGTAATAAGAACTCTTCGTATTAATTTTGAGTGCACATGTACTAAAACTTTTGATATATAGTGACCTACTTGTATTTATTTCTGTAATTTTTGTTTGTTTTTGAACTTAGCCTATTGTCCATTTCGAGAACACTGAATCCTAGCTTTCTTATTTAACTTCTGGGTATTTGTGTTTGAATGATTAAATATAATAAAGTCACACTTCTTATATAGAATATATCTAAATTTAACACTACCTCTCACTGTAAAGGCAGAAGATGAATGCCGTATTGGTAGGTATAAATCAACCTTGGCATATAAAAGCATGAACAAGGATTTTTCATAGACAGTGTCATATGACACTTAAATAGTAAGATATTTCATAGGTTATTATCAAGACTTATTGAAATAATTTCTTAAATGTTGTCTATCACATAGCTGCTTAATAGTCATTGCTAATTATTTTTAGGAAACAAAATGCATTGTTACCTCCTATTTAAAAATTAGAATGAGAATTAGTGATTAGAAGATCGAAATATAAGCCTGGCCTCAAAAGCCACTTAACTTTGTGTGACTTAACAAAATGCCCCACTTCCTCGAGGCACAGTCTTTAACTACAAAATTAGAGGTCTGATATACGCTGTCTCATTAAAACCTACTTTCATATTAAACTTCCAGGATTTTATTTTTTTTAAGTCATTTCTAACCAAAGAAGATGTGTAAAGCTATTTTAAATAACTGAGAAGATAATTTAGAGGTACAGACTAAGGTTAGGTAACAAATATTTTCTTAGACATTTAGGAAATGACCTTGTGCAGAACAAGTTGGACATCACTTGGAGCTGTTAACATTAACAAATGTTTATTCAATTTGTACTACCACCAGTGCTCTTTAAATGACGAGGCTTAATGCTAGAACACAGAGGGATTTCTAAAGATTTATGTGAGTTCCCTCTCAAATGAAATACTGTATTATAATATCCATGTGAGGCTATGGCTACTGCAAGTTATCTTCCTAACTACAGCCCTTCCTCGGGGTAGCTGTAGTTCCCTCCATTTAGACTGAATGTTAATACTGAAGGCGAGAATGTGCCCCATTCTGGTAATGCTCAGATCCAAATCTGTCTGTCAATGGGTGACTCTGCAGCAGCTGGAAATCCTCCTTGGGAACTCTGCCAGCTCCTGCTTCTGGGCTGATTTCTAACAGATGTTCTACCTTTGTGAATTCCCAATCTTTACTTCAGCTCCCGTCTTTCCCACTAACAAAAGGGACCTCTGAGCCATTGAACATGGCTGTGGGAAGCCAGAGTATCCAGGAAATGAAAATATATCTAGATTAAGACTGCATTTCCCCACTAACATACAAACTCGTTGCACTTTGCCTCAGCTTGCACAATGTTTCTCAGGTGCTTGCCACAGAGCAGACATTTTGAGAGATTCAGGACCAGGGCATTCAGATCTCAGAGCCACAGAAATGACGATAGGCTTTAATACAGGATGTCACTATAACAGTACTTCACAACTGACCGTACAAAACATTTAAGTAAGATTAAAAAGTGTTCAAGGCATCAGTAGGAAACATTAGCAGACAAAGTATACCTACTCCCTCTAGATTTACATACCTGCCATCAAGTTTCTGATTGAGACTGACTTGAGAGTCTCATTTTTAGGCAAGCTACATTAGCATCACTCAATATGAACCAAGAGTACAAACAAGGCATGCTTACTTTATACATCACAATTTTATCTGGTGAAAGTTGTGCTCTATACTGCTCTACAGTCAGTACAAAGCTAAATAGAAATGGAAATTATTTTGTGAGCTTTCCTCCAACTTAAAAAAAATGAAAGAGATACCTTGGGACTTATTTTTGAGACAGAGATTCTTGGAATTCTTTATTCTTTTATCAGCTCTGATGCCCAAGGGGAAATCTGTACAACAGACATTGTATGTCTTTAATAATGAAGCAAACTACTGTAGTTTGAGTCTTTGGAGCAGCAAAGAAACCCAATTGTATGTAGGAAATGCCTGAAGAGTTTGTTTTACAGAGCTATAAATCTAGCAACATCCAAGGGTTAGGTTCATTGCAGTTGAAGGCAGCAAGGCGAAAGAAACAGAGACATTTTCCAGATAATCCATAAGGACTGCCTGGCTCTGAGGCAGATTTCTCATGAAGCAAATTCCTTCCTTCTACAGTTGAGAGCGCTAGAATTCTTCCTTGACAGTTACGTGTAGGGACACAAACACTAGAGAACATCTTGTAAACACCAATATCCTTCTTGGAAAAGAAAAAAAAAATACTGAAATGTTTCTTAAAATCCTTCTCCAAGTAAAAGGTCTCCTCACTGACCGAGTTTACGAACAATCTCCTTTTCAGACGGAAAACTGTGAAGCTTGATTCAACAAATTAGATTTTGAAGATTTTACTTCTAATGACACTTAGCAACACCAGGCAGCACATCGTATGCCTTAGCCAGCAAAGAACTGTGGCTAACGGCTGCTATTAAGGAAGCAGACACATTAGAGATGACAATAAAAATAATTGTATTGAAAGCATCAAATAAACATATCAGGCATAATTTCCATATGGTCATTTTTTTGGAGTTGCAAACTGATGTTTTGGCACTATTCTTTAACACTTAAAGTAATCTCAGTCCCTGTGTAGGTACTACAAATGCAAAGTGTAGGTACTACAGATTTAAAGAGTTCTCAGTAACTCACTGACTGTTCTTTGAAAACATTCATCAGCTGAACAAGGTGTAATTTCAGTTACAGAGAAGTAGGGTTTATGGCAGATGCTTTCAATGAACAGAATAGGGCACTGTGATGAGTTGGGCTGGTAGCAGATTAGTTCGGTCCTTCAGCTGGAACAACTAAGGAAAGTCACTGTAACACACGACCTTAGCTACTGAGCTTTCTAGCTTATTTTTCAATGTAAAATTTACATATAATTTGGAACATGACTATTCAGAGCAAAATTTAATTGAAACTCATATAGTAACAGGGAAAATATTTTATGCACAAGTGGCATTTGTATCAGGCAATTAACAGATAGTAGAGCTTTCACAATCTTAAGTATTTGAGTAGTTCAAATGAACTAACTCTATGTCCTTATTCCAGAACCTCAGATGGCGATACATACCCTTACTAAAATCTCTCAACTGCATTTTTAGATGCAGCATGCATATTTGACTTTGTAATCTAGAACAATTTAGAAGCAGAAAATTAGAAAAGAGCATGACTGTATTGGCAAGAAATGACAGCTGATAGCGTGACAGACAGGGGCAAGAATAAGCCTAAAATAGACAAAGTAATTATAAGACATAAACACAACACACTGACCCAAGACTGAAATGCATAGCCACTTGTGGCAACTGTCTTCTCAAATAATTACTTTAACAAACGTAGTAAAACTGATAGGAACAATGATGGGACACCATGCTGCCCAAAAAGCATTACATTATAGACCCTGTTCCAATCAAGTCAGAAGTACTTAACACTTCAGATAAATATTTGCAGGAAAAATTCATGTTTTAGAGCATTAGCAATCCAGGTAGTTCATTTTGTAGAGTATCTTATCTTCAGCCATGCAAGAACCCTGAAACATAGCTGCATTAGCAACAAGATGTGAGACTCAGTATCACTGCTAGCTGCTAATGGATGACTCAACTATCAAAAAACAGAACATATCATTTATTTATAAACTTAAAAGTAATATACTTCCTGAAGCTCATTGTTACACTGTTCTGTGAGCCCATTGAAGAAAGCTAGTGCCAGGTTCTTAGCCTCAGTGGCAGTGGCAGTTAGGGATCTATCTCATTATGGAGGCCTTAAATCTAAAGGTTAAGAGTGGTTGGTTACTTCCATAACATCTGTGCTACCACTGCAGTAGTGGTACATTTTGCAGGCAGGTTGTTATTGTGACTTGCAAAGTTCATAGCTGGGAAAGATTAATGATTCCTTTCCCCACAGGTAGCATATACAACACATCTCAACACAGCGGATGTTGACCAATGGGGTGAGGCTTCCAGTGAGCACCAACTAGATTTCTTCATATTCGATGACATAAGTATGTGGTATTATTGTCTACTGTCAAGTTGTGGAAGGTAACCAATAGCATTAACAATAACCTTTAATGTTGGGGATACACAGAACCCTGCTGGCCAGCAACTCAAAAGGATGTAACCCATTCTTGGTATCTGGAATTTTATTTGGAAGACTATGGTGTCTAGTTGGGGCAATGCTATTCTTCTTAGATGGTGGCGCTACTTAAACTCCTTTTATATAGATACATATTTTAGAAAGCTTCTTTTGAAATAAATAGATTCCCATATGGCTTTTTCAAAGGAACTTTAGTGTTAACCCTCCCTATATTTTCTCCTCTACTATGCCTTACCATCCCACTTCACATTTAATACTCTTGTTTTAACATTGTGCTCTATTTCCCAGAGCAGTGGTTTTAATGAGTACCCTTATTTGCTTTTCTTTTGTGTTTGCTCTTTTCACATGAACTTACTTTTCTGACAGCAAGAACTGGTTTAATGATAACAGTGTGATTCAAGCTTTGTCAGCCAAAGTTCCCAACATCCCTCCCTAAATAATGATTGGTCCAGGATGTAGGCAACTGTCCAAAGGCAGAGCTGGATGCTTCCCAAAGAGTTCTCTGAAGAATTTTGGGAAGCCACAGTGGGTGGTCGAAAACTGGTTTAACTTCTCCTTTAAAAATACTGTGTGTGTCCATGGTTTCAGCTTGTGTAGAAAACAAGATTCAAAATCTAAAGCCAGAACACAGAAAAGGGAACATATAGAACAGAGGGATGGGGGAAGGAGGGAGGGAAGGAAGAAAGGAGAGAGGGAGGGAGGGAGGAACAGAGAGCATTTTAGCACCTGATTCTGATTCTAATTTTTCTTGGCAAAATTCTTGCCATTTATTTGGATATATAGTTCCCAGAAAAATTTCTATATAGTTACTTCTACAGATATGGGATAAGTATTGCCAACTTGCCTTTTCAAAATGATGTGCTGATTTATATTACTGGCGTATTTCATCATAAATCAGCAAGTGCTTCTTTGTTGAAAACTACATGATGGATAACTCTAAAATGCATACAGTAACACAGAAAAGAATGACTTGCTACAAAATCTCCTCTTGTGGAAGATATATCGTCTCTGGGGCCAGGCACATATGAATTTTAAACAAAAAGTCCTTCTTACTTACTAGTCATTACAATTTTGGATAGATGCCTGAAAATCAATCACATACAATAAGGCATATTAACATCTAGCCAGTGTCCTGCTAAAAAAAAAAAAAAAAACCTAACAATTAATTAACATCTTTCTAGGGAAAGAAAACTGCTTTATTTGCCTTTCAAGCAGCAATTGTGATAGGTAGGGAACTCACATTCTTCATTCGTCTTTAAAAAGAGAACACTATCCTAAGTGAGGTAACCCAGACCCAAAAAGGTGAATATGAACCTTCATCTGGCGATGGATGGAGACAGAGACAGAGACCCACATTGGAGCACTGGACTGAGCTCCCAAGGTCCAAATGAGGAGCAGAAAGAGGGAGAACATGAGCAAGGAAGTCAGGGCAGCAAGGGTTGCGCCCACCCACTGTGATGGTGGAGCTGATCTAATGGGAACTCACCAAAGCCAGCTGAACTGGGACTGATGGAGCATGTGAACAAACCCTACTCTCTGAATGTGGCTGACATGGAGGGCTGACTGAGAAGCCAAGGACAAAGGCTCTCGGTTTTGATTCTACTCCATGTACTGGCTTTGTGGGAACCTAGTCTGTTTGGATCCTCAACTTCCTAGACCTGGATGGAGTGGGGGAGGACCTTGGACTTCCCACAGGGCAGGGAACTCTGACTGCTCTTTGGACTGGAGAGGGAAGGGGAAGGGAAATGGGGTAAGGGAGAGGGAAATGGAAGGAGGGGAGGAGGTGAAATTTGTAATAATAATAATAATAAAATAATAATAATAATAGTAAGAAGAAAAAAGGTCTCAATGTCTACATAAATGATTTTAAGAATCTCTTTTACTTCTAACCTTCTGATCATGTGTACTAGGTCCAGAGGTATAAACACTGTTACATTTTAATCCAGTTGAAAGTAAATACTTACTTTGATATATGAAAACAGAATAGCTCTTAATTTTAAAATTCAAAGAAAAAACATAAATAGTACCTTAAAATAAGTTAAGTAGTAAGTCTGATATGACTCTATTGAATCTAACTTTAGTCACAGTGATGCCACTAATCCATGTACAATGTAACAGAACTTCATGGGACTTTAGTATTTCAAGAACTCTAATCTAGTCTTTATGTTCCCTCTGCTTCCTTTGGTAACACTTTGCTATAATAATGGTCTATTTGAGGTAATTTAAGAGTACTGTGAGAAAAATAAAAAAAAATGGCCATCAAATTACTTTGTAAGTTTCCCAATTATATGTGTACTTTAAATCTATAGAACCAGGCCAATTTTATGCATTAATGGATTTTTGTAGTACAATCATGAATCTGTAAGGCTTATCAGAATTCCTGTATTGATAGATATGACTTTGTAGGTTTCTCTACCTAATTTGCAAGTTATATAGGAAATATTCATTAGTATATATTCTTTTGATTTGAATTATTCTAAGGGCTTAATGAATCATTTCAGCAAGTTCACTTTAATTCAAAGCGAATATTTGATTGCTTTCCTTAAATTTTAAATTTATATGTATGCTCACATCAGGAAAGTACCTTAATTATTTAAAGCTTCCCTTAACATATGCAGATATAAAACAATAGCTTTTGAAGATGGAAACATTTTATACATCAGAAGAGACTAGAATAAAGAGTTTGGAGTAGGATCACTGCTGTTTTTCATTTTCTTACATGCATTTCTCAGCTAAAGGTTACTTTTCAGGTCATCCCTTCTGATGAGAGAATCAAGGAATCATGTTGAGGCTTAGGCTTCTGTAAGTAAAAGGATATTCTAATTCTCAGAATGGTGGTAGCGCATGTAAATATGATGCTACATTTAATTTGTGTATTCTTCATTATCAAACCCTGATAACCCACAAATATAAAAATGTGTATGTACAATTTAACACTTATCCTCAGTTGTAAAGTAAAAGAGCATAATTCCTACATCCTAAATCCCTTTGTAATTCTTACACAATATTCAACCCCAAAATGCTGAAGATACTTATTATATGAGAAAAAAGATCAGATTCTGCATAAAACTGGAATTATATTAAAAAGAAAAACATTAGGATGTATAGGAAATTGAAAGGGGGCAGAATATTTAGACTGTGTTGTGTGAAACTTATCCTGGGGAGATGGAAACAAATGTCTGTTTACTCCAGATGGGGAACCAGTGAGAGATGCAAATAATATTACACCAAAGTCCAACTTGGAGAACTAGTAACCTACTTGGGTTACCTGAAATATGAGGGGTTACTTGCAGGAGATGGATGATACAGAGACAGATACAGCATGGACCCTGAGTACTACAATTCTAATCTACCTGGCAAGATGGAACCATTGTTATCACAGTGGCGTGCTAGTTATTTGGAAAATCAATTGCTTTCTAAGTGAATATGACGTCTGTTCTATAGTAGAGATTTCATACCTGGCACTATAAACCTGGTCAAAGTCCATGACTGAAGATATCACAGACATTAGTAGGGAATATACTGTGATCTGCTAAACAGTGATAGAGTTAAACTGTATCCTAACTCCTTTTGTTTATACTCATAAGTTTATGTTATTTTCAACTTTGGGCAGAGATGCTTAATGCAGAGACTCACGACAAGAAAACCTGCTGAGTATAGATAACTGTGAGTATTCAGTGGTAAATGAGCCATCTATATTGGCCTACCCCTATCCAAGACTCAGGAATCATGGTGGAAGAGGTGGCAGAAAGAATTGTGAGATGTGAAGCACAGCCATGAATTGCTGAATTCTGGATATTGTGGGTCTGTTGGATATATGAACTCACAACAGCTGTGGTTAACTGCCCAAACATGCACAAGATTAAGTCAGTCAAGTAGGGGAGAACACCTCCCGCCGCACCCCCCCCCCCCCGCCGCCCCAAACCTACACACCATAAGAGCTATGGGCAGTCAAATGCTTCTCAGTGAACTGATGGAAGGCACCAGTTCTCCTTTATCATCACTCATGGTTTGGGAATGGCCCCGTAACCACGTACAGTAGGTAGCACTAATTGGACTCAGGGTTATTAAGTGCAACAAAAATGAAGAAGGATTAAGCTCGGAGGAAGATAGGCTGAGAAACACTAACAGATGTTGGAAGAAGGTAGTGATGGATGAATATGATAAAAGATACTTTACATAAATGTATGTTTTCAAAGAGCATATAGAATATATTGTCAAAAGTTTTAAAAATAAAAAATAATTTTAAAAGAAAAATTAGATCCTTTGCATGTAAGCCTTATTTTTAACTGTAATGAAACACACACACCTGGGAATGAGGAAGCATGGTGTTCCAGAAGATGGGTGGAGACACTAAATGTTGATTTGCAGAATGCATTAAGGTTATCACAATTCTCCTGCTGTATGTCAAATATGTGATCTTAGCACACATTTAAGACAGGAGTTCTGCTTTGTTGGTATGATTACTGATGTCATTTTTAACTATTTTGATGAAGGATATTTCATCTTGTGGTCACTATAAAATTATTGATATCAAAACAAATTTAAGTGTGAGAGTGCTCTAATGAATTTGAGAATTCCCGAGGAAGATTATTAGCATCTCTTTTTAGAAATCCATGTGTCGAGGAAGCAATAGTTAAGATTTCAGTGCTTCACAGTCTTTTCCATGTTGCTGAAATTAGATTTCTTCTCCATATAATATATCTTAATTATTGTTTCTCCTCATTCTATGCCTTCAGTTCCTTCTCACCTCCCCTTTCATCCAAACCCACCCCCTTCTCTCTCATTAGAAAACAGAATTCAAAAAGGTAATAATAAAATATAATATAATAAGATAAAAACTAACACCCTGGAGTATGACAAAACAACCCAATGATTGGGAAAGAGCCTATGAAAAGGCACAGCAAACAGATACAAATTCAGAGACCCACTCATTTGCATGCTCAGGAATCCCATAAAAACACTCAACTGTAAGCCACAATTCATATGCAAAAGTTCTGTACAGTAAAATGAGACAATATATAATTGAAAAATGTAAAAACAAATATTAAAAATAAAATGGATTTTAAAAAAGAGAAAAGGGAGAGAAAGAAAGGAAGGAGGAAGGAAGGAAGGAAGGAAGGAAGGAAGGACAAAAGGCCCTGATAAGACATCACGAGACAAGAAACTTCCAAAGACACTGTTGAGTTCATTTCTGTTGGCTATCTACTGCCTAATGATAAGAGCAGTTTGTGTCCCGAATGAGATTCCCTTGGAAAAAATTAAATTTTCAATTGCAAGTTGCTATCAATTGTGGATAGCTTATTTATTAGGGATGGGGGCTATCTATTCTGCTTCCATTTCCTATGGAGCTCTATTACTTTTCCCCCACTACCTTGCATTCCCTTCCTCTATATATTTTGAATCTAGCCAGAGACTAGGAAACTAGGAATTGCATGAAGATGTGAAAAACATAATTCAGAGAAATAAAGGATTTCACATAAGGACAACACATTTGTTATAGAGAATCTTCAATACCTTTCCTGATAATGAAAATGAGCCAGTTCGCCGGGTGGTGGTGGCTCATGCCTTTAATCCCAAGGGCGGCAGAGGCAGGTGGATCTTGTGAGTTCCAGACCAGCCCGGTCTACAAGAGCTAGTTCCAGGACAGGCCCCCAAAACACAGAGAAACCCTGTCTCGAAAACCACCCCCCCCAAAAAAAAAGAAAAAAGAAAAGAAAATGAGCCAGTTCTTATTTTGTGACCACCAGGGGCACCATGAAAAATATAATAGATGCATAATTCAATATCAAATGAGGCCCCTTCCTACTGTGTGTTGGCCTCCTATGTACTGGCTTGACATTGATACATTTCCTTTTAATGAATCAGTTCATTGAATTTATTTACTTAGGTGACAGGCCTAAGTAAACACACTGAAATATATCATTAGAGATATTTGGTTACCACAAATGTTGGCATATGGTTAACTGTGTTTTCACTCCTGTTTTCTCCAAGTTACACTGTAAGCTTCCATTGTGTATTTCTTCAATGACTGTCATGTCCAGCTTCTTTTTTCTTCTACAATTGTTCAGTTGGAAATTTGTCGCTATTTCTTCCAGTTCTCATCTATCTCCTGTTTCAATTAGTTGAAAGCATCAATATATTCAATCTTTGCAGAAGAATGATGTCATTATCAAATTCCATTGCTCAGGTATATACTCAATATTGATCTACTGGGCCTGTCAAGTTCTAAAACAAACAAACAAACAAACAAAACCCTGTCTTCTTCTGCTGCATTGTCCCTGGGGTTGTTTGAAGAAGAAATGTCCCTTTGTGTATTTGAACACTTTGCAATCATTTGGTGGTGATGTTTGGGAAAGCACTGAACCTATGGCATATGGAGCCTTGCTGGGAAAAGCATGATATTGGTGCTGTAGGGTTCTGTAACCTTGCCCAAATTCTTGGTCTCTCTTTCTGTCTGTTTCCTGTTTGCAGATGAAATGTGACCAGCACACCCCCTGTTGCTTATGTTCCTCACCATGGTAGGTGTTGTTCCTAATTTCTGGCTGGCTTTCTTGTCTGCGGGTTAGAGGGTAAAGACATTACGCGAGGAAGAAGACACAGACACGCGGCGGTCCCACGTGGGTGCACTTTTAATGGGGGAGGGGTAACAGCGGGCAGGTAAAAGGTGTGGGAACACAACAGGGGAGGCGGGGTCGAAGAGAGAGAGAGAGAGGACTCGTGGCCCTCGATTTTTAAGGGGGAATGCAAAGGCTTCTGGGAATATTTCCGTAGTCCAGGAGAATGCTGGGAGCTGTAGTTCCGCAAAGGAACAACAGTAGGTTCTCTTCAGCAAGCACCAGCTAAAGTAAAGTCCTTTTTCCCAAAGCTGCTTTTGGTCATGGTATTCTCTCACTGCAATAGAAAACTGACTAAAACCCACTCTCAACCCGTTCTTCTGCACATGGTCATCTCTGGTATGTTGAACACTCTCTGTCCTCTGCTAGGCTGTGTTCATATCTAAATTTGTATATTTTCTGATTCCGGTGTTCCATCTGCTTTAATTAATCATGATTTTTGCAACCATAAATGTAAATTCTGCTCTATGAGACAAATTTTAACCCTGTCTCAAAGAAATGGAACTGGTCCTATTGCTCTGATGCTGCCGTATCAGTTTAATACCTACAATCATTTTCTTGTTTTGTCTTTCAAAATTTGGCTATTTAAGAGACAATTCCATGCCCATAAATTATAACTCATTTCTTAAGGAATTTCCTGTTTTTGTCAAGGAATTTGGTCAAATACTGACTATTCCCTGTGACATTCTTTGCACTACTTAATTAATTCTTATCAGCATTTGTCATACGTACTACATTTTTGGTAACTCTGCAATTTGCTAAAATAAGCGTATAATAAAGATATCACTAATACTATCAAGGCCAAAAGATGAATAGACAGTTGTTACAGGTGGACTTTATCTTTCCGACAGTAGGTTTTGACTATTTATTTCATGTATCTCCATTTAAAGATACTCCAGTGACCTCAGCCTTAAGTATCAAGAAAAGTCAATTTAATGTATTGCTTTAAAAGCAAAGGGGCCCAGAAACTTGTCTATTCAATCTTGTTGTAGAAGGCAATATTCCTAACCATCTGAAGGTCAATTATGAGGAAAAACTGTAGCTCAATAAAAGAAATAAAATATGAATAATTTTTAAAGTGATGCATAATACACCATTTCGTTGCAGTTAATTCTATTTTCCACCTCTTTACTCTAAGACAGACGAAGCATAAGACATTCTAATTCTTTTCATACACTGGAAAACACTTTTATGAAGAATTAAGTATGAAAGTGACTTAGGTTCAAACATAATGCAATTATCCCTATGCTTCCAACTTGTATTGCAGAAAATCAGGACAAACTGTGGAAGCAAGAATGCATTTAAGGACAAGTGAATGCCAATAACATTCTGTCTCTTGCTATGTTTTACTTCCATTGATTTCAGTAGGTGAAATTCATCTAAGCAAACACTCTCTTGCTTCACCTGCAAAAGGAAATATTCCAATCTGTAGAGCCCCCCTGAGTTCAAGACACTACATAACAAAACTATAGTTTGATCTCAGTATTTTGGAACCTTTGGACTTATTGGAACAAACTTTTAGAAACGGAGAAGACAAAATATCAACAGGTATACGATATGTTTAGGTAAAAAGTCTTGCGGAAATATTATTTTTTAACCAAATTAAATGAGACTGTTCTATGCATAATTGTGATGTAAACTTCATTCTGTTTTGTAAAAGAGAAAGCAAGCCATTGCATATAATGCATTAAGATTCAAATTTGCAAACCATATAATAAAAATCATAATGTATGTTATGATGTGTATGCATATACAACATAAATACAATTTTCCAATAGTTAAATAGTTCTAAATTATGAAAAATTTCTGAAACACATCCTATGCTTTGAAATCAGGAGAAGGGGAATCTAGCATCAAAACTTAAGATGCATTTCACAATTGTATTAAAACCAAACACAAAAATCTATTAGATTCTTTCCTCAATTATTATTCTCTTCAGGATAATTTTAAATGAGCTTTGAGTGCAGAGATTTGTTACAAAAAAAAAAAAACGGCTCAACATCTAAGGTGGAGGTTGAAGAGATGGGTGAGCAGATAATAGTGCTAAAAATGTGATTTATTTGTAGAGGAACTGACTACTATGTTTTAGTCTTTGAGGTCAATCAACATTAACACACACACACACATACACAAAATATATTCTTTTAAGATTTCTTTAGTAATCTATAACAACAGAAGATATGTTAGAAATGATTTATGTACACCCATGCCAAATGAACAAAATGAGATATTGTCAATACCAGTTTATGGTTTGGTCATGTGATGGTAACCATATCTGCAATTTGTCTTAGGTCACCCAAAGTTTCCAAGTTACTAGACCCCACCCTCTGTCTTTTGCTTGTCTGTCTGCTTGTTCCAGGCAGAGAAAAATTGTACTTTTATAATACCAAGGTGGGGACTTCTCCATTTGATAAGAAAGAAAGAAAAATCAATTATACTGACAGAAAATTTTCAGAAATAAGTCCATAGTGTGCATATGGAGAGCTTCCCACACAAAAAAAAGTAGAAGATCCTACGTCTGACATAATTCTCTGAGAAAAGTCATAAATACACAGAGAGCTGAAGAGGCACCCTACTGTTGTATGAATTTAATTACACATCTGAACTGAAAGATAAAGTATCTGACATTGATGAGCATTCATTGAATACATTTACAGAAAAATTCTTTATTCTTACAAAAAGAATTGTTGTTACTCTTTAGTAAACTTATTTTCTTTCTTTCACTCTGTCTTTTGTAACTATTTATTTTCAATTCTCCGAACTTCATTTTGCTGTTGTGACTCAGACATCTCTTTTAACAATGCCTTTCAACCAATTAAAGGTCACCTTCTTGATTTATGTCTGATGTAGCACTATTATCTCCCTAGGAATATTTCTTTCTTCATTTTATTTCTCAGGTAGCTAAGTACTGAGATTTCTTTTTTAAAACTTCACAAAATTTACCTTATCCATGAGTCAAAACGATATGCTATAATCTACTAAATGAGGCAAACAACTGCTAAACAATGCTTTCAGACGTTCTGTCAGCTCCTTCAGGGACTACCATAAACCCCTCTCAGCCTCCTGAGTCCTCACCTTGACCTTGCCGATTCTTCTCAGTGGACTGGCTGCTAGACTCTACTTCTAGATGAAGAATGAGTGCTTCGACCCCCATTGCTCTTCTCTGTACAAGTGTCTGAGTCACACTTGGTCGAATCTTTCCCACTTTCCAGATACCTTCTCAGCTTCTTCTGCATGCATACCTTCAATTTTTAACTAATTTTTTATAGCTTCTTCTCTTCCACAAAACGCTTGCTTTTCTCTCTTAAGAAGAAGGGGTATGTTTTCCTCAAAGAGTTTAGTCTTCTTTAAAGGACCCAAAAGCCCCATCCCACATTTGCTAACCATTATCTCTACGTTTCCACCCATTCTCAAGTATTGTCAGTCTTCCGATATCCCAGAAATTTAGTGATACTCCTCCCTCCAAGACTTGCTCATAGTATTCTAATTGGAAACTCTGGGGGTGTTCTTTTGTGACAATGGGTCTTCCTAAGGTAACCCCAACTTCTCTTTAAACCTCTTACCTGCTTGCCTCATTCATCCAAAAGAGGTGATAAAACACATATGCCCCTATACCTTAACTCAAGTTTATCTTACTTATGCTTGCTCTCACTTCCCAGCAACATTTCTTACTATTTTAACTGTACCAGATTCTGTTCTAAAAACTCATTACACTGTTACAAAACTGTACATAATAGATAATTTATATGTTTCAGTATGCTACCACAAAGAATTCTCTTCCTTGTTCATGGAAGTACTTGAAAAGATCTGTATGCAGCAATTTCTATCTGTTTGAAGTTTTATAACCTTCTGATGTATTCAGGTAATCAGCATTATGCCTTTAAGTTTTACAGGGCTTATATTAATTTCAAATTTGCTTCTAAATTTTCTATTACTTCTACTTATGACGACTGGTAACATCCTCACTTTTTATCTTCATTTTTTAAAGGTATTTTTTTTTCTATTTTCTCACCCCTTAGGAACTACCCATCATAAAATTCTAATTGCTCAACCAGCTCACACCAATCAGTTCTAATATATGAGTTCCAGCTTTCATATTTTAGTTAAATAATGCAGGTTCTAAACAATGTATTCCATATTTAAGTTCCCATGATATGTTAACTAAATAATAAGTGGAAACATAAAATTAAACAGTATAATGAGTTGACAACTCATTATACAAATGATAAACAGGCATCATGATCAGTGTTAATACCATAACCTCCTTCAAAGAGTATTGGTGATTGGTTATGATGTCTGTATTTCAGTTTGTGCCCAGAAAGTAGGCCATGCAATAATTATTTTGACTTGTCTTCTATGTAACATTTTATGAAAGTGAATAACTTGGGGCGCCAATTTGTAGTAAGAAGGCTCTTAGTTTGTTCCCAGATGCTCAACCCCAAAATAATCCCTCAGAAACTATATTATTTAAAACATGGCTTGGCCAATCACTTAAGCATATTGCTAGCCAGACCTTATATCTTTGGTTAACCCATTTCTATTCATTTATATTTTACCACAAGGTGCATGGTATACCAGCAAGGTTCCAGTTGGAAGTTTGCATCTTTCTTTTCTGGCAGCTCCATGACTTCTCCTTGACTCCACCTTCTTTCTTCCAGCATTCAGGTTAGTTTTCCTGCCTATGTCTATTCTGCTAAGGCAGTGGCCAAAACAGATTTATTTATTAACCAATAAAAGCAACACATACACAAAAGGACTTCCAACACCAAGGAAGCTGGTCATGAACCATGAAAGTGTAATAACGAGAAATGCTATAGAATAATGCTGGAATGTCAATTCAAATACAACACAAATGATATTGCAGTAAACAAGCTGACTATGGACATATTGCTATGACTCAGGTTTGAGAGACTCTACATGCACAGCAAGGCTTGCACCAGTCTCCTCCATGAGAGTTGATTGACACACATGAAGAAAGTGATTAGTGATGAAAGGAACATGAATGTCCTAGAGAGGAAGTGATGCCACTACAAAACTCCACACTAAAGGAATTCTCAGAGCTATCTCACAACACTGAAATTTTATGATATAAAATATTGAAAGCTGTTTCCAACTTTAAAAAATGAATGCAATTCACAAAGACACAGAAAAGATGTTCTTCCAACGGAGGAAGCTATGTGAAGAGGAGGCAAACATTGTTCAAACTACTCTTGGCGTGTTTTTTAAAAAAATTATTTATTTAATTCGCATCCCAGCTACAGTTTCCTCCTCCCTCCTCACCTCTCAGACTTTTCCCGCCAATACTCCTCCTCCATTTCTGTTTAGGAAAGAGCAGGTATCCCATGAGCATCAACACAAGATGGCCTATTTTTGACAAAGAGGTAACCAGGCTAGCAATGGTTCTAATGTATGCAGTAAATACATATTAGTGCAGCTATTTTTTTTACTTTTTCATATGACTATAACTACCAATGAGTTTTAATACTTTAAGAAGTATCTTTAAGGTTGCAAAACAATTCTCGTTTTCCTCTTGACTATTAAAGCCACTTTGGTTTTCATTTCACACAGTCATCTTTATGTTTCTTCATTACTCTGCCAAGCAAAGAGTGGGCGCAATATCAATTCCTTCTCAGCAATCTTTGCATATGTCTTGTGTGATACACTGGGTGTTCTTTCTCAGCAACTTCCTTAGTCTGCTTAGCGACAGGGCATCAGCAGATGGCAAAGAGGGAATTTTGCCAGTGGCTTTCAGACATCCTCCTGAGAATTACCCACTTCAGTGCCGCAGGCAGCTGTGATAATCAAGTGCTGCTTCCAGCAGTGCCTGGCAGCCTCCTGAGAACCACTGACTTTGGTGCTATACAGAACTGAGTTCATGAGCTGGAGTTTTCTCCAATTCTGACATTTCTGGAACTTCTGAAAGCCACAAATAATCTTCTGACCTTTGCTTTGTCAGCTCTTTAGGATTTGTTTCTAGGTCCCCATAAAGTACCAAATGTTTGGCATATTTTGTGATATCCATTTTCCTGATTGCCCCTTCGAATAGACTTAGAAAACTTGGGGCCAGAAGTACTTCATGGATAAAGAAACACTTAGGGATAAAACTTTGTGCTGATTGGATCTGAACTCACGAGTATCTTTAGTGGAGAATAAAATGTTAGCTTCTAAGACAGAATGACAAACATTTATTTATTTATCACTTATTGTTACCATTCATATAAAGCTTACTGAAAGCAAATAGGAAAAATGTAAATTTCTTTTACATGAATAGAAAAGAGGTGATAACAAGGGTGGTAGAGGAAGGTGATAACTGGGATTCAATGACCTTTCTTAGATTCAAGGACTGATGGAAATCTATAGTGTCCATATTTGGACTGAAATAATCTGTGTTATCCCTCATTGGCTTCTGGTTGATGGATGTAAAACTCAGTCCCAAAACTTGAATCTACAGGTTGCAACTTAAATTCATAGCCTTAATTGTTTTCTTCAGTAAAACGTTACAGGGTATTGGTTGCATACATATTCAAGATATGTAGGAAAGTAAAGTGGTTTGAATATGAAAAGAACAAGGCCTTAAGAGAGGACATTTAATTATGTTGTTGACAAAAGCGCCCGTGGATTCTGTAGGTGTGACTAATTCCTATATTCTCCTATATAGGTCTGTTCAAGCTACTGAGGCCTCAGGCTGTCAGGATCTCCAAAATCACACTGATTGCTAGCTGTTAACACTCTGCAGTGGTTCTCCTTTGGAGGACACAAATGTAAGAAGAGTGTTTAGAGATGGCTTAGATATGCACCATTATGTAATGGATCACGCTGGTCCATATTTTTTGACTTTGGTGTCAAGTCTTAATTCCAGAAGGGAACCTGGGCAATGTGCTCCTGAGTCATAACTTTCCAATAACAATGCTTAGAAAAATTAGCCTTAAAATATTGGGTCAAAGAAGTGCTTGTGGACTAGTAAATAGGTGATTGTAGGGGTTTAAATGTTGAAAAGTTTCCACAGAGGATCTTACAGTGCTGTGGACATTAACCCATAAAATAGCCCCTAGTTTGACTGCAGCATCCTGCCCAGCATGGACTTCTTATGAGGATTTCCCAAGTCATGTACTGACAAATTGTAGTAGGAGCTGCGGGCCTCTTCCCTAAGCTAGCCAGGCGGCCGGGCGGGAGCCGGGCTTTGGGAAGAGGCCTGCAGCTCCTACTACAGACAAATACCCTCAGTTGTGATTTTAAAGACTGTAGCGCACCACGCCTATCTGAGCTCTGTGTGCTACCTACAGTTCGTGAACCAGGCAAGGACCTGGAGGTTAAAACACAACGACACAAAGACGGAGACACGGGTCAGCCTTGAACAGGAATGCCCCAGGCATGACCCCTTTTTCTGTGTCCAGGAGCAGCTTATATAGGGATCCTTAAATGATAGCCACGCCCCAGCCAAACCCACCAGAAACCACTCTCCTGCCATCAGGAACTCCTGAGGGTCTCGTGCTTAAGAGCAGCTGCAAGCTGTTTATTCAGGATCTGGTCGGTTCTCAGCTCCCATCATCTCACCCCTTTCTTTTCTTTCTTTCCTTTTCATCAACAATCTTTTAGGGAATTTGGGTGCCACCAATCTGTCTGGCTGCTTCCTGCTGAGCAGGGATGCTGCATTCTTGGGGGTACTCCTTTTAATCTGTCTGTCTCTTTTAAACTTCCTCTTTTCCTTTGTCTCTGTCATGTTTTTCATTCTTTTTGTACTGTTTTTACTCTTTTCTTGTGTTCTTTTACTATTTTTGGGGCTTTTTTTTTTGGTACCTTTTTACTCTTTTTTGTACTCTTTTCCTTTTTGAGCACTTATTTCTCTTTAAACTTACTCTTTTTTTGTACTCTTTTTACTCTTTTCCTTTTGGAGGCCTTCAATTCACCCTCATGCCTCCTGTCTTTCGGGAGACTTCTCTGAAAGCATCTCTGGGGATGAAAATACATTTATTCCTCTTTTAAACTTCTTTTTGGAGGCCTTCAATTCACACTCCAGCCTTCTGTTTTTCAGATGGCGTCCCTCGGAGTGTCTCCGAGGATGAAAACAGACATACCAAGCTTCAATCCACCCTCACCATTCCTGAGGGTGACTTCTCAGCATTCCCTAGTTCCCGATCTTGTTGGGACCTCCACTTGCAATGCACCATGCATGTCTTTGCTCTATGCACTGCCATACACTTTATAAACCAGACAAGGGCCTGGAGATTTAAACACACAAAGACACACAGACAGAGACATGTGTCATCCTCGAAACAGGAATGCCCCAAGAATGCCCACTTTATTGTGTACCAGAGCTGCTTATATAGTGATCCTTAACTGATAGCCACGCCCCAGCCAAACCCACCAGAAACCACTCTCCTGCCATCAGGAATTCCTGAAGGTCTCATGCTCAGAGCAGCTGCAAGCATTACAAGCTGTTTACCAGAAATTCAGAATCTGGGAGGTTCACAGCTCCCAACAAAAAACAATTCATGCTTACATATTTTTCTCTTGCACTGCAACTATTTACTTTAGTTTTGATTATAGTTTTTTTTTAAGACTTGATATTTAAGTACATTGTATTGTGTAATCTGTAAAAAATAGAATTCAGCATTCTTAGATTAGCCTTTAAGGACATTTGTAGGCTACTGTCTATCGTTCCATTCTATTCTTACATTTTTCTTTATAAACTCCGAGCTTCAACTTCTCGGGGGTACTGGTGCATGTTGGGTGAATCAGTGTATATTTAGGGAGCATCCTATATCACTTCCTACCTCAACTATGCTAATATGCTTGCTTTCTATCTAATGCCCTTTACTCCTACTTATGTCTTACATAGCCAGGCCTTGTACTTATTAATTGAAATTATTCAGTTTTATTAATAAGTGAAAGCTCTAAGATTGGACTTCCTGTCCATAACAAAATTCTGTACACACATTAATGAGTGTGTAAGAACTAGAGCTTTCTGACTAATAAGAAATAAATGCAGAGTAAAGGTAGTTTATAGACGTGTGGCTGGGACAACATTGCCAGAAGTTGAGTGTCCTACTTTTGCCCTCTGCCTATATAGAGTCATTAAATGGCAAAGATAGATATAGACCTCCAGAAATTTCGCTCATGTTCAAAGCAATTAATGGAGAAGGAAGAGGCTGATGTTAGTAAATGCCCCAGGTTCCTTCCTATAAGGGGTCATTCTAGAAGTAGCAGCTAACTTCCTTCTTTTCATGGAACTTAATCATATAGCTGGAAATATGTTTTGGCACATGAATAATAATTCTGTTCTTAAATAGAAGAGAGAAGAATGGACATTAGATATATAATTTGTAGATGCTGCCATGAACACAGATCAGCTTACTCCATATCAATTGTTGCAAGTTAGTACAGTTCTTTATGTTTCTGTTCTCAACACTAGGAGCAGGGTCTCAATACATGAGCAAATAATGTACAAATGAATTACAGTATTCCTTTTAATAAATGACACGTGACCAAGCTATTAGAAAACTGGGATGTGTCATAACATTCTACAATTCCAGAAGTTCCAGGGTTAGATGGGTGAGACAGGAGTTATTTTTATTTGGAAACAAGAAAAAAGCAGACAACGTCTAATTTCATTTCTATGGCTACCTGTCAGTAAATACCCATTCTTGAACTCTTTAGTGATATAAGTACATAAATGAGTAGAAATGTGATAAATATAGGTAAACACTTGCTTTTGCACTGTATAGAAAATTCATCATTGTTGCCAACATACTTAATGTTTTACATATTATAACGAGACTCAACATCCTGCTTTTATAATGGTGAGCCAAATGAAACAAAACAAAACAAACAACGACAACAAAAAACTTCATGAATCTTGCAAACCCTTGCTGTAAACTAATGAAATATCAAGGGATGCTCCAGGAGTCCTCATTAGCTCTAAGTGGTTCCTCAGCAACTAGCTCCAAAACAGACTACCTAGCTGCAAATAAGACGATTACAACTGATCCCCATGTAAAACATTTATTATCTTTATCTATCCATCCATCCATCATGCATCTACTACCTTACTACAGAAATTATTTTATGATTTACAAATATTACACTCATTTACATTAAAATTAAAATGTATAGGCAACACCAACAAGGAAGAAGATTAATCTACAATGAAATAAGAATAAGCAGATCAATTTAGATGCTAGGTAAGCAAAAGAATATCCACCTTGACATCTCAATTTCTTGCTAGAAGTACATTATTAGTTTGGTTTTAAATTTTCATTTAATGCATGGAAAATCATTCCTTGGAGAGATGTAATTAAATACCTATCAGGTTAATTCTGTGCTTAGGGGAATAAAATTGCTCATATGGGTTATATCATGAAAACACCACAAAATAAAAATGTTGGCTACAAGGCAAGGTGACATAAAGGATACAATGAAAACAGACACAGACACACACAGACACACACACACACACACTACACAATCATGCAACACAGAATTAAAAAGGAATTACAGTTCTTGTAAACACAGGATGAGATCAGTGTACCTTTAACTTCATGTATCCAAATCTTTTTGTCAAATACAATGTTTGTCAAGGAGTTACTAATGTTTTCTGTGGATCAGAATTAAGCTAAACAATATTTAGAAGCTTGGCAAACACCATGTTAAATGATGTTATTATTGGAATTAGCAAAGTCTTTAACTTGCATCTTGAGCCAGTGAAGGAAATAAGAGTACAGAAGCTCTCCCAAATTTAGCTGACAATCTGGGATGACAGCCTGCTATGTTTTCATTACATCTTTATTACCTTATTATTTTATTACTTCCCCAATGCAGGAATACTCACCCTTTCCCACTGCTGAAGTCATGACAGTGTGATGGAGTTTTGGCTTGTGGGGTGGGACACAAGCAAGAGTTGAAAGTACACACACCAACTCCATACCTAAACTTTGTCCTAAAATTATGCTTATTCTTCCTTCATGTGCTTGGAATTCTACATTCCAGAGAGCACAACAGGCTCTGAGATGGAGAAGGGTTCTTTTTTTTTTTTTTTTTTTTTTTTTTTTTTTTTTTTTTTTTGGTTTTTCGAGACAGGGTTTCTCTGTGGCTTTGGAGCCTGTCCTGGAACTAGCTCTTGTAGACCAGGCTGGTCTCGAACTCACAGAGATCCGCCTGCCTCTGCCTCCCGAGTGCTGGGATTAAAGGCGTGCGCCACCACCGCCCGGCAGAAGGGTTCTTGTTCTAGAAAGCAATGTGATGTTATTGGAGGCTGCTTGTTGGTTCCCGGTCGCTTATCCCTGAAATAATCACACAGAAACTGTATTAATTAAATCACTGCTTGGCCCATTAGCTCTAGCTTCTTATTGGCTAACTCTTACAAATTAATTTAACCCATTTCTATTAATTTGTGTATCACCACAAGGTCGTGGCCTACCAGCCAAGTTTCAGTGATCCTGTCTAGCTGCAGCTCCAAGGCTTCTCTCTGACTCCACCTTCTTTTCTTCCAGTATTCAGTTTAGCCTCCCCCTCCTCCTCCACCTAGCTCTGTTCCCCTATAGCTCTGCTATAGGCCCAAAGCAGTTCCTTATTTATCAATGGTAATCACAGCATACAGAGGAAAATCCCACATCAATCGAGAAGGATTCATGTTCTAGAAAGTAATGTGACATGAATCAAAACACATTTTTTATTGTTCCCTCATAGAGCTTTTAGGATTAACAATTAAATCTTACTGCTACCTGAGTTGATTTTTGGAGAACACCTATACATACTTTTTCACAGAAAACATCTGATATTAGGCCAGGCTCTCACACTTTCAAACCATTTTATTTTAGGGCTGTTTGGTTTCCCCGAGACAATAGATTTAGTTTGTTGTATCTCCTCTGTAAAGAGATACACAGTCAGGTATCTCGATTTACTTTCATGTTTGTAAAATAAAATCCTCTAGCTGAACTGTGCACCTTTACTCATTCGTTACTACTTTCTATCTGATGTTTATTTCTCTTCTTCAATCCATGTAGGAGAGATACCAATTGAGCTTTAGTAGTCACCTTCATCTTCCTGCTCCTCCTTTTTGTGTCTCATATTCTTTTCTCATTAAAGATTTTGTTAAATATCTCTTTGGTGAATACTCCCTGGTGTCAAGTTACCTGGAATGTATATGAAGTTTGTGAAACATGTGAATGAATTTGAAGACATAGTGGTGATAATTTACAAGGGTTAACTTTAAAGATTACCTTTAGTAATATTGTGGGTATTCATCCAATCACTTTAACACTGTAAGTTCAAGAATAAAATTCTGAAAAGAGTTCTGGTTGAAGGCTATATATCAATGCTTGCCTAAGATTCCAGTATGCTGGTCTGTTTCATGAATTTGCCAGAAACATATACACTCACTTGGATGCAAATAAGAATTATCTTATAATAATCTATTATAAGATTTCACCATAATCCTTCTAAAATCTGCTGTACTAGAAAACCATGATGCATACAACACATCACTTTTACAAATAATTTCAGGCTAATGGCATAGCCTGTCTTCAGTTTTTATTCCCTGTCTTTAGTTTCATCTGTTGTCACATATATGGACATCCTAGCAGCATAACTTACCATGACTATGTTATTCATATTCAGCAACTAGGCCAGTGTTTTCTACTGCAAATTCACCCAGTGACAGTATCGTCCCTTTTGGTACATTGTAGTTGGAATGTATACCGATACTCATTGTAAGATGATGTGGGGAAGAGAGTAACATTCTACTTTCTTCTTCTCTTTCTCCTGTCCCTCCCCCTACTTCATCTCCTCCTCCTACTTCCCTTATTCCTATTTTTTCATTTCCTTTCCCAACCTCCTCCTTTTTCTCCTTTTCCTACGATTTTCAAGTTGATGTTGCTCAGATTATCTGGGGAGTAGAGTTTACCCTGGTGTTTGTAGTCAACCAATCGGGGGCCAAATCATGAATAAAACCGATTTTCCCTCTCCTAAGAGCCAGCAAACACCAATAGGACCTCAGCTAGTTGTGGAATTCCATGTTCACCTTCTATCTCCATCCTTGAATACTGTCTTTTTGGAATTTGAACAGGTTTTTTAAAATCACATAATTGTTGTGAGCTCTTATATGCAACTGCACAGCTGCATCTGGAAAATGCTGTTTCTGTGATGCTGTTGACCACTTCTTGCTCTTATGGTTTTTCTATTTCCCTACCCATAAATGTCCCTGAGCCACAGGAGGAGTCGTTGATATGTTTCCAGTTTAGAGCGAAAAGTGCTTCTTTGTAGTAAGGAATATCTAAAACCTCATTTCCCATTCATGTGAATGAGACACACATGAGTGCAAGATGTATTTTTATCTTGCATATATTTGCTAAGATAATAGAACTGGAAAAAAATAATGTGTATTTATTTGAAATTCTATGAAAAACCTTATCATTTCTTTCTTTCTTCACATTTTCCCAGATGTGGTCATTAGGTTCCTGACTATGCTCTTTACGAGTAATTCATCCTTTTTATGGTGGTTTGAAAGAAAATGTTCCCCCCCAAGAGTAGCACTATTAGGGGGTGTGGCCTTGGAGGAAGTGTGTCACTGCAGGGGTGGGCTTTGAGGTCTCTTTTTCTCAAGCGTCTCTCAGTGTGACCATCAGTCATCTTTCTGTTGCTTCTGAGTTAAGATGTAGGACTCTCAGATTCAGGACCACATCTGGCTGCATGCCACATGTTCCCCTCTGAAACTGTAAGAAAGCCCCCTCAATTAAATTTATTTCTTTAAAAGAGATGCCATGGTGATGGTGTCTCTTCACAGAAATTAAAGAACCCTACCTAACTAAGACACTTTTGTTTGGGAAAATTGTTTTCCACTCCCCTGGGAGCAGAAAACTTACCTTCTGTACTCACCCCAGCTTTCAAATTAGTCAGCTCTCCAAGGAGGGCTGGATCTTCTTGTCATAAAAGTCATTTGACTTTAGAGTCAGCAAACTAGGTTCTAGTTCTTCTCTCATTTTCATTTGTGTGAGTACATGTGCAACAAGCAAACACTAAAACTCAAAAACACTAAAACCAAAAACAAAACAAAACAACCAACAACAACGTGGTTATTGAATGCCAGGTGGGAAGGAGGACTGAAGAATTCACATGCTGACCTTAACTTCCTAAGAAAAACTGCTAGAGTAAGTTAATGCATTGTGTAGTGGGGTTTTATGTTAAAACAACTTCCATGTTCATAACACTTTCCCGAGTCTCATCTTAGAGGGTGTGAATCATAGTCCTTAAGGCCTCGGCATGATGAAACTACCTTCCATATTTTTCTAAAGACATCTGCACCTGGAAGGAGGAAGCAAGCTCTTGGTTCCCAGTATTCTCCTTTCTCCCTACCATTGCTATGCCTGTGACCATGTTTCTGGCCTGACATTTAAATGACAAAATAAATTGTACATGAAATAAACATTGACTAAGATACATACTGTCTCTCTAAATGAGGCAGTGATTAAAACAAAAATGTCAAGCAGCAATTTAATATGAAGCATAATAACTGAAAGTAGATTAAAACAAAACAGGCCAAGCAACAATTGAATTAACAAAACTAAGGAACTAAGAAATTAATAAAAACAACTAATTTTTAAAAAATCTGACATTTACCTATATATAAAAGTATAGCAAATTTTTATATATTCATCAACAATTTCCAACAATCATAACAACTTTCCTTTTCTCATTTTTCCTTTCAAGATTTTATAAACTTCTTAGATATATCAAATAATTATATGAGTATGCAAACCTAAACCATATATGGACATCTTATTCAACTACAATGTAATTATCACATCATTAGTACTAATTTCATATAACAACACCAAACTAACAAGAATTTCATTGTATGACCTTTTTAATATTCATATTTTCTTTAATATATGAAAATATCTCTTTCATAGGACATAATTTTAAATTTAGGTCTAAATATGATATGTGGCAATGTCTTTTATATAGCTTTTAATATGTGACATCTCACTCATTTTTCTTTCATTTACTTGCTGAAAACCTAGATCAACTCATTACATATTTTGCATTATCCATTCACATGTCTGTCATCCCATAGTAAGTTTAATGCATTCCTGACATTCTTAGATATCTTTAGCATGAAAATGATCTATAAGTCTTCAAGCCCAACTTTGGGAGAGGCAATACAGAACTGTTTACATATCTTTCTCCAACTTTCCTCCATCAAAAGAGGCAATATTTCTGTCCTGTTAGTTATGTCCAGAACAGGTGGTAAGTGTTAAATTTTTTCGATGGAAAGGTTCACCACTTGCATTTGAAGATGAACAAACTTGAAACGAGTAAAAATATTTACTCCAAATTTTAAATTGCATAATATTCAAAGATAAAAGAAAAACTCTCTAAATGAGTAAGATTAAGAGTTTAAGTAAAGGAATAAAGGCAAAACAGAAGCCGCATACATACATCTTTAAATAATAAATGCAAATCGGAAACATAAACATAGTCCTTTTTTGTCATGGCAGAAACAATAATAACAACAACAACAGTAATGGACTGTGGAGTCCATGACTGGGTTCCCTTAAAATGAGGGAAAAGGACAAAGATAGGAGGTGAGAGAGGGAAAGACAAGCTAAGAACATGTTGAGGAAACCTAGAACATATGTGGCTTTATTCCAAGTATGAAGCTGAAGTGGTCTCCTCCCTGGGCCCTGGAACTCTATGGAGGCAGTGTGTTCTCTCCAGTGTGGGGTCAGATGCTGTGAAAGAAAAATAGTACAAAATAGAGATCAAGCTTGTGAGTCCTGATCTATATATCTTTTATCTAATTTGGAAATAATGAAGAATACTAGAGTTCAAATGAACACCAGCCTTGGGTAAGAAGACAATAATCATCGTTTGTAGTACTTGTAGAATACTCAGTGAAAATTTACATAAAATACCTTGTTATAAGAAGCAATAAGAAAGAATCAATACATGCTCAATTAAAGCATAAAGGTAAATTACACCTTTAATACATATCTGTTTAAAAATAGATATTTTTTGCCCTTAGTTTTGCTATATCAAAAAAAGATACAGATGTAGCTCCCAAATAACCACACCAAAACTTAATAATTATAAATGCTTGTTTAATAGCTTAGGCTCATTACTAACTAGTAAATTAAATTAACCCATTTTCTTATCTACCTCTACCATGTGGTGGTACTTTTTTCAGCACAGCATGTTTGTCTTGCTT
The DNA here is from genome assembly GCF_037038515.1 of Microtus pennsylvanicus. NCBI lineage: Eukaryota > Metazoa > Chordata > Mammalia > Rodentia > Cricetidae > Microtus > Microtus pennsylvanicus. Next base: position 10,332,956 of record NC_134579.1, on the reverse strand, counting down.
CTCTCCTGGTGACACCACCCTCCTTCTTCCCTGTACTCTCATTTGTACTAAGTGCCCCCTAAACTCTACCTGCATAGCTTTTAATCATTCAGTCCTTTACTAGACCAATGAGAGCAACAAATATCCACAGGGTACAAAAAGATTGTCCTACAGTTAAGAAGAAAGGGGACATGATTAACTTAGTGTACATAATAGGAACCTCTTTTCACTTGGCCAGATTTAGCCAAAGATTCTCAGTATGGAATTGGGGTAGATATGTAACAAAATTATTTACACTGTTATTTATCATGAAATGAATATCATAGCAAACACTTAGTTAAAAAGAGTCCTGATAAACATGAGAAAGAAGTAATAATTCGTTCAGTTTCCCATTGGCGACCTTACCCTTTGGGAGGAGTGGATGTGGGTGGGCTGGAGGTAGCCAAGGGAGGGCAAGGGGAGGGAGGGCTGGGGAGCACTATGGAATGTAAAATGAAATAGAAAAAATGGAATGAAAATTTTTGAGGAGAAATTTACTAGAGTGTAAACTGTTTGAAACATATCCTACATGTTTGGAAACTTTTAAAATCAAAATAAAATGACTCATTGAGATTTGATTGTTGTAATTAAACCAAAATTACATGGAGTTGAATATGAATATTATACATGGAAATCAAGTGATTTGTTAGTTCAAGACAAAAGTGAATATTATACATGAAAATCAAACGATTTGCTAGTTCAAGACAAATGTTGGAACCAATGGCCTTTTGTATATTCAGGTGAAATTCTGATTCTATCTATATGTCAGCCTGTATATCAAAATACTCATACATATGATATAAGCACATGTTGGATGAGTTTATATTTTCACACATTCAGAGTTTTCTATTCCTATGCTATATTAGACAAACGTGCACATAAACCATTGTAAATTCATTTATCTTGTTTTATGGCAGAGTATATTGGTATGCTATCTCTTGTTGGATATTTGCTTTAAGAAGACTTACAGTAAACATTATATAACTGACAGGACTGGAGAGCAAAACTCGATGTTTCCTCCCACCTTTAGGAAGTCAATATTGAGTTAAGTGAATATGTATTTAAGGATGAATGTTTCTGAAGAGGGTATAACCTTTCCATCTAAAACATGACAGACCGAGCTATGTATGAGTGTGGACTCTTTTGTGGCATTTTAAATATGCATTCATCCTATCAGAAGTCTATTCTGGGCTGTGAGCAGAAAAGGAAAAGGAATAGGTTAGAGACTCAACAACTAGATGCTGTATCCCACCGGAGGAGACAAGCTATTTCCCTTAGTATTCAGTTTAGACTGCCTATTGATTTCCATAAGCAGACTGACTGGGAATGCTTGGCTATACATATCTCTTGGCCTCTGATTCGATTCTTTCTCTATTTAAACCTAAACCTTAGGTTAGTACTCCAAAGATAGTCTTGGGGTCACTGGAGACCTCCATCCATTCTTCTTCACAGCATGTCCAAATTGATCACATTTCTTTCACTGCTTGTCACCAGCATTGCCCTTTCTTTAGTTGGTATGTCAGGGTGCCACTGATCCAAGTCTGTCAGGGCTGTGAGACCCGGGCATACAAATCGTGTACTAAATGAGGAACTTGCAATTAATGGTTGCAACTAGAATTCAGGTCTTCTGATCATAGGTTGCATTGTTATAATAAATCACAGTGTATGTTTAATGGTATAAGAAACTGTACATGAGGGCAGATATGACAAGGGACATTGTGTATTAATAAGTAAACTTCCAGAATGGCCTGACCTTCACACAAAGGTATGATAACGTGTTCCTTTCATATATACAAACATGGTCTGCACTGCATAGTTTGTGCCAAGTTAAGTAAAGGTGTAAAGTTTTAAATTATAGGGGGAAAAGACCCCTTAAAACTATTATCTTAATTCCTACATTACCAATTAAGAAATTTTGCCCTAAAGTGTGAATGTTTCTCTGCAATTCTCTACAAATCATTATTAATAAGATAATAGTGCAGAAAAATTAGTAGGGAGTTCATTTGATTTTTTTTCCTCCCTAAAGGCTGGCTTTAGTGAGAAAATTTATCTACATTTCAATTCTAATGCACAGTGAATGATAAATGAACTCTGTGGAATAAAGGACATGACATTGCTGTGCCTTAGATTTCTGTTTTCTTTCATCAGAATATTCTGCCTCACAAAGTTCATAGCTCAGTGCCTGTCCCCGTATAAGGAATAGATAAATGGACCTCAACAGTCTAAAGAACTCAAGTTCAGGGCATGACTCAAAACAGGCGGAAAGAACTGATGTGCGAGGGGCAAGGACAGCCAGAAGGCTGCTTTGCTGCTGTTTTGCTTTCTTTCTCTATCCAGTTTATCTGCTCTGGTTCATTCTACACAGGAAGAGCAATAGCAAAGCTATTTTACCTTGCTTTGATGGCCAGATTCAATGGCTGCAGGACCAGAAACAGGGAAAAGATATGTGCCCTGAAGCAGAGAGCTGAAGGAGAGAAAAACACATTAGCCCTCACCGCTTCCTCCCTGCTCTGTCTGCACTCGCTTGTGTATTGTTTGAAGAATAGGTTCCTTATCCAGACAACCTCCTGTATGATCCGCATAGCAATGGCTATAAAACCCCGGTGGGTGACACATGTTGAATTGATACTGCTAAGGAAGTGCTTGAGTCAGAGGGGAGGAAAGGTTTGCATTTTTACAGTCACCATGAAAAAAAAGACAATTTGCTGTCACTGGTTACTTTTTTGAACCAGGGGAACATGGTGACTAAATCTGTCATCTGAGGTTAGAGATGAACACTTAAGGCTGAGGAGAGGGCAGTGCAAGAGACATCAAATTTAAAGAAAAGAAAATATGAAAGGCATCGACCCTCAGAGTTCAAGTAGTATAAAATGGGAAACACTGTCAGAAAAAAATGTTTACAATTGCACTTTTTTTTTTTTTGCTATTAAACCATGGCTTTTCCTGAGCAAGATGATAGCAAACTAAGACATTAAATTACTAGCATCAAGAATAAATTCTGTTTTAGATAACAAAGTAATTGCTAGTAGTCATTAGCTAAACATAGGAGAGTACAAATAAATATGAGGTTATCTCTATTTTCTAGGACATTAAAAATTAATAAAGCAAAAATATACATTCTGGAAGTTAACAAAGACAGGTTATTCTCTTTTTTGATGTTAGTAATAAGCACACCATAGAAAACAGCAAAGCACAAAATGTGAAATTCTCTACTTGTCTGTTGTGAATTTTGAAAACATTTAGCCAATAAATGCTAGTGAGCCAACATATACACTAGAATATAACCAGGTTCTCTAAAAATAGCTATACCAAGACAGAAAAAAGGAAACTGTATTTAATTAGAATGCTTAGTATTTTATTTGTCTATTTTTTAAAATCTCACCTGGAAATATACATTCACAGCTGTTGTTGGTATACTGAAGCAGTGGGCATTAATGGGGAGGGGGCACACAGATAATTTAGATTGATAAAATCTAACTTCACACTGTGCGCTATATTGAATATAGGGGAACTCTGGCTGTAACTACTCTGGTCATTTAAACTCTTTCAGGAACTCATAGTGAAATGTTTTAATGGTGAGCAATTTCTTTTGCTAAAAACAAACAAAACAAACACATAATACCAACCGCAAACTCAAGGTTTGAGAAATATGACCCAGTTGGTATTATGCCTGCTTTGTGAGCAGGAGGAGCTGACTTCTGTGCCTGGAATTCATGGGCATGATGTCTGTCCTTTGGTTTGGAAGACACATAAATCCTCGGGGTTTCCTGGCCAGTCAGTCTAGCCTTTCTGGTGACAACCTAAAATGTGACAGATTCTGTCTTAATAAACAGTGGCATCTGATGAAATATACCTGAAGGTGGTATTCTAACCTTCACATACACGCATGCATATGTACACACAAACACACACACACACACTCACAAATTCCTGATGCAAAACCATCACCTTTCCTTATGCACAGCGAACACAATAGTACGAATTTTATGCCAGTGCAGGGAATGTCATAGTCTCACATCATGCTATTATCACTGAGAAAGTACAGAAAACAAATCACAGCAACGCCGAGATACTAACTACAAGCCCTCGGGGAATGTATGTGGCCAGGCTCCTCTCTGGAGAACCTCCAACCACCAGGTTGCACCCACAGCACACTCTTACTGCCCTGAGGACCCAGCCTTTGCCTGCCCTATAGAATAAAAAGCCCAAGCTTAGAAAGTGAAATCCCACCAGTCCCTGAGCTTGCAATCAAACTAATCCCCACTCTGAAAAGCTCTTCAGCCACCCCAAGAGATACTATATAAACCCTGTCTTCTCTTCAGTTCTCTGCTGCTTCTCACCCAGCAGAGACAGTCATCCTCCTGGGATCTTCCCTTGCAAAATATCTCCTGTCTGAGGTTTGTTGTGCAGTGTGACTCTGTGGTATTCCTTGGCTCCCGATTGCCAGGATACCTTTTCCCTCAGAGCTGTAACACTTACACTAACACCTTCACATTGTGGGAAACATGCCAAGATGGCTTCAATCAAGCTTCTTCCCCGGGTGCACCACTACCAGCAGGCCACGTTGAGTCTTATTAGCACACCAAGTTATTAGCCTATGGCACTTGGAAGTGAAGACAAATCATGTTTTAGACATACATCTCCAAGGCTTTACTCACAGTTGGCTACTCAAAGATGTCACCTCATATACAGATTTAGTGCAAAACTAAATCCATTATCCATTCATTACTAAGTTAAAAATTCTAATATATAATATTGCTTATTTTTCTGAATTCCATATATGCCCAGCATATTTTGATCGTATTAATTCCCCTTCCCCCATTTCCAAGCACTTCTTACTAATTATGAATCATCAAGCTAAAAATAAAAACCTAGAATTAGTATTAAAATAAATGAAAAATTGACAACACCTCTCTCAGGAATGCATCATGATTTCCTTTATGCATAAATCACATACCAGCTCACTGACCTGAAAAGCAGATTGGTGGAGTATCCCACTGGACTGAGAGAGTCCAGGCAGCTTCTAAAAGTTCTCACTTAAACCTAAAGAGTAGTTTAGATATTCAAATTGGTTAATATGATTTTCTTTCAAATGCTAGAAATTTTATGTGTGTTGATTATGCACACACGTGTATGTGTAGGCTGTGTTAGTGTGCATGATTCACGTCCATTATCATGCACAGAAGATGCTAGGGCCTTTCCTCTATCTCCCTTCACATTTTGAGACAAGGTCTCTCATTTATTGAAGCCCACTATTTTGCTAAGGCTGGCTAGGCAGCAAGCTCCTGGGATTGGTTTGTTGTCTTTCCCCAAAGCTGGAGTTATACGTGTACACAGTCACTCCTAGCTTTAATGTCAGGGCTAGGTTTTTTGAGCTTACATTGTCTTCGGTTACTATTTTAGTTTTAATGTGAGTGTGTAGCTGTGAGTTTGATTACTCTTGGAGGCCAGAAAACGACATTGGAATCTCTGTAGCAGTAGTCAGAAGCAGTTGTGAGCTGATTGATGTGGGTGCAGGGAACTAAACTCAGGTCGTTGCAGGGGCAGTCCTTGTTCTTAACCATCAAACCATCCTTCAACCTCTGAACAAAGGTTCTTGTTTTTGCAGGTGCTCTAAGTCACTGGGCCATCTCCCCAGGACCCTGATTAACATAATTTTAACATACAACATGTTTCCCAAAGAAAGGAAACTTCCTAGCTGCCTGGTCCATTGTGCATATGTGAATCTACTTATGGAAAGCATTAGAGTTGAGATAAAGTCCACTAATATTAACTGGAAAGCATTCCTTACAATACCACAAAAAAATGAACAGTTGCCAATGCAATTTAGCATTTTTTATTGACTGAAAGACATTTTCTGAAATGCTACAATTACCATCTCAAGTTTTCAGAAAGACTGAGATATCAGCAGTAACTAAAACAGTATATTGACAGGGGATTACAATGTAAAACTTAATGCAAAATGAGGCACAGATAAGACTTTATATTATCTTTTATAAGATTGTATTTTTAGGTTACCAGTACATATTTAATGTAATATTTCTAAACACAATTTGGAAAAAAAAGGGAAACAAGGAGCACTTCATAATTCAGACCAACAGACAATGGGACAAAAAGGCCTCCAACTATCCATGTCACACAATACTGTCTCACTACAACAACAACAAAATCATGCCTGATGAGTAATTCAGATTTGAAATTAAAGGATGAAACACCTTGCCAGTAAAGTAACATTTAAAAATTATTATATATTACACTTCATTTGCAAATCCTAATTTCTTGGAAGGTTTCAAAATACACATTGCTAATATTTTAAACACATCCTTCCTTCTACTTCAGAAGTAAGTTACATATTTGCATATTCCAACGCTGAATTTCAGCCTGATGTTTTGGCTAGACAGCCGTGTTTTGCAAAGCACACGCATTAGCATCACTTTGGCAAGGGGAATCAGTCAAACCCAGACGCATCTGCAGGAGGTGGGTTGAGTGCGGGTCTCCTCAGTTTGGCAGATCCACATTCTGAAGGATGAGAGCCACGCGGCTTGGAATGTACACCTGTCAACACAATCACATAGGTGTAAGTGGAAGAAATTCTGAACATGCTGTCATAACATCACAGTGACAGAGACACCATGCAGTTTCGCATAGGATTAAGGTTACAGTGAAGGCTCAAGGATTAAGGTTAAGCCATCAGAAGGCTCAAGCAATCGAAAGCTATTACAACATTCACCACTAGAGGGCTCCATACTATTTACAAAAGATGAAGTTCCTCACAGAAATGATGTAAGGGGCTCTCTCCTAAACCACTTCGCTATTAGGTGCTGCAGAAGGGCTGCCTATATTTCACAAGGTTGTGATTAGAAAAATAAATGCAACAACCGGGTACTCAAAAGAACATTGCTTTTCACTAAGGCAATATATAATCGTGTCATTTCTTAAAAATTTAAGAAAAACTAGAATGCAACATAAGGGATTCTAAGTGTATCAGAACTTGTCTCAAGGTAACCCAATTTTAAAAAGAAAGAGATGGGGGTAGGGAGGAGGGAGGGAAGAAGGGATGAAGAAGAGAGAGAGAGAGAGAGAGAGAGAGAGAGAGAGAGAGAGAGAGAGAGAAGAGGAAAACATGAAAACAAAATAAAGACCCCTCCTTTGAGAGAGCCCCTTCGAACCTTCGAATCTCCTCTGCTTTGTGCAATCTTAGCTCAGTCCCTGCCTCTCACCACCTCCATCAGAGCCTCCTGCTGCAGGAATCTGTATGTTCCTCTCGGTCTTGTCTAGAATATATTTTATGTTCTGAACTCTTTGCTCGGCTGGTCTTACAGCCCTCAGACCTTAATAGACCTTACAACCCTTAGACCCTGGCCAGGTTTTCCCAGGATAATCGCAGATACAGAATGTTCTCCACTTCAGCAGCCATTTAGTGCCTTCTGAGTCTTTCATATAATTTGTAATTTTCTTTTGCTTTAGTTTTTTTCTATCTTTTTCAGATATCTATTTTTCCTACAGGACCAGGAGCTTTATAGAAGCAGGGGTTAACTACTATCTCCTAATTCCTCACAGCTATGGGTGCTAACAGGAAGGGAGGGCACCAGGAATGGCTGCACAAAAGAACAGGTAACGAGCGGAGGAACAGCAGTGGGCTTCCCAAGCCCTCTAATGCAGCTACTCATAAAACAAGCTGTATAAAATTAATAACCAATGAACTGTGAGACCTGATTTATTCCATATACACTTAAGTACTAGCAATGTAAATAATAAAAATAATATTATAGATTACTGAAGTCATTGTGAGACTTCTCTCCATGTCTTTGTTAATTATTTTACCATTCAGTCATTTTATCTCTACGTGAACACTTGTCTGAGAGTTTTTAAAAAACGTCTTTTTATAGTTCATAACCAAAATTAAAGCCGCAAAAAATGATTTTATAAGAAAATTTAAAATGTCAAATGTACCTTAATTTGCAACTGGCCTCACTATATTTTAAGATATCCACAGTAAAGAATTTTAACAATGTATTTTCCATACAAAAGAAGCAAGACAGACCTATGGAACTGGCTAGTTTTAAATATTAAAGCACAGTCCATCTTAGAAGATGAGTTGAGGGAGGAATGGAGAAGGAGAACAATGAAAGAGATATCTTGATAGACGGGTCATTATGGGTTATGAGGTTAGGGAGAAACCTTTTGCCTGTGAATCTCCCAGGAATCCACAAGACGACCCCTGCTAAGACTCCTAGTAATAATGGGGAGAGCAACTGAGCCAGTCTTCCCCTGTAATCCGATGAGTGACTACCCTAATTGTCATCAAAGAACCTTCAGCCAGTAACTGATGGAAGCCCACGTAGAGTTCCACAGCCAAGCACTGGGCCGAGTTCTGCGAGTCCAGTTCAAGGGAGGGAAGAGGAATTATAGGAGCAAACAAGGGCAAGATCATGACAGAGAAATCCACGGAGACTGCTGACCTGAGCTTGTGGGAGCCCATGGACTCTAGACAGACAGCTAGGGAGCCTGCATGGGACCAACCTAGGCCCTCTGCATCTGGGAGACAGATGTGTAGCTAGGTCTGTATGTGGGATCCCTAACTGTGGGACCAGGACCTGTCCCTGGTGCATGAGCTGGCTTTTGGAACCTATTCTCTATGGTGGGATGCCTTGCTCAGCCTTGATGCAGGCAGGGAGGACCTTGTTCTTGCCTCAACTTGATATGCCATGTTCTGTTGATTCCTATGGGAGACCTTACACTTTCTCCTTTCTGAATGGAGATGGGAGAAAGAGGTGGGGTGAGAGAATGGGAGGAGAGAAAAGAGGGGAAACTGTGACTGGTATGTAAAATACATGTAAAAACTAATAAAAAATAAAATTATATTAAGAATGAAATGGCTGGAGGTCATAATTTCGAATCTTTCCTTAAATATAACAGTGATTTGGAAAGTATTATTCATCTGATAAAATTTTCACAAATGATAACAGCCATTATTTTGTTTGTTGTCACAATCTGATTTGCAATCAAGTATTTTTTTAAAAAAAGATAAATATTCATCCCTGTATAATTACATGTGGAGAAATCAAGTATTTCAATGCCACAGCCCGATTACCTATAACTTATACATTGTCTTAATGTCTATTGATTTTTAAACTCTATTAGAATTTAGCTACTACTGTAACCTATTTCATCCAAAAAGTGTATTCTTTTTGACTAAGACACAGATATTAAGGGAAGATGTAGGAAACTGTTACAGCAAAGGGAAGCTGGAGGTATCTATGAGGAAAGGAGGGTAGTCTGCTCTGTGGATCCAGAAAGATCAGTCCAAGGAACTGTGAACTTCCACAGTGAAGCCACAGATAAAAGAAACAGATCAAAGCAAAAGAGAAGAAACAAAGGGGACCAATAGCCAGGAAAGTTCATTTCCTTTTTTAAACATCGTAAGCACAATTTTAGATAGCAATCTGTCCCTCTGAGGGGCAAACATATAAGAGGTTGCCCATGTGTTATGATTGCTGTTACTGAGTTTGACTAATAGGTAAGATAGGAGGTTCTGCCATGAACTACCTTAAATCAAAGACCAATCTAAATTTCTATCTAGCTCCAGAAATCAGACACAAATATTTCACATTCTTCTCCCTCAAAATCACTCTGAGAAGATAGTGTCCCATAATACCAGTGACAGGAACCTGGCAGTTCATGTCTTCTGAAGAAGTGGCAATGAGACACATTAATCAGACTGGGGACAAATAATGATTGGTCCGTCTCAGTGTACAGCAGAGTGATACATCAGAAGAGGTCCACTCAATCTCTTATTTGGATTCCAGGCAATTACAGTAGCTACTGCTTGATTCATATCTTCATAGTGATTTGTCGATGGAATATAATTAACAACTATGATTTCTAAAAAGGCACCTTCCTTTGGAACCTTTGATATTTCAGTGAGCTCAAATTTAAGAATTGAAGACAAGAGAATAAAAGAAGCTCAAGTTTGCAATACATGCATTGGCTTTTCCATTTTGACATTAAATGATTAAAAATGTTCTGGGAATTCTCATCCAACGATGCTGACCATTTTATGCAAGGAAATTTATGACCCCAATTCTAGTCACACTGACAGCCTTCAACACTATCTCTTCAAAACTCTTCAGCTGGCAGTCACTCGATATCTTTGACAGGAATGTTGTGTAATCACGATATTTTTTCTGCACCGTTAATGACCACATGTGTTTCTGTTGCACTGAAGCCTCTGTGCTCTAAGCAGCATAGTTTTGTTTTTCCCACATAAAGCGATTTTTCTCCATTCTAGCTATTCACAGTTTTTTGAGTCTTATTCTTTATTGGGTTTCTTTGTATGCAAATCAATTCTCTTGGTGGTTCGGAAAAGACTACCAATTATATTAAAGGCTGAAGATAATCAGTGCGAATCCTTACGATGAGATCATTAAAAACATGAACAAATTTTGGGTCTCTAAAACTTACTGCATAAATACTAGCTCTATAACTCTCATCTCCCTATTTATATTCCGAAAGGGTTTTGATCTGTATGGCAAGAGGAGAGACACAGACATAAGCAGATTTAAACATAAATGTGTAAGTATGTTTAAATATAGCTAACATCTTGGTATACACATTCAGAAAAAATTTTAGTATGTATGTTATAGACCATATGTACTCTAAAACACATCTGATTAGACATTCAGCCTTACTCATATTACAGTGAGGGCCACATAAAGAACAAATGAGACAATGTAATACATGTCCATGAAGTTTATTGTCTAGCCATAGTCATACTGACCTAAATAAAAGCAAATAGCATTGAAATCATTGATTGTCAAATGCACGTTAATCATCAGCTATTTTGACTATTCATAAAGATTTAACTACTACAGTAACCACTAGCGTGGCTCAAAACTCCGTGACCACATAGTGATCTATGATGTCAGCCAGCCTCTGTTATTCTCCTTTATGATCATTAAAGAGCTGTGAAATTAATTACGTAATTTTTGGAAACATGGTGTCTAACACTTGCAATGATAACATTTGAAAATGTAGGCATAATGATGCACAGGGAATTTTAAAAATATATTAGAAAGTGTGCTAAATTTAGCATCGTCCCATTCACATATATACTGGTAGGGCAAAAATACTCTTCACTGAAAAGTGGACTAGTCCTTTTAATAGTGGTTTTCCTTTTTCAAAGTGACAGTTAAGCTAATTTTATTTTTCATATACATATATGAGTTTACAAAGTGTGTGTGAAGAGTTAGGAGAAAAGTAATATATATATGTATGTGTTTTTTAATTAATTTATGTTCATTCATTTATTTCCTATACATTAATATAGATAGGGCATAGTAATTTAAAAATATTAATAAAACTAAACTCTAAGAAATATATATATGTATTTTAATTAATTTATATTCATTTATTTATTTCCTATACATTAATATAGATAGGACATACTAATTTAAAAATACTAAGAAAACTAAACTCTAAGAATTGAGTGTTTTTTTTCCTAAAATAAGTAAATGCTTCTATAGACAGTGGCAAAGATATATTCCAAATGTTAAATTGTATTTTCTGTATTTATAGATGAGAGACAATAGAAATTACACCTTTGCAAGATTCCCCATTTAAACGAAAACCCTTGTGACTCCCCACATTTAGAATAGACACAAATACACTACTTGTTGGGAAGGAGCTGACAATGTAATTAAGGCCAAGCCTCCTGCTTTGGTAATATCTTCCTTACTGCCATTGACCTTGGTCGCTGTAAGGAAGCACATTTCTGTGGCCTTGTAACCCCCATGCTCTCCTTTAATCTGGGAAATTTGAATTTATGAGCCAGAGAAGGGAAAGGGAATCTATTCACCCAACACGTGCCAATTAACACAGAGGTTAACATACCAGTTCCTACGTCAGAACACAATGCAGAGAGTGATTACGCTAAAATGGAGCTCCCCCAGACCATCAGCACGGCAGACGAGGGGAGTTCAGCCCTGTTAGGTCAGTAGTTGTGGGGTGCCCTGGCTTTCCAAATGTGTTTTGGTGGTTTTGTGAATCCAGTTAGCACTGGTTTCATGGTCTGGAGTAAGGAATCACAGGCAGCTCCCAGGCAGTGCCTGCTGATGCCGCAGGATGCAGGTGTATTTTAAGATTCCTCTGAGCTGTGTTTGCTGCTGTCTTTGAAAGCAGATTTGACACTTACTCAGCAGATCCCTGGATTATTGAGCTTGCACATTAAGCTTTAGCAAATGCTGTGAACTGGTTATGACGGGCAGATTTCATGGAAGAGGGAAAGATGTAGCCACTCTTCCTTTCGTGACTTGGGGAGCTCAGGACTCAGAAGTCACTTATTGGTGATTATATGCGTCACAGTGCACCCAGGAACACTGTGTACCCAGGGACACTGTCACAGTGCACCCAGGGACATTGTCACAGTGCACCCAGGGACATTGTCACAGTGCACCCAGGGACACTGTCACAGTACACCCAGGGACATTGTCACAGTGCACCCAGGAACACTGTCACAGTGCACCCAGGGACATTGTCACAGTGCACCCAGGGACATTGTCACAGTGCACCCAGGGACATTGTCACAGTGCACCCAGGGACATTGTCACAGTGCACCCAGGGACACTGTCACAGTACACCCAGGGACATTGTCACAGTGCACCCAGGGACATTGTCACTGTGTACCCAGGGACATTGTCACAGTACACCCAGGGACACTGTCACAGTGCACCCAGGGACACTGTCACAGTGCACCCAGGAACACTGTCACAGTGCACCCAGGGACATTGTCACAGTGCACCCAGGGACATTGTCACAGTGCACCCAGGGACATTGTCACAGTGCACCCAGGGACACTGTCACAGTGCACCCAGGAACACTGTCACAGTGCACCCAGGAACACTGTCACAGTGCACCCAGGGACACTGTCACAGTGCACCCAGGGACACTGTGTACCCAGGGACATTGTCACAGTGCACCCAGGGACACTGTATACCCAGGGACACTGTCACAGTGCACCCAGGGACACTGTGTACCCAGGGACATTGTCACAGTGCACCCAGGGACATTGTCACAGTGAACCCAGGGACATTGTCACAGTGCACCCAGGGACACTGTCACAGTGCACCCAGGGACATTGTCACAGTGCACCCAGGGACATTGTCACAGTGCACCCAGGGACATTGTCACAGTGAACCCAGGGACATTGTCACAGTACACCCAGGGACATTGTCACAGTGCACCCAGGGACACTGTATACCCAGGGACATTGTCACAGTACACCCAGGGACATTGTCACAGTGCACCCAGGGACACTGTATACCCAGGGACATTGTCACAGTACACCCAGGGACATTGTCACAGTGCACCCAGGGACACTGTATACCCAGGGACATTGTCACAGTGCACCCAGGGACATTGTCACTGTGTACCCAGGAACACTGTGCACCCAGGGACACTGTCACAGTGCACCCAGGGACATTGTCACAGTGCACCCAGGGACATTGTCACAGTGCACCCAGGGACATTGTCACAGTGCACCCAGGGACACTGTGTACCCAGGGACATTGTCACAGTACACCCAGGGACACTGTGTACCCAGGGACATTGTCACAGTGCACCCAGGGACACTGTCACAGTGCACCCAGGGACATTGTCACAGTGCACCCAGGGACATTGTCACAGTGCACCCAGGGACATTGTCACAGTGCACCCAGGGACATTGTCACAGTGCACCCAGGGACATTGTCACAGTACACCCAGGGACACTGTGTACCCAGGGACATTGTCACAGTGCACCCACAGACATTGTCACAGTGCACCCAGGGACATTGTCACAGTACACCCAGGGACACTGTGTACCCAGGGACACTGTCACAGTGCACCCACAGACATTGTCACAGTGCACCCAGGGACATTGTCACAGTACACCCAGGGACACTGTGTACCCAGGGACATTGTCACAGTGCACCCAGGGACACTGTCACAGTGCACCCAGGGACACTGTCACAGTGCACCCAGGCACACTGTCACAGTGCACCCAGGGACACTGTCACAGTGCACCCAGGGACACTGTCACAGTGCACCCAGGGACATTGTCACAGTGCACCCAGGGACAATGTCACAGTGCACCCAGGGACACTGTCACAGTGCACCCAGGGACACTGTCACAGTGCACCCAGGGACAATGTCACAGTGCACCCAGGGACACTGTCACAGTGCACCCAGGGACAATGTCACAGTGCACCCAGGGACAATGTCACAGTGTACCCAGGGAAATTGTTACAGTGTATTCAGGGACATTGTCACAGTGCACCCAGGGACACTGTCACAGTGCACCCAGGGACATTGTCAAGAACTGGACTGGATTTCAGTACTCATTAATCCTTTTAAGGAGGTTCACTGTAATGAAGCAATCCCGTGACAGATGTTTTGTTTACATCATTTTCTATTCCCTGTCCTTTACCCTAATTGCCTAACAGAATTGTCAAGAACCAACTTGTGTGTGTGTGTGTGTGTGTGTGTGTGTGTGTGTGTGTGTGTATGTGTGTGTGTGTGTGTGTTTCCTCTTGGGCTCCCTCCTAGCCTCTTTCTCTGCCCCTGAATACTGTAGATGGACACTTTCTAAGTATCTGAACTCTGACACTACAGACACTGCTCTGAGGAAGGAAGGCTCCCCAAGCCTCGCTGACTGAGGTGGATCACAGCTGCAGTGTGCAGAACCCTTAGACTTTGATTCTGCGCATGTGTATATTACTGAGACCAAGGGGGAAGGGACAGTCTTCATCCCACCTGCTGATTTAGAAGCTGTGTTTCAGGTCTGCTAGATCCCTTTAAATAGAGCTTAAAACGTAACCTGATTGCGACAACCCCTGGCTTGTTGACTGGTTTTAACCATTTCAGACTATTTTTCTCCTAAAAAACTGAATAGTTTTCAAAATCTTTTCTATCTACAGCAAAGAGTTGAGCGCATCTCAATGGAAGTAACTTCCTGCCCCTTGGGTTTGTAACCAAGCACCCTCAAGGCACTTAGTGCCCTTGAAATGTTCAAGATAGAAAATGACACCCATGAGATAACATTTGAACACATGACCAGAAAGACCACAAAGCTTGGCCCTGTGAATGGGCTGTGCTTCCTAAGAGTCTCTTGCCTTAGAGCGGCTAGTCCTACACATCCTCATTTACAGGTGAGGGAAAGAGCTGTGCGCAGCAAGTGGCAGACAGGGCAAGGATTCCAGGTCTCTTCCATGACATCTGTCATCATTTCACTCTCGCAGCAGAACCTCTCTATAGAAGAACTCTGTTGAGATATTAGAACCTTTGGCAATTTTATCTACAAAAGAAGTTGGCTAAATCTTTCAAACTCCTCCTGTCACATTCGAGTGGATAAGGTTCAGTTTTACTGTGGCAGGCTGCAGCTTCTCGGGTTCCTCGTTGAGCTGAATCATCTTGCTAAAGCCCTCAGGAGTTTTTTACCCTTCTGGTTATCCCACATCTTCTGGGTAACTGTCTCGCTCACTTACGGATCTATTGTTATCAATCGCACTGCGCATGTCACAACTGAATGCCCTGACAAGCTACAGCTGTAGCTCTTCAAAAGTGGCTAGTACCCACATGAGCCCTCTCTCTTAGCCAGGTGGACCCTGCCTCTGTACCCACCTACGTCTACATCAGAGCTATTAAGACACACTCATACACAAATAAGACCAGCAGCTGCGTCTGTCTAGCCACTGCGCTTACATCGCTCCTCAGTTGTCATTGTTGTGGTCTTTTCATTTATTTTAGGATTAATCCACTCTGCGCATAATATAGTACTTTACTATATGAAAGACTTGTTCAAATGGTAGGGTATAGTATAAAAATGGAATCCAAGGGTACCATATAGATGTTAATGCTCAACTTAGGAACTTTTAAGAAAGTGAACAAATTTATAAAATCTGCTGACTTGATATGATATATCCACATATTAGTTAGATATCTCCTGATGTCATGAAGGGAAGAAAATATCTCTCACAGTGAAGGGGAATGATGGATACCTGAGAGATCCAGAGAGAGAGAGAGAAAGAGAGAGAGAGAGAGAGAGGGAGAGAGAGAGAGGAAATGGCAAGGCAGGCACATGATCAACCAGGCAAAGAAAATATGATTTATATGCAACCTAAGCCTACCATATGGACAAAAATTATTAAGATAAGAATCCTTTGCTATTTAAAATGTTGCTAAACTTTACACCTTCTAAGAACTGATATAATATTTGAAGGCATCTTCCTATCACCTGTTTCAACTCTGTAGTCTAACAAAACTTGTAAAATCAAAACCATTTCTTAATTACATGAATAATGCAGAGAAGTCAAAACTACAAAGAATCTAGGCCTTGATTTACTAGATGACAGAAAAGATATACATTTTTATTTCTTCAAGATGTTTTAAGTTAAAAATCATTAAACAGATAATAATGTAGAAATTCCTAAAAAAAGAATGCAAACTTCCCCCTCAAGCCTATAGAAATAACTTAAATCCTACCACTATTCAAGTTTTTTCCAATTGTATCCGAATATCCTTCAGTATTAGTTTCCTAAGACCAGTGTCTCTCAACACATTTTCTGTTTTCCCTGTCTTTGAGCCCCTGTTTTATGTTACCATTTAAAGAGGTGCTATTTTGAACAAAACTATAACTATAAAAAACAAAAAATTAAGTTAAATATAATGAAAACATCTTACTTACCAAGAGAGAATAGGGACGACCATTATGTTCAAAAGCCTCAGCAAAATAGTCAGTATTGTGGTCCAGTCTCTGGTGTCCTCCATATTCCGGGGCATCTGAATCTAGTACTATTTTGAATGTGCAGACATTAAGGAATTCACAACAGTGCAAAAGTGGAAGGAGACATTATGAATATACTCTGAACAACGGTAAAATATTATTTTACTATGTACTCATTCCTTCTCACAAATTGCAGAGGTTTAAAAGAGTTTCTAGATCTAGCCCCACATCCTAAACCTGAAAGGTCATGTATATACTTTATCCAGCCCATTGAGAGATCATGCAGCCAGACAAACACTCTCCTTTTCTTTGGAAGCAAACCATTCTTTAGCTGACAATCTGATTCTGAAGAGAAACAGGGTTAATTGGAAATATTTTACCTAGAAAAACCACAAGGAATACACTTACTATATAATTGTGATATACCATTTTATACCTAGTTACTTTGTGAGTTACATGTCTTTAAAATTCATTAACTGTATTATAAAATACTTTTATACATGCATGCATTAGACTTTTTCTTAATCCTCATTTGGAAGAACTTTTACTCCTTCCTCATCTTTGAATTCATGAAGCTTTTCAGAATCTGAATATCAGAGGACAAAGCATGATTGGGATATTTCCAGGTATAGCCTTACCCCAACTTCCTGGCTCTAGACTGCAGAGAGCTCTCAACACAGCACAAGCTGGTAAATGCACTGTCCTTGTCACAGGTAGATCCTGTGGCAATCAAGGAATCTGCTATAATTAAATACCCAATCCTTCTCTTGAATTACCAAAGTTTAAAGGGGTCTCCAGAATGCTAGCCCAGTGTCCTCTCAGGCTAATATCACTTATTTCACAGTGAGTTAAGAGCATGGATGTACTTACAGAAGGTAGCTAAAGGTCTTTTACTAACCTAAGATGTCAAGAAATTGTACTTGACATTAAAATCTACAAGTAAAAACTTATCAGTACATAGAAAATTTGATCCTTCTAGGTCTTATAAAGAGCAAAGATAGTACTAAGGCATTTTAGCTTTCTCTTCCTGGAACATAAATGTTCAGTAACATTTGTACACTTTTTATAAAGTAAAAAGCTCCAAATATTATGCATGTGAGCAATGATCAATGGTCCATCATTTCCATCCTTTTGAAACCTTGGTTTGGGTGTGAGATGCAGATGGATACCCCATAGGAAAGTTGCTCATGGCAGTGACTCTGTTTTGGTCAATCCAGGTCAGTCAGCTCTGACTCACATGGGTTCTAGTGTGCTCAAAGGAGGCGGGGGTGGGGGGTGTGGTGGAGGCTCAAGTGATGTGTTCTGGGCTCAAACATACATGCACATTCTGAAGTCAATGTACCTGAAATGACTAAGGCCTACTAATGAGGTTTAGCATGAAATCCAGATGGTGAACATCACAAGGATGACGAAAAGGAAGTTGCGTTCTCTTCTTCTAGTTTGTCACATCCTCGGATTGGTGTCTACAATGTCAAAATATGGAGGACAATGCCCCGGAATAAGTTTTGATAACTACTGAATTAAATTATCAACAAACTACTAGTTAGCAACACAAATTGTGGTGAAGGCAACAAAAGGCAAGCATGTCTTCGATATCAGTAGCTGCATGCGGAACTACCAAATGGCAGCTGTATTTTAAGGGTTTCCCTGTGTGGACAGGTGTTATTTCAGGTGAGAGAGGATCCGTATGCATTAGTCATTGTCTGAACACAGAATTGCTGTTTCTGTTTACTAAAATGCTAATCCATTGAAAAACTTAATAGTGCACCTTTGACTAAATATTTTCATAATCAATGATACAGAAAGAACAATAGTCACAGGAGGGCATATTTCTTTTTTTGACCTTGAAAGGGACCCTCATACTGGAAATTGTTACTTTGCATGTGTGAAATTTTTAGCCATAGAAGAAAAGTTTCTTTAAAAAAAAATTTAAACACAGAAGTTTCAAAATGCAAGCTATACTTATTTTTTCTGTTTTCTGGAAAAACTTCTTTTGTGCCCACTTTTGGAGTGACCCAGCTCTGTGTCTTTAC
This sequence comes from Microtus pennsylvanicus, assembly GCF_037038515.1. NCBI lineage: Eukaryota > Metazoa > Chordata > Mammalia > Rodentia > Cricetidae > Microtus > Microtus pennsylvanicus. The sequence goes on along the minus strand of NC_134579.1, from coordinate 10,314,146 downwards.
TATCCAGGGAACACAACAAATTTCTTAAGGAAATGAAATTGAAAAATTGAAATTTATGCCCTGGCAAAGCTGAACATGCATGGGCAGCCCATATATAGTGGTTCTTGTTCACATAGGGTTTCATGGTCTAAGTTGATGACCAGGTCTCTTCTTCAAAAGGGCACCAGATTTCATTACAGATGGTCGTGAGACACCATGTGGTTGCTGGGAAATGAACTCAAGACCTTTGGAAAAGCAGGCAGTACTCTTGAGGCTGATCCATCTCTTAAATTCAGAAGTTTCTACAAAGTGAAACATTAGAAATAATGATTGGGAAGTTATGTTGTGGTTGTTATATGCTATGGCACACTATTCAGGCTTCAGGAATCTTTGCCTTTATAGGACCTTCTTAGACTTAGACTTAAGGCCTTAAGAAAAGGTTAGTAGAAATGCTGCTTTCATTTGCTGATTATAAATATTCTCCATCTCAAGTATTCTCCTAATCCCTTTTAAATATATAAAGAATATAGTTTGAAAAATACAGTACAGATAATCTTAACTTAGTTCGAATTCTCTTTCTTAATGTGCTTTCATATTAAATGAATACAAAACTAATTTGTCCAGACATATCAACAGGCTGTTATTGACCATAGCTTCCTTCCCACACCTAGAAAAACTGCTTTCTTGTAAGATGTTCTCAATAAATCATTCAAACTGGCATCAGGACAATCCCAATTCACTAACAGGTGTTAGGCTGCAAATAGTAAGATTTTATATTAGAAAAATAGGGGAAAATTATCATTACTACCTCATACACTTACTACACATATAAAATAAACAAGAGAGCATAGAAAATACAGGAGTTGATTAAATGGTCTTAGTTTATATGTAATTCATACCTTATAGTAAGGAGACTAGCCATACATAAGGTCGGAAGAGGAATACAGAGAGAGAGAGTCAAAGAGAAAGGTAGAGTTGACAGTCTCTCCATATAGAAACTGGACTAAGGTGTTAATATGTAATTTTTTGTGGATTAATTCTGATACTGCTACATATTTAAACCAAACATCATTTGACTAGCAAGAAATTCAATCTAGGAGTCAGAACTCAAGAACGAAGGACAAGCAAAAGGTCAAATCTGGCAAACCAATTACAAGGTTAACAATGCCCAAGGATAACAAGGTTGGGTAATTTCCAAAAGACATAGGCAGTCTAGAATTTAGAGCTAAACATGATAGAAGTAGACAATATGGAGCCTGGTGAACAATTGGTTAAAAGAAAAGGAGAAGAAGAGGGTAGTTCTGCCTTGCAACAGACAACTAGGGAAATGGTGGAACAGGTGCCAAGCAGAACTCAAGGGTAAACTTGGCTGCCCCATCCTGCAGATGATTATCCAGTTTATAGGAAAGTCTAGCAAAATGCTGTTGAATGCTCTTTCTTCCTCAGTTCTAAAGTTGACCTTCTAAACACAAGAAAGCCAGAGTAAATACAGAATGAGAAAATCATACAGGATGTAATGATAGATCTAAATTAGCATACTTAAAGATAATGTTTCCTACATTGTCAAAAGTTTATTCTCTGAGTTTTAGTTCCATTCTCCTTCACCTGCTCTCTCTCTTTGGAACAACATATTCTTTTCCTTGATTAATTTTGGAAAAATGCAGTAAGGGAAAGAATAATAGAATTTTAAGTACAGATTTCTCTCTTCTATAAAAAGGGAGATGAAATAGTTTCCTACAAATTTGGATAGCATTTTAAAATATTATGACTTCTTATTTTAAATTCAAGAGCTTCCTAAGTATTTGATATATCTATCAACAGGTTGAAGTAGATAAGAAGTTTTAAGCATTATTTTATAATCTATGTCCTTAAATTTAAACCAAGGAAGAGCCTATTCTGAAGGAGGCCTGTACTAATAAGATTAAAGAACAGTGGAGCCATGAAGACTCTCAAATTCAATAGCTCTTCAAATACTTCAAAAGCTGCTGTGTTTGCTCAGCCACTTGATAAAGGGTCTGTTCCAAGTGTGAGCATTTCAGACAAGAAGGGCTATCATTTATATCATTCAGTGCCAAGCCTACTTCACTACCACTGATAGATCTGAAGAAATTTATCATAAGGTACAACCTCTGAGATTTCCAACTGAGTGACAGAAAGGGGAGTCCTCCAATGACTAGAGGACCGTAAAGATGGCAGAGACAGTTACTTACCATATATATTTAACTGTCAGAAACCATAATTTTGAGACTTAATTTTCATAAATCTCTCGTAAAGAGAAACACATAACTACTGTACTGTTCTGTGTAAGGCACATCCCCCAAAAAGAAATGGTATAATGTGAAAAACAAACAATGGAACATTAATTTGAAAGTCAATTATATTTATATATACTTCTTCAATTAACACACTCATTTGATTGCAATTACAATAATTCAAAAGAGTTGAATGATGTCAGGAGAGAAACTTTATACCCAAGAGAGAAAAGCAATGTAAACATTCTAAGATCTACTCTAAATAACTATGAGTAACCAAGTGTTTACTTTGTAGAATAAGAACAGCTGGTGGGAAGCAAGAAAGGATTTAGGATTTCAATAGTTTGAAGATGACTATCTGGTACAGAATTTTCCATAATGTTCAAATATGATCTCTCCTATAACATTCACAAATTAGATTTTATCCCTTGACATGTATAATCCATAAAAATCTAAGGTCCATAGCTATAGAGCATCTGAACCAGATCTGCCCTTTCACTTTATAATGAGTTCAATTATAATCCTTATAAAATCTCTAGAAGCCACAACTTTCCTACTGTCTTTAGTCTCGTTCAAAATGCAGAGGCAGCAAAGGTTTGTGATGTGTTTGACATGTGTTATGTATGTACTTGTCTGTATGGGGTGATGATACACGTAAATACAGACCAGATTCAGGCATTTCTTTCTTTCTTCTTTCAAAATGCATTCTTGTTATCGAGTGTTCTTATATTTTAATTATTTTTTAAACCACTGATAAGAGACATATATGATTACTTTACATGAAAATTATGCATTTTGTATTTTTCTTAGATATCAATGAAAATAGCATTCTTCAATAGCACATAATTTCTAATATAAGTTTAGAGTAAGAATATGAAAAATAAATGGGAAATTTCCTTCTGAGTAAACTCAATATTTTAAAATTTCATAAATCAATAATGCAACTTTTCTATGAGAGAGTACTTTCTTATCTTATTAGCTCCAAATAATCATGGAGTCCTAGAAAAAAAAAACAACATCTCCATGCTTGAGCTCCAAAGACATTCAAGTTTGAGAACAATGTCTTCATCAAAAATTTAAATAACCTCATATATGCCAAAAAGAAGCATATTTATACTTTAAGCTAGGATGTACTTGTTTCATCAACAAAAGTTTCTGGTTTTAGACTGCAAAATAAACTCCAATTTCTGTAAGATTGATGCCTTACTTATACACACTAATTCTGTAAAATGTAAATATCAGTAAAGCAAGATCAAAGCATGTCTCTCTCAAATGCCATTATTCTCTATGTTAATTAATGGATAAATATAATTTGTGAAATACATTTCATAAAATTTTAGTTTATTCTTGGGTATGCTTAAGGACAAACATTAGTAGATAACATATTGAATGACAACACAAAATGCCAAAGGCTATACAACTCTCTACAAATGGAAAAAGTGTTCTAAATACTTTACAGAACATTTCTGGCTATCCTAGGTAGCAATGTTTCATTATCTTGGATGATTTGTAATGTAAGCTAAAGAATTCACTGCCAATCAATAGCTTGAAAGAGGAACCAACAACAACAAAGCGTCCGAAGTTCTGACTTATGTTTCCTCTAGAAATACACTCTGTCTATACCATCATTATCTACGTGCTGATAAATTCAGCTATCCAAAGAAGCAATAGCAATTATTTGGAACTTTAAAAGAAAAATAACATATCATTTTTGCCTGTAAATCAGAAACTTTGTAATCAAAACCAGTTTGTACTATGCTCAAAAGAAAAACCCTAAAATAACAAAACTCTACCATGTTTTTAAACTAAAAGCTAATTTTCATTTTGAATATAAAGGAATGCTCTACCACAGACTGGAAAAGCAACTCAATGGGAAAGAGCTTTCTTTGCAAGTGTAAGATCTGAGATCTTATTGACAGTATCTACTAAAATCCTGGGTGAAGTACACCTAAGTGTAAATCCAATGCTGGTAAATCAGGGAGAGTTAGAATCCAGGGGCTAACCTTGGCTTTAATACACCATTGCATCAGTGAGCTAACTAGCATCCTTAACAAATTTCACTTCGTTATCTGCAATACTTAAATGTTTACAACTATTTTATGATACTTATGGTAGATTTGTAATAGACACACTTTTGATAACAATAGTTATTAAGTGCATGTGTAGGTTGAGACTGCTCTTTTGTTCCTGGCTGTTCAGACACAAATAATCACACAAAAACTATATTAATTACAACACTGGTTGGCCTACAGCTTAGGCATATTTCTGGCAAACTCTTATCTTAAATTAACACATTTCTATTCATCTACATCACCATGAGGCTGTGGCCTTCAGAGTAAAGTTCCAACATGTCCTTCTCCTTCGGCAGCTACATGGCATCTCTCTAACTCTACCCACACTCTCTCTATATCTCTTCCAGCCTGACTATATTCTGCTCTGCTATAGGCAGAAGCAGCTTCTTTATTAACAAATGGTAATAAAACATATTTCCAGCATATAGAAGGGAATCCCATGTCATACATGTAAATGTAAAGCAATTATTTCTCAATAAAATAACTGATTTGCATGAGCCTTGGAATTAAAGACACCATTCATAATTCTTAGATAACAGGGATAAATGACCAATAGTGTATTAAAGACATGACAGATTTAAAAAATTTCATTATCAGCTTCATTGGTTATTTTTTTAGCAATTATACTTAAGCACAAAATACTAAAAATACTAGACAAAAATCATATCTTTTTGAGTATGTAGGGCAAGAATACACACTTTGATCATAACATTCTACTTTAAAGTCAATAAACATTAAAATACCTAAAATGTTACAATTCATCACTGTATCTGTGGTACTCTAAGTATCATCTTGCTAATATGTGAAGGAACAGAAATATATTAACTTTCACGTTTAACTTCCAAAAATATCACTATTTGGATCTCTCCTGGTGTGTGAGGAAGCTGGATGAGCTGAGGCTAAGATGGTTTCAGGTCTGGATCCGTGTATTGGAGCAGGAATGCACACAGCCACCGTCATTACTCACAACTTATGGCAACAGTCCATGATAACACCAGACTCATTTATGGAGTCTACGTTTTAATATGTCTCACATGTATATTTTAAAAGTTAACCACACAGATATAAGTGAACACACACTTCTGAGTCTTATAAAATATTTTTATGGGTATATTACAATTGATATGGTAATGTCAATTTTAAACCCACCATATCTTAATAGACAGATGTGGTAAAAAATACATATATCTGAGAAAGGAGTAATGATGTTAAATTACTTCTGAAAAATACATTTCTGTCACTCATAGTGAAAATTCATATTCTAGCTATGATTGGCAAACATATGATTTACAAAATTTAAATCAGTCAAAATTCTGACATATTTTAAATCCAGTCTCTCATAATATAATTATTTTTCAATCTTATTTAATATTCATGAGTTTTATTTAGACTATTAGGTTATCGTGAGATCTTAATTCCAACATACATTCTTCTGTATATTCTTTAGGTACACTAACTGAGAGAGCCCACAGACAAAAATTATTATAAATCTTTAGACAAAACCATTTAGCTCATAGAGCAAAATATATTATATATATTATTTCATTCTCTTAAATTATACATAATATGCCTATGATGTGAGACTCTGAACATGCAATTGTAAACCAGAAGTATGGGTAACATGGATACTATATACTCTACAACTCAAGGAGAAGCATAGACAATAGCTTATAGAGTAAGTTGTGGAGACCAAATTTACTCTTTTATAGGAACATTGAATATATTTGTGAACACATATGCAGTAACTAATTCTCTGAGGTGGAGACTACATAGGGTGCCTGAGGTAAGTATTTACAAATATCTGTGTACCAAGATGGAAAAAAGTCTATACAATCTTAATTTATGAGTTATGATTTAGTAAAGATATAAATATTTTGCATTCATATTGAGCTGTGATTTTGAATGTTGCAAACTAGGGTGGTATAAGATAGTTACCCCTCTCCCATAAAAAAGAATTTAGTCAGAGAAGCCATTAACTTTTTCAAAGAGGGGGCGAGAACTCAAGTAAAAAGAGCATTCTAACTAGTGAGATATGCTTTATGCATACTGACAGTATTTCTAAAAAGCAAGAAAAAGATGGTTTGTCATCCAAATCTCAAACCGTGCTGACGTAGAGAAACTTGATTAAATTTCATATATTCACTTACCAGGACTTTGACCTTTCAGAAGTTATGAATCTTTCTGATCCTCATATGTAGATTAAGGATAAGAGCACTAGACCAGACCAGCCTTACTGACATAATATGAGGATTGCATGGGCCAATGTAAATGGAAGGCTATGAAGTGCTATGGAAATTCGACTTCTGACACTAATTTTAAAATAAGCACAGAGACTTCCTCACCAAAGCAATTCTATTTGATGTGAATAGTCTGCAAAGTTCATCTTTGAATTCTATGTTTAAAAAATCAGAGTCCATGCTTCCCATTATCCCTAACACTCATTCATCATCACCCACCTGTATATATTTTAGTTACAGAGCAGAGGCCAAGGATTCTGGCCAATAGGGGAAGCTATCATAGTGTGAACTGTGGAGTTTAAGAGGACCTACCATTTCTTCAGAGTAAGGATGGCAGAAGAGAGAAATAATGATGAGAACCGATGGGTAGGAGGGGTTATTTCACAAAGAAATCGTGGGAAGGAAGTAAAAAAAAAATAAAATATTCCTACAAAATAGAGAAAGGCAGGTGATGAGAAGCAAAGCTGGGAAAATAGTACAGAAATAAGGGAGGGACTTAGCAAGGAGCAGACAATGTTCAGTTACAGTACTCTAAAAGAAGTGAAAGGAATTATTATGGGTTAATGAGCTGGGGAATCAGACATAGAAAAAAGAATTTGGAAAAAGAGAGCTCAGACCATAGTGAGGAAGACTATCTGCTGAGTCCAAGTATTCTAATAAGTACAATATAATATAATATAGTATAGTATAATATAATATAATATAATATAATATAATATAATATAATATAATACAACATAATAACACAACACCACTCCCAGGACTTCTACACACATCAGCCTCCCACTATGACACCAAGACAGTGAGTAAGTGCTTTGGTGAAGAAAACAATGAAAAGACAACAATCCATTTCCTACTACAAATAAATGGCAGAGATGAATGTGAACCCCCAGAGAGTAATATTGTAAACACTATTCTAGCACAGAGCAAATTTATGCATTTATAGATAACAAAATCACGCAATACATACTTCATCTGGAGGCCGCAACAGTTACATGAGCCTTGGGGAGACAAAAAGATCAGAGTTCATTTTCTTTTGGGCATTTAGTGCTGGCATTTACTGCTGGGCATGTGACCTACCTCTAAGAAGAGTTTGTTTCCCCAGTGAAGTTTCCTATTAGAAGCTGGTAAAACCATGTCATTCAATTAATAATATATATCATAGGTGAATATGTATTGTTTTTAAAGGTTATAATATTTCCTAAATTCATTATCATCCAGAAAAGCATAAAGTGGATGACAGGAATCTGAGCTGTTGTCTAAGAATTTCCAAAGTCAGGAGATACTTAATGAATTAGAGACATACAAGTAATATTACAGATATGTTCTTCAGTATTTCACAGCACTACAATAGATATTCAGAACAAAACTACCCCTCCATTCTTTATCGCCACGCTGCACAACAATACAAAAGTTGTGGAGAGATAGCTCAGAAGTTAAGAGCACTGCTTGTTACTTCCAGAGGTACTGAATTCAATTCCCAGAAACCACATGGTGGCTCACAACCATCTATAATGAGATCTGGTGTCCTCTTCTGGCATCCCGGCATACATGCAGATAGAACACTGTATATATAATAAATAAATAAAATATAAAAAAAGGTTATGTTTATGCAAACCCAGTAAAGAGTTGCTTATGTATTACTACCTATAATCATGTATGTATTAGACCAATCTAAAAATAATATAGTAACTATATTTTGATCATCAAAATACTTTTCATACTTTCATCTTAAATTCCTGAAGTGAAGAAAAAAGCCAAATTAAACTCTCTTGCCAGGAAAGAAAGGAAGTTAGTCCCTTACTGTCATTAAATGTCAGGGACTGCTAAGAAATATTTACCAATGAAAAAAATTATCAACCAGACCCTCTACAAATGTCTAAAAGACATACTATTATCTAGAGACTGAATAAGAGAATGTTGTCAATTCTTGAGTGTAACGCATGTTTATACATTCCTTAAAACTAAAGATAAAAGAGAACTGTAAAAATATAAAATTGCATTTGCTTAAGTTTCCTTATACATAAAACGTATAATAAGGAGACATACAGACACACAATAAAAGAGAAAAGATGGGTACATATGCTCCATATCACTGTTAAACATTTCAGGAGGCACCATTTTCAATGTTTTGTGTTTTCCCAAAACATCAAAAAGGCAAATTTAGACTCTATTTCTTTAATCCAAAAATTATCCCTCACATGTACAGTACCCTCTTGACACAATGTGGTATATAATTAATTTTACAGTAATTACTTTGCCTTTATTTGTTTTATAAAAGTCCCGATTCTCTGTAACAGTGTTATATAACCACACTTCAGAACCTTCTCTAAACCAAGCAACACAGCAAAGCCCTGCCTTCAGCAATCACACTCCAGTGAGTCATCCAAATGACATTATTTGCTCATTAGAAAACCTGGATACTGCTTGCAAATGTCATACTCTGAATTTACATTTTAAAAGGCACATATTGCAGCAGCTTAATAAAAATATTTTTAAGATCTCAGGTCAAAGTCAACTATTTACTCATCTGTTCCCTTAGCTTTAACTATTTTTGGCCTGTGTTCAGATACTTCTCATGAGCCATGTTTGTGATGGCTCCTTTTAGCATGTGATCTTGTGACAGCTGAAATGCCATGTGGAAAGGGGATGCTATTGTTACGATCATGCCCACCTTTTAAAGCCTGTGACTGTTCTGTTGTTTATTCTTTCAGACTGATATTCATTTTTAAAGACCGAGGCGCATGCCTTACAAATAACATTTGAGGTTAGAAGTTTGCATGTACAGTAAACTTGGATGCAGTAGAAGGGTTTACATAAAAGCTGTGTGCATCTACATTCCACTCCAGAATACAGAAAACAACTACAAGAGAAGAAGATGACCTGAAAACCTATGTTTTACTTTAAAAGAATAGTTTTTCCTTTTTGTAGACATTGGTTTCAAAGGAAACAAAGAAAAATTCCTAAGGAAGAATCTGTGGCAGGTCACTGGGAAGTGGGAAAAGAGATCAGGTGAATGGGAAAATGTGCATATTGCCACAAATTTTTGTACAATTTTCTAATGCAACTCATTTTCTATAAAATTGTATCAAAACAATTTTTAACATTATAGAGATGATAATCACTAATCTCACCATTGCTATCATGTCAAAACACATGTAGGAAATACAAAAATAAAGGAAAATGTACTACAAGATTACTAGAAGGGCATTGGCTTTGTAATAAACACACTGCTTGATTTTCCCAGCCCCATGCTGGAGAAAAAGACTAAGGTCTTCAGAGGCTTGCCTACTGGCCTGTTACAAGAGACGAATACAATTCTCTTTCTAGGCTGCACAGGATGTAAAAGTAAATATGTAAAAGAAAAGCAGAAGGCCTTCAGAAGATGTAGCTCAAAATACAACTTGCCCCTACATTACCTAAAAAGGGGAACTAACATTTGTATTCTGGCTTACAAATAACAGGTTTTCTTTAGGACCGAACAGGTTTTAATTTTGATTTAGAGTTCACCATATAGTATTCTGGGTGAAGAAATTAAAGAGGGATACATTAAATACAAAGGGCAATGTGTTTCCTTTTTGCAGATGAACAATGTGAAACCACAAGATAAGATATTATACTGGAAAATAACTTCTAGCTTTCTAACCATGCAATGTGAAACCTGCCTGTTGACCAAGTACATTGAGGTCTGTGCCATGCATCACCACATTGCCTTATCCATTATACTGAAGAACCCTGGGATTGATATACTGAAACAGTATATGATGCAAGTGTGTAGGGAAACGCTTTCTGCTATTGTTTTTGTGTTGTAGTGTGGAGCGGGCCTGTTTTTCGTCCCGCCGCCTGGCTAGCTTAACTTGAAATAATCACACAGAGACCGTATTAATTAAATTGCTGTCTGGCCCATTATCTCCAGCCCCTTATTGGCTAACTCTCACATATTAGTTTAACCCATCCCCATTAATATGTATTGCCACTTGACTGTGGCTAACCGGCATGAGTGTAACCAGTATGCATCTCAGAGAGGAGAACCATGATGTCTGCCACATTGCCTTCTTCCTCCTAGAATTCTGTTCTGTCTTCCCTACTTACCCGAGTTTGCCCTATCAACTAGACCAAGGCAGTCTCTTTATTTAACCAATGAAAGTAACACATAGACAGAAGACCCTCCTACACCATTTTTGCTATTCTCCTAAACATAGGCACTAACTTATTTAAAAGCTTATTGTATTGATACAAATAAGCCTTATTGCTCAATTTTCCAAATTTTGTATTATTTTGACAGATAGCTAAAAGCATACTTAAAGTTTTCTCCTCCCTTGCCTTCCCCCAAAATAGCTCCCTTTACAAACCTCTGGGAAGACACCCACCATGAGATCTCCAGAGATCTGAGTCAGGTTGATGCCTTGCAATTTGATATGTAAGACAAAAGACACACAGGTTCAAGATTTCAAACATGTTACCTACAAAATACTTGTACTTCATAATGACAGAAGAAATTCAAATGACTTTTGAAAAAACTTGAGATTTTTCTGGTATTAAATTCAGTTTTTTAGGATTTCAGAATCTGAATAATTTCTTTACTTGATAAAGGCAACCAGTCTTGACACTAGCAACTATCTCCATTTCATTAACATGCTAGAAAAAGCAATTATCATATAACATTTTTAATAAAGTCTGAAATATAATAATACAATCTTAATTTATTCATATTTCTATATCTAAAGTCATTCTGCAATAGTTTAAAGGTGAAAGAGTAAGTATAAAAGATTAAAGGCCAAAAAAAATGAGACTTGACTGATGTTGTAGACTATAAAAAGAATGTTTAAGCTTGGAACAACAAAAGTTTGCAAGATGATATCTCTCTTTTGCCTAAGGAATATGGTAGACTCTTAAGCAATTAGCAATGGAGAACCACACACTGTAGAGTTCCTTTATCAAATCTCTCAAAAGATTAGAGGGCAAAATCTAACACCCACTGTGCTTTTTCATGCTAATATATGGAATTTTTGAGTTGAAATTATTACCTGAATAAAGAAAAGAGACAAGATATTATAATAGGGCATCTAAAAAAAAGCGTAAGACTTTGAATGAGCATATAACAGGAGCAGGAGGTATGGTAGGGTAGCTGTTGGTAGAGAAAGGGGCATTATACCTCTACCCATGAAACAGGTTAAGCTTGGAAATGCAGGAATGTGTCACCTGATCTTTCCTTGCCAGCCCACGTCTGAAAACTGTGCTGCTAGGTGTGGTAGCTTCACTTGGATGGAAGGAGAATGTCCTTTTTAAAGAACAAAGAAGAAAGAGAAGGAAGAAAAGAATTGAAAAGAGAAGGAAAGAACAGAAGGTGGAAGGAACTCCAGGAATTTGGTCTAAAAACAGGAAGGCTAGAGAGAGATAATTTAAAAGACAATGTTTTTAATAATTAAGAACTTCCATGTTTATCTTGTGAATCAGATCTTTAGAACAAAAAATTGCTTCCTTAGCAATTTTTTTTAACAGGGAGTAAATGGTAGGCATAGACTGGCTAGGCAGATCACAACTTCACAAAACCAAGATGACAGCATGGTTTTAGTCTCTTAGTTAAGGTGAACTGCTTCTTATAGGTGAGTAATCATGAAGGGTGGGGCAAGTGTATCGTGGAAGCACTTCCTTAATCCTTTGTCTCAGAAAAGAATCTACGTTATAGTAAAATACACTAAATCAGCAGGTTTTTAAATATTTTTAATTATATAAAGAGACATCTCAAGCCACCAAGTAAAATATCCAGTGGTAGGAATGTGTTACATCATGTAGAGTCATTGACCAAAGCAGTCCCATAGGTTCTGCAAAACTTCACCAAAGCTGTTGGTTACTCTCCATAACATGATGGTAAAGTCTACTGCTAAATACACACTTACTATGCACAACTAGAATCTTTACAGAAAGTATTTTGCATGCTATTGGAGGAGAAAAGTAATCATCAGTATCACCCAGGTACAAACCCCATGACCTACAATACCAATCTGCCTGCAAAATTGTGGCACCTATGTTGTGGAGTAACCACTAACCACTTTTTGATTGCATTTAAAGCTTATACCATGAGATGAAACCAATACCTGAGACTAAGACAATGACTCTTAGTCAGCTAAAGTGACACAGCAATAAAATGACTCCTAATAAGCTATTGCTAAACCAACAGGCCAGAACATTGCTCAACCATCATCTGATAAGGTTCTTGCAGTACACAGTAATTAACAATGTGCAGAGAGTAAGAGACTTTGGAGTAATAAGCCCTAAGTGAGATAGATGCCTTTATCAAACCCCTCATCTAAAAGCACAAGGACCTCCTATACAGGTCCCATACAAGTTCAAAACAGACCACTACCACCCCACTCTGCAATGAGAAGTAGATACAAACTCCATACTAACTAAGGAGATACATTGTTACCTTCTGGAGAAGGGACTATCAGTTCTCTCTAGTGTAGCGTCACTGGCTGCGTCAACCACACTCCAGGGCAGGCCTCATGGCTAGGAGCAGTTGGCCAAAATAAAATGTAATCCATGGGATTTTTTTTTTTTTGCTTTGTTTGGATATTTCTAACTTATTAGTTTTCTTGTTTAGTTTGTCTATTTTGTTTTTTGTTTATTGAGCGAAAATATACAATTAGGTAGATAGGGAGTTAGGAAGGTAGGATCTGGGATAAATTGAAGGAGGGAAAAGTATATGATCAAAATATATTACATAAAAAATTTAAAATAAAAATTTATATAATGAAACTTTTTATTTCCCCTTGCAAATACATTTCCCCTTACAGTTTCTGAGGCCTTTCACTTCAGAAAGAGCTACATGAGCCTGCTGTTAATCTCTCTCCATCACCTTACTTCAAACCTACCTATGCTTTAGGTATTCTGCAATATTCCACGGTTAACCTGAAACTGCAGTCTTCTTTTCACGTAATCTTTTATAGACCCGGACATGAAAAGTACACACATTCTTACCAAGTGACTTCCTAGTTCAAAAACCTTTAACCATTTACCATAAACTCCAGGAAAAAGGCTAAAACTAATTAATGTAGATTTCAGATCTTCTATTACATGATCTCAATCAGTGCTGCCAGCTTTATTACAGTCACCATTCCTTAATCTTCTGTACTATCCATTATCTAACGATGGTCTATGCTTCCAGCTACTGGAATGGCCTTCCTCATTTTACTATACTGCTTCAATGCTAATTCACAAGGTGTAGGCTTATCATTCTTTTCTTCTCTACTTTACCCTTTCTTTGTCTTGTTTCCCTATGGAAGACATTTGCTTCTCTCCCATTTGTTACCTTATTTCTTACAGAATACTTTGGTTTTATACATATATGCTCCAGTAAGGGTCGGGCAGCAAAGCCAAGATATACAGGAAACGACTAAATCAGAAGCCAAAAAATCTGTAGGCATAAGTAGCAAACATCAGAAACATTCTCCTTGCTCTTTCTCTTGCTCAACCCCTTCCTCCCCCACCTATTTCCCTGTCAATTCTGATAAACAAAACTGAGCCATGTCCTAAATTTAAGAAGAGATAGAGAAAGGAGGACTGTTGAGTTATATACACCTTTTCACCAGTCAACGATGAGGGGTAGAGGCAACTATGAAAGATTTTATGTAGAAAAACGAAGTGTGGATTAATTGCTTATTAGAACAAAATACCACTTTCAAAAATATCCAGAATTGTAGTTTTTGGAGATGAAGCAAAGTTCATAAATAATTCAGTACAAATAAGATGAGCAATGTTAGCTACCTCAAGTCCCTTACTTTTCAGGAGGAAACTGAATGAGATCCATGTTAGCATTTTTAAAATGTACTTATACTATGACATATTGAATTTAAACAGCCATATTTGGTAGTGAGAAAAGGATATTTCCCCGGCAGTGCCGTCCCAACTCGGTAGTCGGTGTAGCTCTTGCTCGGGTGGAAGTTGAAAATAAAGAGGAGTCCTGCTCTCTCAAAGGTGATGGTCTTATTCCCTTCATGTTTTTCGCTCACGTAGGCCTGCAAGGATAAACACATTACATTAAAATCACTCTGAGATGCTGCTGCAAGGAAACCATCTCCAAGAGGCTCATTTTGTTCTTAATATGTGTTGTTCATTATTATTTCAAAATGAAATCACTGATCTCTATACTTTTGCATGTTACAATTTTGCCAAATAATATCAAAAAACAGTTTAAAAGACTATAAGAACACCACTGTTCCACCGTGAGAGCACACCTAGAGGATTAGTGTTGTGGATAAGTCTGAAGTAAAAGCCAAACCGATCCAAACAAACAAAACATGGCATTTCCAGCATATAGCATTTGTGTATATTAGGCTTAAGTATATTTTCCTAAGACTCTGCTTTAGTACCCAGATTAATGAGGTAACACAAATAAAATTATTTTTCAAATTTACTATAAGGTTATATCCAGCTTCAAAATTATAGTTATTCTAAAAATCATACATTTTTACATAGCTCTGCAGAGACTCAACGGCAACCCAAAGTCCACTGCAATATGCCAGGGATATTTCTTAATAATATGAAAAGGTCTAAAAATACATTACATCTGCACTCTCCCTGATTTCTGTTTACAGCTGGCTTTGAGAGCCTTTGCATCTTCGGCTCCCCTTTGCCCCAACTCTAGTGTTGGAGATTTATTGCCATGTTTATTAGCAGCATCTCTCCTGGTAATTTAGCAGGGAGAACTACAGCTGCAGAGTAAACAGTGTGCCTTTTGGTATTCAACTTTGTTCCTCCTGAAAAAGGAGCATCATTTTGCTCTTTCTTCTGGAAATGGCATCTCTAATAAACATGAGCAGGGCTGCGTATCAGGGAACCAGTCTTACTGAATATACAAATACCTTTGTTCAATCTCTAAACAAGCAAACCATAGACACTAAGGTAAAAACACATCAACAGCAATTTCAAACAGTATCAATAGAAAGTAAATGGATTATAACTAACACATACTATATGCTAATTTTTGCAAGAGGAAAATAAAAGCTTGTATAAAATTTGCACCTGTTAATTACATTTTCTCAAACATATTGAAAACTGAGACATTAATTCCAAAGAGAGTTCAGACTCATGCAAAATACAACACAGCACGCAGGTATAAATGGCATCTATTGGAATGACAAGCTAGAGACCAGTTAAGAAGGGGAAACAGGAATAAAAAAATCTAGGTGTTGTCAAAGTCGGTTTTTTTTTATGACAGCATAATTATTTACACAAAGGAAAACCAGTCAAAACAATTAAGATGTTGCTGCAGCAATTTCCAAAATGGGTTTCATGCAGAGTGTCTGCCATTTATTTTTAACCAATTGAAATGAAAATTATTAAATTTAAACAACAACAACAACAACCAAACTAACTAGGAAGCTAAGCAGGGCAGGATGCTTACCATTTTCATTATCTATTGGAGAGACTCCTGTGACATGTTTTGACAACTCCAGTACATTACAGGGCACTACACACTGAATAATGAAGCGCTGCTCAGAAGGTCTGCATGCAGATTTAAACCGCTTGCCATTCTAGGCATGCCCAGCACTGGTGACTAAAACATCACATTCACAGTAAAGAGCTTACCTGCGGAGCTGAAAGCCAACCACATCTTTCCTCCAATCTATTCATATCTCTGTCAAAGTTATTTAGGAACTTATAGCGAAGAAGGTCGTCATCAGTTAAATGAAACTGCCTTCTGGCGTAATGGTAACTCTCATTATTCCCTTTCCTTGGGAAGTCTAACCACTCAGGATGGCCAAATTCATTACCTGTATTCAAACAAACAGAAAGGTTTGAAAATGTAAAAATCAGGTAGAAATAGTAGCATTTCTTACTAAGAGAACTCCATAATTACATATTTTCAAAGTTATTTAAAATCAATTTAGTGTCTAATTTACTAGAGCGGCATCCTGTGGACAATGTAGGTGTCTTCTTTACAAACAGAAAGTAACAGGCCTGGGGAGAAGTACTAAGGGACTAAGAGTGCTTGCTGTGCAATCGTGAGGATGTGAGTTCAAATCTCTCACATCTACACAAAAAAAGCCAAGCATGGCTGCATATGTGATAACCCTGGCATTACTGGGTGAATATAGGCAGATAATTATAGCACAGTATCCAGCCAGTGTGGCCAAATTGGAGTGCTATTGCTTGGATGACAGTCCATGACTCAAGGCAGCAAGGAAGAGGGTAAGAGAGGAAGACACTTGATTCTCTCCTTCTGCCCTCATTTGTGTCCACAGGCACAAACAGACATATGATCACATGCATCACACAATACACACCATACCACAACCATATCACCACCACCATCAAAGTTAAACAGAGCAAAACAAAATGGAAAATATCACGTTTCATCCCTGAAGTGCCGTGGTCCAGCTTCAGCTGATTAAAATATAAGGATTTTCCTAGCACACTACCACAGGCACACATGGTACAAATGTCCTGTGTCTACCTAAGCTATCACTGGTATTATTAATTGTCTGTATTCCTTTCTCAGGCTTCTTGGTTACTTTAAACATAGATCTATAATTTGGTCATGAGCAAGTGTGTACAAGTGAGACACTTGGCTGGGAATTCATTTAAATTCATTCAAAATTATCTACCGTGGAATCGCATTACATAGTAAACTTGTGCAATTTTCATTTGACATTTCAGGTCTAGAGTCATAATAACAAAAATTTCATAAAAACTAAACTATCTGCAAGCAGTTCACTAAATTCTAATATTTCGCTCTAAATGAAAATATTTCTTTTGATGTGTACATAGTACTTGAGAGGAGAGACAGGTTTCTGCCTCTGTGAACCTACACTGATTGTAAGAAGCTTACTGAGGCAAGGGGCCCCTTTATGCTACACTGAGAATCTTCCTTCAGAAAGAGTAAACGGAAGTGGAGAACTCAGCCACAAATGGGCATGCATACCACACCTTCCACCAAGGCTCAAGGACCATCTCAGAAGAGGGAACAGAAAAATCGGAACAGTCAGAGGTCAGGAAGAACTGGAGAGAATCACTCTATTGTGGACATGACTAGACTATTACACTCGAAGTTGAAATCCATGCAAGATGAAACAATTGAACTAGCGTGGAGAAAGAAGCATTCATGAGCCTTTACTCTGTAGCGGAGGTAAGGAAAGGCGATGGTATCCTGGGAGGAAGAACCTGTTTTTCTTTAAAGGTGTGGCCTTAAGCTTTAGGGAATGGCCCCATATCTAGGAATACACGTGATGCCCACCTTGGACCCATTGGGTTATTTAAACTAAATTCTGGACAAATACTTAGTGTCAAAACTCAAATGAGATTTTTGTATTCATTGTAATTTTTATTTAATATGTTATCAAATATAAATTCAATTACTTAAAATACAAACTAATATATATATATATATATATATATATATTTAATACAGAACATGAAATCAAATTTCTAATGGGAAAATAGAATGTCATGATATGGTAAAACTCTTATTAAGTCATTACATACTGATCTCTATTATTAGATTCACAGAAGCCTTTTAAAAATCCTTCCCTACAGAGGCGTCTTTTTAAATCAGAAGGACTAGAAAGCTGCAACAACAACAATCACAGCTAAAGTAGAGAAACTGGACCAGTGGCGACAGACAGAAAACATTCCATAGAGTGGGTGTACATGCTATCACAGTTGTAAATGAGCTGACCTGCGGCAAATTAAGTTTAATGTAGGCAAACCCAACATCAAATTTCATTTCTTGGTTCAAAGCCATAAACACAAGTGCAAAACGAATGGAAGTAAATCACGTGAAGACTCTGAAGGTGACCTTGCAACAGCAGCTAGCCATTCTCAGGCTGAGCCGCGAACCCTGCAAAAAGCCTGTTCGGAGCTCTCGGCTCACACACCTAATGAAGAAAAATACTACCATTACAAAAAGTTAAAAAATGTTCTCCTCAGTTGTGGTCTACAAATTATTTAGGAAATATGGTATTACTCAAGACAGTACAGTGAAATATGACCACCGAAATGAGCTGATAACTAAGGGCTGCTGTATATTTAAAATGATCAGAAACCTAAATGTATTTTTGCCATGTCCAAGAAGATGGGATTTCTTTTAGGATAGACAACTCTGTGGACTGGGAACAACTCAGTCTGAATAAGCATTTAAAGTTAACAAAATGGAAAATGCTATTCTAAATCACATATAAATGCTATGTATGCATTCCACATCATTTGTTTATGCACTTTGATTAATTTGATAGGTATTCAAAACCTGGGCTCATCAGGTTCCAGATGACTCTCTGGTATCCCATGGAACATACCCTATATGTCTTCCTTTATATATGTTTCTTAAGTGGAAAGGTTTGCTTTATACTTGCTAGGCATCTTAGCCTTTAATGTACTTGAGAAAGACATACTCTATTTGAATCTTTTAGAATTAGGAAAATGGATCACAAGGAAGAATTTCTAAGAAACTAAAAAAAGTAATTATGAAGAGAAGCAGTTTTTTTTTTTTTTTTTTTTTTTTTTTTTTTGGTTTTTCGAGACAGGGTTTCTCTGTAGCTTTGGTGCCCGTCCCGGAACTAGCTCTTGTAGACCAGGCTGGCCTCGAACTCCCAGAGATCCGCCTACCTCTGCCTCCTGAGTGCTGGGATTAAAGGCGTGGGCCACCACCGCCTGGCCTGAGAAGCAGTTTTTTTAAAAATGCTGGCTGGTTTATCCGACAGATAAGAGGCTAAGAAAAGTCACATTGGAAATTGCCCTGGGACCCTGAGGCAATGACAAGGACACTTGAGAACCCTACTTGAGTAACCAGGCACTCACCAACAAAGCATCTTGAGGCTCATTAAGTTATGATAATGATCAGTAGTGCAACATACAGAATGCTACCAAATTCAAAATGATGGGATGAGAACAATCGCTGGGCTCTCACTTGGGACAACTTGTAAGAAATCTCACAGTTCATGCCATGCATGATTCCCTGAGTTCAACAGGGTAGCCAAATTGAGTGCTTTCAGAAGAGAGAAGGCTGACATATTTGGCCAAACAACTTTAGAACACCAGGAAGCAGGTGAGTAAGGCTGCTGCGGTTAACGACTCTAGTAAATTCTACAAAGTTCTTTCACTTCCTTTCTATTTCCTCTGTACACTTTCCCATTCATGTCTAGTTAATTGTGAAAAACCTCTAAGCGCAAAATTCCTATTGGGAGTCCTTTCTCTGTAATTAATTTTTTTTTCTGTTTGATGTAAAGGTCCAAGCTATAAATTGACAAGAAGCCAGCTGGTAGAGTGATGAAATTCAAGACAATATAACTAACAAAAAGCTCCAGCTCTGTTAGCTGAACATTTTGATTAGCAGGCTTGTGTATTTTGTTCTCTGAACTGCAATGCATACTAATTTTACCTAGGAATTAATTAAAGTCTACCATGGTCTCCGTGCTGTGGATGTTATATAAGTCTGTGTTGTTCCTAAGTTTATGTATATAATGCACAGTCCTAAAGAGAGAGGAAAAAAAGAAGCCCGTCCAATTCTATGCTTAACTGTACTGAAAACTAGCTTTTAAAGACGTCCTCTGTTTTAAATCACTTTATATTTTATATCTGTGATGAGTGTGATGAGTGTGCAAAGAACACAGGATAAAATAATTTTCCAAATCGGGATCTGAGAGTTTCCGTTTTAGAAAAACTAGACTTGCAGTCACTAAGCTCCCTTTCTGACACAGATGTGCACTGTTGTGTGTGCTGCCGACATCTAAAGGTTCATTTTCATTTTATACTGGTCATGTGCACAATTTTAATAGATGACTACATTTTTAATACTGCTAATAAGCATATGTAGCATGTTCAAGTATCACCCCTTTCTTATAGAACCTATAATCTAAAGGGGGAGAAAAGACACAGGAGTGTATCAAAGAGACAGAAAAGATCAATGTGAGCTATCATAACAAAAAGAGTGGAGAAGAATGGAAGAATATCAGATTCCCATGCCCTCAACCAGGGTTAGATGGAAAGACTCTCGGTAGCATTGAGAGGTAGAGTAAGACTATTCTAACACTCAACTTATACAAGCAAAGGAAGGCAGTCAGTCTTGAGAAGTAATCACAAAAATTGTAGAAAATTACTTTTGTTATGAAGGGGCCCACATCTCTGTGTACCAGGTCCAGGAATGGCCTGGGAAAACATAAGGTAACAGACTTCTGTGGTGTACTGTCAATGGGCTTGGAAGGATACATGTATCCCAGTGGTGGATTTGGATATAATAAGGCAGAAACTGAGAAACTCGGTTTCTTGTAGAGAAGACAAACACCTGGGATAGAAATGCAACAGCCAGAGTTTCAGAAAGAAAGCCAGAGCAAGGGGGAAATGGAGGGCTGAATGCAGGGAAGAAGGACATCCCAGTGGAAAAGATGTCAGCCATGTAAGTACAGTGGCCATACAGGTGGAAATAAATGTCATGTATGAGAGTAATTTAGTAACATGAAGACATGGATGAATGGAAAGGACCTTGATATATCTGAGAATACATCTAAATTACTGACAAGTGAATCAAGAAAATACCTGTGCTAAGCTTTCTATTTTCTTTATTCCAAGATATGCTGACAGGGAGAATTTAAATAAGTACCTGACAGAGAAGGCCATTCCCAATGATGGCCATGCATTCATGTTCACATGCTCTCTATGTTACACATTGGAATTTTTTTAAAAAAGACTAGTACACAATGTTTAGTGTTCTCAAGAACGTTATGAAAATATAAAAACTAATTGTATAACAGATAAAAAATTCTAGTTCTTCATCTTCTTAAGTACAAGGCATGGTGATGCACCTCTTGCACCATATAAGGGCAGAGTAGCAACTAATCTCCATGACTGTGATGCTAGTGGAAGTGTCAAGGCCCAGTGACGCAGTGATGGATGCCAGGCGTATGGTAGCAAGGCATTCTGTTTCTCTGTCCCAGTTCTTACTGTCTTCTTCTGACCAATTATGCATAAGAAGAATGAAAAGGATTGTTAAATGAGCTGTAGCCATTTGGAAGACCATTTTTAATTTAAACTATTTTCGGGTTTGCTCAAATCCATGAGTGAGGTACATGCCAGGAGACAAAGCTCAGGTTAAGTGCCTGGGTCTGAAGGGTGTCAAATGAAAATGAGCTAACCAATCAGTGCCTGCCCATAAGTACAAAATGAGATAATACTATGTACAGATGCAGCAGAATGAACATAGACATGCCGACACACTTACAAACAAGTAGTTGTTGAAATGCTAAACATAGAACTATTAATAGTGAAGAGTATTATATAATTTTTTTATTTTTTGTATTATATAATTTTTAATACCTTTATTTACCAAATGGAAAACAATTCTATTACATGAAATGTATGGTAGTTAAAATTATTACAATATTAAAAATTTAATAATTTTAATAATATTAAAATATTACAAGCAATTGTAATATCCCAAGTTCTTCCTACATACCTATGTGCTACAACAGCAGTTACCTGAAATCTAACAAAGATTATTCAATACAGAAATGATTCCCATTTTCAAATATTTCAGAAAAGTAATTAATGTTACTTTCCAAAGCCATTCAAGCATAAAGCATCCAGGCTAGCATTCAGATTTGATGTCTGTGTTCTATCCCTTGTATTCAGCCCCAGTTCTTGTTTCAAACAATATGAATATAAAGCCTCTATGACTGTGCAAGTGTTAGGAAAGATAGGGGACAAGAGCTGTAAATAATGTGTATTTTTAATAAAGCATATTTATTACTGACTTGTGCTTCCTTTGTATTTTGCATGTTATACTATTGTTGCTGTTAATATTCTACGTTACAGCTGGTTAGTCTCCAAAAACTTCTATTTGCTCTGGTTTGTGGTGCTGGGTGGGGATTGTACCTAGCACTTCGTACACATAGGCATACACACAAGTACCCTGTTACTGAGCTGTACCTGAAGTCCAGTTCGTCTTTATCAAAACCCTGCCCAAGGCTTCAGTGCTTCCCTGTTGCTTTCACTGCCATTCCCCTTTTTGTTTGTTTCCCTCTACTGAACAATGACTTAAATAGTATAATGCCATAGTTTGACTTTTTCCTATCAGACAGGGGGCAGACCCTCCATATTTAGATCTATTATCTCTACTATCTAATGGGATAGAAAGTATGGAATGCACATTCAATGATTTATTCAATTTATGATAAATTTCTTTAAAGTGGATTGTGTCTGCTTCCTTTAGGAGACTACTTTGAACAGCGATTGTCAATTGACCTTTTAAAGTACTCCATTTGAGGCACAGAGACTCATATAAAAAATATCTACAACAGTTAATTATTGCAGAGTTGGATTTTATAAAATATATAAAAAGAATATCAGGAAGCAACAAAAGGAGTATAAACAAAAGCACATCTGCAGTCTCAGGACGGGGACAGTGAGCAAATCACCACAACTTGCTTCTCAGTAGCCAGCGTTCCACTTACAATGGTGTATCTACACAAGACAGGGTTTTGGGTGCTCATGCGGCTATTTAAACTCCTTCTGCATGGTGTTTTGGGTGCATTCAAAAAACTCGAGCTCAACAGAAATATAATAAAACCAAAGATTAAACAATGAACACAGCAAATGAAAATTAATTGGGTAATATTTTTATGCAAACAGATTGCTTTAAGAATCACTTACACTTTTTAATATAAAGATTGGCAGCAATTGGAAAGGGATTCTCTGACATGTTTTAAACATATTTTATATTGCATGGTGTAAGATGACTGGGAGACAATAAGCCATACAAAGACAAACAACGGGGAAGGAAGCAAGAGGTCACTATGAAACTTCCCAAATTCTGAATGTTTGCAGTTAAGTACAAAGTGCCTTAGGCCAGCTTCTCTCATGGTCTCCAGGAAGAAGGAGTTCTCCTGAAAGACTCCATCTATTAGGTGAGATAGGATCTAGAAAATGGGGAATCATAAAAACAAGACAAAATTGGCTGGTTGAAAGATAACACACATTCTCATACACACACTCGGAGATGGGAGACGACTGCCTGTTTTGTGGCTATATTACCACTTCAGCGTTAGCACAAGGGATTGAAAGAGAATCACACTGTGCCCATAAGGATGATATCCTACCACCAAGTCACCATCGCATCTCTGTGATCACACCAGCATAGAAGGAGATTAATAACTCCCCTACCCAATTAACCTTGTAATGCTATGCAGTGCCATACAAAAACAGAGTTGGTGGGGAAGGCTGGAAAGAAAACATTTCTCTAAGAGCCAACACTTGTTTAACTGAATCTTGATATCACTTCAAGGTGGAAGAATGCTTCTCTAAGCATCTCAGGATTTTTCATGCTGAAGCTTGCTAGCTTCCCTCTTCCATGGCCTCTCATTTGTAGTCAGTGTTCCTATTACAGACTTTACTACCTGATCCTAACATAAGCAATAAACTGGCATCAGTTTGCCTTTCATTGACATTTACAAGGTCCCATGGCTGACAGAAGCTAGTTTTAGCCTTGTTTATGTATCAGCTCTTGCTTCATTTGAGGTTGGAAATGCCAAAAGAAGTAAGAAGAAAGTTCCAAACAACAGGGCAACTGCGAACAATGTGACACTTCTTCCCCTAATGAAAGGCCCTTACTTCAGATATTGCCCTTTACAGAAGTCCTTTGAGATTTTACTTTAACAAAATATGACTTCATGAACTGGTGTATCAACCAGGTCTGAAGGCTATTATAACGTGAGACTGAAAATCACAGCAACTAACTTAACATTCTCAAGGTAATTGCACTGAAAGCATCCCACATAAATCTTCCTGAGAGGCGAACACAGCATGAATGGAAACAAATACCACTCTTCTCCACTTGGATAAACCACAACATCTTCACCAATGTATTTTCATAAAGAACAACAGTGTAAAATCAAACATCAACTGCTATAACTGGTACCTGCATTTGTGCTGGTTTTAGCTTTGCCAAGAGCTAGCCAGTAACTTAAATTGTGCTAGTGATTTCTACTTGAATAACTGAGAACTTGTTGTTGTCATTTCTTCTTTATTCCTAGTACAGAGGACCAGCACCCAATAGACAAGATGACGGGTATGTACCTAATCATGGCCCACAAATCCAGCTTCAGTGTCTCTTCCCAGTATGTTTACTGGCAATTTCCAATTACACTGTTTGAAATTTTATTCACCAACAGCCAGATTAGATATTGTCTCCTACAACTGAGATACAGGTGTTCTTCTGATAGAAAACTTATCTTCTCCTTTTCTAGTTGGAAAAATAACTTTCTCTACAAAGAAATTTTTCCTAGCCTCACACCAAGTTTTGTCTAATGATGAGTAAGTGGAATTGAGAATCTTCCAAAGAGAACCTTGTTCCTCTTCTTTCTCCCCTGTGTACACAAATGTCTTCAAACTTAAACCTGATTATATAGGTAGGGCTGTACTTCATCTTTGCATTTGATAGCCTCTAATATGAATTACATTCATGTGAGTTTGTGTAACTGAAGGGATCACATAACTGCTATGATATATAAATACACTTTCACGATTCTGATTATGGAATGGGAAATTTGAACTGAAGTATGATAAAATCACGGATCAAACTTGATATTAATAACTAACATTTATTTTATGTAAAATGAATGTTAAAATTTAAACAACACATAGAAATATATTCAGAATGTAATAGCAGACTTAAAGAGTAAGGAAATACCAAAGAGATTAATTAATTGAACTAAAAAGAAGCAATAAACCTCCAGACTTGTAGCATACTACAGTAGCGTTCTGAGTACTTCAGAGATTGAAATATGACTGCATTTGTAAAAAGATAAAAAAGTGAACATTTTATCAAAGTTTCCTCCAAACTTTTCAAAACTTTACAAAGGATCATTAAATGTGTCAGCTATTTGTGGGTAAAAAGAAACTTCTAGCATTCCAAATGACAGATGTCAAGACTCATGAATATCTAAATATTCATAATTTGGCAGACATTCTAGACTATTATTAAGTAATATATACATACTTACCTTACTATTTCTTCTGAGATCCATTAAAACAGAAGCCTTATGTGAAAAGTTGGCGTTCAGGGTAGTTAGACTAAATGTGGTGTATTTGGATGGGATGCTCCCCATAACTTCAGGCATTTGAATACTTGGTCTGTATTGGTAGCTTCTTGGGCAGGATTAGGGGTTTATCACAGAGCATAGGTTCTGAGGCTTCAAAAGATTCAGGCTATTCCCAATGTCCTCTCTATTTCCTGCTTACTGTTCAAGATGTGAGCCCTTAGTTTCTCTTACTGCTTCAGACTAGCTCCACACATCCATGACAAAGCCTAAACTTCTGGAACCATAAGTCCCAAATAAATCCTTCTTTTTGCAACTGACTTTGGAAATAGTGTTTTAATCACATCAACAGAAAAGCAACGAGACACAAGAAAACATCTTGATTTACTAACAGTTCTATTGGGCCACTTTATGCTGTTTAACACATTTCTAATATTAAATTTGTATAGTCCCAACTTAAAGAAAAATGCCTACAAAATTTGAAAAAGGAAAAATTAAATATAATACTCTTTGGAAAATTATATATATATATGATTATATATATATATATGAAATATATATATGTATATATATATATATGAAAGATCAGAATATTCAGACTCAGTATAACTTTAATGCCTAGCTTCGGGCTATGTGCTTTTTAGTGACATTGTCACTGTAATGGATTGAAGAATTTAAAGCACAGAGTTACACCAAACTCATCACCCACTGAACACTGTAATTAGTAATGTAATGATTCAGCCACACAACATGGCTGACATTTCCAGGTTCCAGGGCCATGCATGTGCAGACAAGCCCTCAGGCAGAAGTGCCTAATGGCCCTGGGAATCTTAAAGGACCCTGTGTGACCCACATTCAGTATGGTTGCATCATCTATGACACAGTATGACATAGCTGCAAGAGCCCTCACTGCATGCATGAGCTCCATCATCTGCGCGTTGATGTGACTACCAACAAGATATCTTGTCCTCAGAGGTGGTTACTAGGTATTTTGGTTATTAAGAGTGCCCACAGAGGTGGATTTGCTCTACCTTGACCAAAAATCAAGAATGTCAGGCCTATTCCTGCTCCCTCATGGATATAACAGAAGGTTTGACCCAAGGAGTGGCTGCCTAAAGGATGTTTGACTTAAGGTGTGGTCTCTGCATGTCCTGCCTAAACAGAATCCTTAACTTGGGGTATAGTTGCTTAGTTTTCCAGGTATTGAAGAAACAATTGCTCTGTTTGTTTTTTTGTTTCATGTTAAAGCAGTCCATTGCCTTCTTCCCCCCATTTTGGACTGGGGTATCTAACCATATAGAAAATAAATGCAAGTGAATTCAGTATTCACTAGACTGACAACCCAACTCTATCCTATGCCTCTGTATTTCTTTTGCATCTCTATTCTACCTGACTGACATTTCTAATCCACACACTCCAACCCTGAAACAAATGCCCCGTCATGGTTGGACCCCATCAAACTAAAGTTTAGATTTTGAAATATTGATCTGGAAACTTTTTTAAAGAAACGATCAAAGTATAAAATAAGTGAACTTTTGAAAAATGGTAAAGGATGGAAGCAATAAAAAAGGCCAAAGATTCTAATGAAACAGGAGTAATATAAGAGTAACAAGAAAACAAGGTGAACAAGACTAGGAAGCCATGGTTAATAGACAAAGTAAAAGATAAAAGATGAGGTGTAATACCCATTCAACAAGGCAGGGGATTCATGGACATGGTATAGAGACCTGCAAGCAATATAGCTTTAGAAAGTAGAATGCCCCACATATAGGAACACAGAAGGAATCCTTAAAAGGTTCAAGAGGTGAACAGAAGACAGGAATGTGGCTTCAGTCCCTTTAACTACATGATAGAGATGAATAAACTGGAGAAGAAACAGATACAATATTAACAAACTCTAGAGATCAGGAAAGTATGCATTTTCAAGCAAGATTTTAATATCTTTGAGCATTTCTAAGATTAACTTCTGTTATTCTTTATAATTTTCATAATAATTAAAACTAATGAATATCAAACTTAGATTGAAAACCATCAGTTCTAGTCTACTGTTCACACTACATACTCTAACGACACTGAGTGAATGTATTTTTGTTTCATTAACTTATGCATTTAAAACAAAAACAGCTTCAGCATCACTTGCCGTCAAATTGAAAGAAAATGGTGCACACTATAAAACACTGTGGCAGAGGCAAGAAAAGAGCCACCACAGAATTCGATATGCTATGCAACAGACATATTCACCCCTTTAAAATTAGAACTTAAATTCTTTATCTTCGGTGTTTGCCTTTTGATATTATGTTTCCTCAGGCAACCCTGGGTCTCATTTACTTCGCAGTAGCTTATATTGACAAGGGAAAAAGAAAAAAGAAAACAGAATAAAATAGTTAAATTGGAAGTAGACTGATTGTCACTGCAAACTTGTTTTTAACTTTCAAAATAAAAATTATTGTATCTTTTAACTTTTAGTTACTTTGGAAATATTTTCAACAGAATAAGACCTTATATTAATATTTGAAAGACATCCTGAACAACCCTCCTTCCCCCACCCACACCGCCAAGGTCATGGACTTGGAATGTTCTCCTCGAAGTTGGGAAGAGGGACTTCCAGAGGTGATCTAGATAGGTAATGGCATTATATATGCCATCATATATGCGGGTTCCTCACATAAAGAGTTTGGTCACTCTTAGCCATACATTCTCTCTTGGCCTTCCACTGTTTACAACTGAATCTTCTCCAGAAAGGTTCTCTCAGACACAGCTCCTCTGACCTGGTAGTTACAGCCTACAGTATCATAAGCAAACCATCTCTGTCTCTATGCTGTATGAATTACTCAGTGCCAGGATGATTATTACAACAACAACACAGAAACTAAAAACAAACACCAGTATAAGGCAGAATATGAGAATAATAATAATCTGATAATTCTTTTATGTACATGGAATGGGTGGACCAGAAAAAATTCTTACCTCTATCCTAAAAGAAGAAACATACACATGAAGCTAGAAAGCTGAAACAATTATTCTTGCAGCACTCTTTTGGGCACAGAATCTAACAAGCAATCTTTGAGATGAGGACAGAAAGATAAATACAAGCAATGCAGTGGTTTGAAACTTTTTATATATTGCATGCCCGTTGCTTATCACTCAAACCGGTGTGTCTTTCCAAACGTTTTTAGCTCATTCCTTCCACTCCATGAAATGTTACTATTATGTATATATTACATATATTTATATGTTCCGGCAGTCTGAAAGGATTACACTCCCCCTAAGAATAAAATACTATATTCAAGTGGGATACTGCCACTTCCACGGAAATTGAATCATTATGGTATGTTTAGGAAACCATGAAGATATTCAGACTGCTAAAATTAGGTGCACATTCTGTAGCATTTACAAGAAGGGTCACTGCTTATATATCTTCAGAAAGTATATACAGGGAATGCCACATGCAGCTTTCTGCAGTGGCTCCCAGGAAATCTGGGTCAGTGAATACCTGGACTGTTAGCAACCAAAATGGTGACTTTCTAACTTTGCAAACATAAGAACAGATTCAACTATTCTTATGTTTCTTGTTAGCATTTATTTGACCTTTTAAAGTAGAAGAGCCTGCACGTAGGAGGAATGCTATGGGATTATCCTTCTGCATACTTTGAAACTGTGTTGCTCTCATTCCTAACAAAAGGCTGATTGGTCGATAGCTAGGTAGGACTTTCTTTGCAGAGACAATGCTGGGAAGAAGGACAGAGTTGGAGAAATCACAAATGAGACACAGAGAGATTCATAATGAACTTGCCACTTGGCAAAGGACAGATAAGAAATAAGGGTTAATTTAAAATGTAAGAGTTAGCTAGTAACCGGCCTGTACTATTGGCTGAATGTTTATAATTAACAATTACTCTCTGAATAGTTATTTGGGAACAGTTGCTGAGACACAGAGAAACTCTGCCTACTGAGGGAGAGAAAGGACACATACATATGGGGATGTGGGAAAGCGGGGAGACTGACTCTCTTATGTCAGAAGCTTCCCGAAAACTTTTGATTTATTAAATAGTATGCCTCTAAAAAGTTAGTAACTTAGTCTTTAAGATGTTCCTAGAATGAATGAGAATTTTTTTTCAGTAGGTAATCATTAAATTTGTCTACTATGTCATAATTTTACAGTCTATAGTTAGGCATTGTTGTAAGAGCTGCGGGACTGCATTTCATCCCGCCCCAGCTTTCATACGGCTAGCTTTACCCGAAATAATTACACGGAAACCGTATTCATTTAAACACTGCTTGGCCCATTAGCTCTAGCCCTTACTGGCTAATTCTGATATTCCGATCAACCTATTTCTAATAAATGGTGTAGCACCGGTCTTACCGGGAAAGATTCAGCATGTCTGACCTGGCAGCTTCATCGCATACATCTCAGAGAGCAGAGCCATCGCGTCTGCCCTGGAGAGGGGAGCATGGCGTCTCTGAGCTCACTTCCTCTTCCTCCCAGCATTCTGTTCTGTTTACTCCACCCACCTATGCTCTAACCTATTAGGGCAAGCCGCTTCTTTATTTAATTAACCAATGACCTTCCTCCATCAAGGCATAAAACCAGCTGATCCTTAAATGTTAAGTGTGTATCAATTCTGTATAATAAGAAAAGAAAAAGGCAAAAATATAAATTGTGAAGTTTATTACAGTAAATTATCTCTTACATGACAGAGGGGAAGTGATATTTTTATTAAGCCATAGATAATATATTAGAAGAAACCAAGGTATCCATTGCTTTGTTGCCTGGAGCAACCATCCTTAAAGCTGAACCATGCAGTGGGAGGAAAGCTCACACAGGTAATAGTGTGTCGATTTCCCAGGAAACCACCGGTGTGTCTTTCAAAGACAGTTTTAAATTTTAAATCATGGGCCGGGCGGTGGTGGCGCACGCCTTTAATCCCAGCACTCGGGAGGCAGAGGCAGGCGGATCTCTGTGAGTTCGAGACCAGCCTGGTCTACAGAGCTAGTTCCAGGACAGGCTCCAAAGCCACAGAGAAACCCTGTCTCGAAAAACCAAAAAAAAAAAAAAAAATTTTAAATCATGACTCACATAACTTTTAAAAATCTTTGTACAAACCATGAAAATACTTTGAAAATTTTTTTTTAAGTTCTTAAACTTCATTTTGTCATCTTTTTATTTCAACGTGGTCACATAAAAAGATTAATCAGTTCCTATGAACGACAGTAAATAGGTTTGTAAAGTTTAAACACCAAACTTATATTTTTAAATTGAATTTTATTATTAATGTTTCTGTGTATGTGAATGCAGGAATGAGTGTCCCACCACACTCGTGTGCAGAACAACTGTCGGTCGCTGGGCCTCTCTGTCTACTGTGGGCTCTCTGAATGGAGTTCACTTTGTCAGGCTCGTGTGTAAGCACTTTACCCACTGAGCACTGCAGTTCCCTTTATTAAAAGTGCTTTTAAAGGATCTGTTAGGTACTGATGCACAAATAAGCTTGAAAAGTTATTCATGGGTTACTTGTCTGAGAAAAAAACAATTTCTTCTATGAAAACTGGAAGTGGACTCATATTTTAAGATGGTGAATATAAGCTTTTAAGTTAACTGCAGATATAGTCTGCTAAATGCATTTTGAAGGACAGATAATAATTATATTATACGCATTATAATAGTGCTGCTAATACTTTTAAAACGCAATTATTTCACCACTGCATTTGTTATTTATGGTACTATGGGTACAATTTACCTTAAGCAACTTGATTTATATAAAAAAAGCTTCTATTCAAGACAAACAAGTTGTAATTTTGCTCTAATATTGAATCCTTTAAAATACAACACATTTTACAATTCAAATTAAAGACAACAAGATTATTTTTCTCAAGAACCTAACAAAATACCAACTAGAAGCAGCTCAGGGGAGCAAGGATTTACTCTGGTTCCGAATATCACAGAGGCTCTGACTGTGGCAGGAGCAGCTGCTACCTGTGGTACTGGGAGCTGGGGGTAGCTAATACATTTCCAAGAACAAAAGGAGTTTAGGCCCAGTCCCCAGAAGCCCACTTGCCCCAGTATCTCCTAAGGGTCTCTTAAAGGCCTCCTGAAACAGTACTACAAGCTGTGGCTCAGGTATTGAGACACACACGCCTATCGGAAAATTTCACAAACAAGCCACAAAACAAGCTTTTGTGACAGCTCCTGTGTAATCTATGCTTTACCTAGGTAACCACAAACTTACACTGGAGAGTAGAACTGAATATGTTAAATACCAGGGCTGCTTTCAAGTTATGAAATAAAATTTGAACACTCAAAGATCTTCTCTGACATTCTTTCTATGCTCAGAAGCACAATCCTTGCATGCATAGACAAGCAGTATTCCAACACTTTATTATTACAGATATAAACGTGCAATTAAAGTACCTTAAGAAATGCAATCTTTCTTCTTGCATAAGCTACCTTAGATAGCATTAACATATAAATCTCCCTCTCACATGGGTCAACAATTAGACCACTAAAGCATTTAAAGACAATTCCGATGGCAAAATATCTTGCAGTGCTTCCAGGATTGAGATGACTGCTCTTTTTAATTCATCTTACAGTTTTAAACAAGGAACTTATCTACAGCTGATCTGTGTATGCCTACCTATTATACAACCTTCCCATAAAACCCTATGTGCTAGCTTTTGTGTTTAAGTTAAAGTTTCTTATCACATTCTAAGGTAATGGGCACTCTTTGCTTACTTAGCTCTGTGTAGCCACTTCCCCTATGGTTAGTGCAAAAATTTCACTGGGAACCACAGAAACGACATCTTAAAATCAACTCCTTCTGTATAAAGCCTTCTGTGGTGGCCTACCATTTCCCCCCAAGGATATTAGCTGGGCTCTTTCTTGGAGGACTGACGGTGCTCTTTGTAGATTCTGTCTGTTTTTGTGATCCTGAAAATCAAATCCAAAGTCACATATAATAAAAAAGTGCTCTGCCACTGAGCTACACCCTTTGTCTTCTGAGGAAATCTTAACAGTGGCATTTATCAACATGACATCTCACTTTGTCTTCTCTCCTGAAAATGGGCTCTTAGATACATAAGCAATTGGCAACATTATTTCATACCTTGAAAATGCATTGCTTTCTCCCTTTATTTGTTGTAGATAATACCACACAAAATGAAATGTGATCTACTAGTCTTCTCTGAATGGATTTTGACAGGTAGAGGTCCACCAACAGCACTGTGACATGCATCATCTCTTTTAGACACTATTTCAATGCTAGCCTATGTGCTGTGCAGGTTGACAGTGTCAAGTTAGATTTCTACCTCCTATACAAATCTGAAACCCACAGAGTTTTTTGTTTTCCTACATGTTTGATGATGGTAATTAGACCTGGTTCTCAGGAATATTACAGGATTTTAAATGGAATAGTATACATAAAATACTTAGCACAATGCCTTACTCACAAAAATATAAAGTGCTTAGGAAATTATTAGTATTTTTTATAGTAGTGTGTTAAGATATTGCCAAATTGAGACCCAAATAATTTTTATTGTCTCAAACTTTACTGAAAAATACTTTCACAAAGAGAATTTTTTTCTCACTTTGTTAGAAATGAAAACAAAAAATTATTATATTTCCCAGGGACCCCAGGTAATCCTTTTCTAGTCTTTCCAGGAGAAGTAAAGTAGCTCTCTTTTACTTGCTTTTCTTTCTTAGAATGGAAGGTTGGGAAAAAGAGACAGTGATATAACTATCTAGGATCTCAGATGCAGAGAAACTCTCCTTTGAAATTTCTTGTTTGCTGTTGGCAACTTACTCAGTAGGAAGGCTTGCAGAACATAGTATCTATGTCCAGGACACTCATCATTGCATTCTATGAGATGACAGACAAACTGCCCAGCAGCACTGGACACAAGTCATCAGTCACACTTAGAAGCCTGTGGATCGTTACAACCTGCCTGAGTAACACTAAGAGTCAGGCATCCAGTTTTCAGTTAAAAGTTAGGTGCCTTAATCAATTCTCTTCAGAAGGAGATCTGTGTGATTTGTTTCTCTTGAAATTTCTAGACATTCATAGAAAGTACTAAGAAATCTTGAGCAAAAACAAAACAAAAAAAAAAATAGAGATTAACACTGAGAGAGTAAATGCACAGCCGGCACACAGAAAACCACCTAATGGGATCATCTGAACTGGTGGAAGCAGAGGACTTATTCTACCAGGGAGATGAGGTTTTACTGAGGTGGGTTATTCGTGTTACATCAAGTTTGACTGAAGTCACAACACAGATCTGGGGGGTCAAGCTAGTGATGTTCATTCTATGCACGGATTTATCTTTAGTCTCAACTCTTAGGGTAGCATTTTCACTTGTCCTTTGGTGTGGGAGCTCCTTCTGTCTGTGTGTTGCTTTTTTTGCTTAATGAATAAATAAACTGCCTTGGTCTGTTGATAGGACAGAACTTAGGTAAGCAGGAACACAGAACTGAATGCTGGGAGAAAGAAGGGCGGAGCCAGAGAGATGCCATAGAACTGCCTGGAGACAGACACTGAGAATTTTATTGCCATGTGGTGATACACAGATTAATAGAAATGGGTTATTAAGATGTAAGTGTTAGCCAAAAATATGCTAGAGCTAATGGGCCAAGCAGTGACTTAATGAATACAGTTTTCTGTGTGGTTATTTCAGGGCTAAGCTAGCAGGGCGGCTGGGAACTGGGCAGCAGGATGGACAATCGGGCCTTCCTCGTAAAGTCCTTAATCTACCAACCTTCAGAAGAGGAAGGCATAGATAAAGACCCTAAAAATCCCTGCATTTAGTAGACCTATAGGATCCTGAAGTTCATGATTAGGCAGCAAGGCTTTGTAGTTATTCTAAGATGGCATTTTTTCCTTAGCAATAAAATACACCATGCCCTTGACATAGTTTACACAACGAAGGTCCTATTATCAATTGCTTGGGCCCCAGAACTTTTCTGTTGGGAGATAACAGATTTTTTAAAAGTTGGGCAGTGGTGAGCCATCCCTAGGTACTTGGGTGGATGCTCTTGGTGAAGACTAGGGACTTGGCCTCAATACTATTAAATCCTATGATGGAGGTGACTAGCTTTATTTTGCTATGGAGCTTTCAATGTACAAACCAAAGAAATGGACCCCAATGATAATGAACCAAACATCTAAACCTAGGAGACAAAATAAAACTTTTCAATTTAATTAACTGCCACTGTATTTTGATATAATGACAAACAGTTAACAAAGTCTCTATTTTTCAAACTCAATAACTGAGAGGGAGATGCAATGGTATCATGTGTATTCTCTTAATCTAGGGATTTGAGGAGAGGGTACCCATTCCTAAATGGGCATACCTGATGTGGGAGTGTCATATATCAATCTGTTGATTTCATTGGTTAATTAATAAAGAAACTGCTTGGCCTGATAGGCTAGAACATAGGTGGGTAGAGTAAACAGAACAGAATGCTGGGAAGCAGGGAAGTTAGGCAGACGCCATGCCACTCCTCTCCAGAACAGATGTGATGAAGCTCCAATCCAAGATGGACGCAGGCTAGAATCTCCCTGGTAAGTCACCACCTTGTGGTGCTACACACATTAATAGAAATGGGCCAAGCAGTGTTTAAATGAATACAGTTTGTGTGTTGTTATTTTGGGGTATAAGCTAGCCAGGCGGCTGGGAACCGTGCTGCAGTAACACAGCCCGCAGCTCCCACTACCCATACCTAGTACAATTAGCTTCTGCATTAAACATAAAATTGGTGAATCTATAATGTGTCCTATATGTCAGGGGAATGTATGTGCCTGAGCATCTATAAAATAAGGTATAGGATTTCTCTACTTCTCAAGGTGAAATAACCATTCCAAGGGAAAACAATACAGACTTAATTTGAGAAGTAAATATGCTTTTTTAATCCATTTGTACTTGCACTAAGATCCACACCTATTTTACTACTATGTTAGCTCAGGACATGTGCTATACCACCTCCAGATTTAATTCCTGTATGTACTGATCTCACTTTGAGGAGGGGAGATAAAGCTGGCCCATGAGACTTTCCTGTGTTTGGGACTTACCCTTCCTGAAATCTAAATGCTGATAAGATGATATCCTTTTTCAAGGACAGAGACAAATATTCAACACAGTAAGTTTCGCTTTTAAATCTATAGCACACAAGGAATAATAATACATTGCTTAGCACGTTCTGTTCAGAAAAGCAATTTTGTTTCTAACAAATTTCTGCATTGAGAATAAACTACTGAGCCAATACTAATAATATCCTCACTCCTCTGACTGGGTTTCTCTAGGGACAAGTAAAAGAGTAAGATACTGTTCCTGAGGCTGGGGACCGAGAAGTAGAATGTCCTCTCTCAATGTCTGGTTTAAACATTTTCATACTGGTCAACAGTTTGATGTATGTTATTTCTGTCTTTAGGGATGAGGTTAAGAAAATATAGATAGGACACACTTTTCTAATAGGTTAAGGTAAACTTTCTCTAATGCTGGTATTCAGGTAATCAAGGAGTTAGAAATGAAATTTTATTTGGAATGGGTAGCTGGCAGGTAGAGGCTTTCCAGAACTGAGAAGGAGGAGGAAGAAATTCCACAAGCAGGTCTCTCCTCTCTGGAGCAACCTTCATGTTTCTATGTTCCTTGTGCAGCTTCTCCACAAAGGACATTCACTTGGCGTGATTTGTAAAGTCTGAAATGCAAGGGCCTCATGCATGGACCTCAGACGTGGCTTCAAGCTCCACTATTTCAATCTTAGCAGTGCAACAATTATGGTAGGGTTCTCATTAAATGCCCACTGAAGTGGGTTATTGGTGTGCTGTGAACCAAATCCAGCCTATTTCCTTTAGGTCTCTGCTACTTAGAATATGCGCTATTTGTGTCTTTTGAGCATTTTAATGGAGCTTCAAGTCATTTGCAACTGCTCACACTGAGAATTTCACCATTTTTCACAGTTCAGTTTTATAGACTTCTAGGAGTCATGTTACGTTTAGTAATTTTGCCTCAACAAGCTAAGAGAAAATGCCAGAAATTAGCACTCCTACTGTTCAAGAGAGTGTATTTTCTCTTCCTGTAACTGCTTCAATTCCAGCACTTAGCAGGGAGACATTTAAATTTTTATTGTATTCCCTTCTATCAGAAAGAAAGAAGAATTTACAAGTTTGACACTAAACAATCACAGATGGAAGATCTGAAGTAAGATCACATATTTTATACTGATGTTTAAGGCAGCCATCAATAAATTCAGCCTGACACTTAGGACAAAACTCATCTACTTTCCCTGTGGCTTTTGGGAAAGCGTAACATATTCATTAAAAAATGTCCCACTGAATTTTCAAATGTCAAAATACAATATAATCATATGGAGAAAATCCTTCAAATTTAGTAATGGAAATTTCATAATACTGCTGAGAGAGAAAATTGCCAGTTTGTAATTGTGCCTCTTTCTCCACAGGAATCACTCATTACAGGGAAAAGAATAACATCATGAAAATGAAATTCCTAAACAAGAAACATAGGGACACATAGCCAATGACCCACATTATAAACAAAACTGCTCTGTCGACATTATTTTAGTCTATAAATTTATTTAATATATTCTTCATCTATATGAACATACAAATGTTTTATAGAGAAATATAAGGATAATGGAAAGCTGGTGATTAAAGTTATATGCCAATGAAGGTGTATTATACAAAGCTTCTCAATGATGCCCAGGAACTGCTTATTCCATGCTGCCTTGGTTACTAGAAAATGCCAAAACACCACCCACTGGCTTGGACATATAGTGGTACTCAAAGTGTTTGTGTTCTCTAGTCTGCCCCAGGTTCCCTTCTCCTCACAGAAACCCTTCCTTCTGACAGGTGCTAACCTATGATCAATTGAAGCCTTCTAAGGGGAAAGGAACATAACCAAAGGCTGATTCTATGTGCTGTTTCAATTAGACACCAAGTGAATGGGCATTACCTACACATCCCCCTTGGTCCTCTGCTAGTTGAAATTTTAGAGATGTCTTTCAAGCCTTTTTTCCTTTCTCAACCATCTTTCTTTTCTTCTTTAAAACCTTAATGATATGTCCCTGAGCTAGTAATATGAACTCCCCTCCATGAAATTCCCCTTATAACTATCTGTACCTCATTCACCCCTCTTCTTCTTTGCTTCAGGTTAAGTACTACCCATATACACTTACTAATGCTTGCATATGTACCTGGGTACACTGTTACTTTTACCCACTTTTTAAAAATTCTATGTTACTCTGTCATTTCAAAAAAAATGCCTTCTAAAAGAGCCTTATGTAACAAAAA
Organism: Microtus pennsylvanicus; assembly: GCF_037038515.1. Taxonomy (NCBI): domain Eukaryota; kingdom Metazoa; phylum Chordata; class Mammalia; order Rodentia; family Cricetidae; genus Microtus; species Microtus pennsylvanicus. The sequence goes on along the minus strand of NC_134579.1, from coordinate 10,276,285 downwards.
TGTCTTTACCTCCCATAAGGTAAGAAGCCTCCTTGATTCCCAATTCACTACATCACCTTATTTTACCTTTGCTAGAAACTATTTCAAAACTGCTGACTTTCCCTTTTATGCCTATTCCAGTGTATTTCTTTGCTCCCTAACTCTTAGAATCACTTTGGCCTTGTTCACTGAGGAAAAACAAGCTGTCCTGTTTCCTCTTTTGAAATCTGACCTACAGTTCCAGTGCCTTTTCTTCCTTCTCCCCAAACTCCTGTTTCCACTGCTGGCCTCCTTGTGTTTACACACCGGACTCCTCTGGGTCTTGCTCTGTGCATTTCTTGGTTGATGGTTCTCAGTTCCTGGAGCTGGTCTCATGATTATCATGGATCTAGCTCCTGTTAGTTACAAGTTTAGGTTTTTTAAATTACATTTCTTGACCCTGGTAATCTCTAAACTCAACTAGTTGCCATTTATTGCTAAATGTGTCTTGATGGTTCTGTGTCTAAAACTGAGTCCTTACTTTCATGATAAGCTGACACCCTAACCCCTTTTCCATGTTAAGTAAGTGGTACTGCCATTTAGTGGTTGCTTAGGCCTAAACCTTGATTGCTGTTACTTACATTTTCAAACCAGTATCAAGGCTGACAGATTCATGATACTTTTGGCTCAAAAAGTTCTCAAACCAGTATCAAGGCTGATTGATTCATACATGATTCCTTAAAACTCAAAAAGCTCTATTTCTGTTCCCCTGTCTCCACTGATCTCATTATTGTTCTTTCCTCCTTCTTTAGCCTTCTCAGTAGGTTCAGTGTTCTTTCTTTCCTCATTCAAGTTATCATCATCAAATCCAAACTGCATCTCCATAATTTTCTCATTAAAATTTACTTCTGCAAAAGGGCTGACACGATCTTTTTAAACAATCTTTTAGCTACCTTCCCAACTAACACTTTTTATCATATATTTAAACACCAGCTGAAAACCACAGTAATCTCTTTCTATGTCTATGAATCTGTCCAGTGCCCTTCCCATGCATAGCCAGGGCCTTGCAGAATCTTTTAACTATTTTAAAAGAGGTCTTTTTGTTTGTTTGTTTTTTGCTTCAGCTGAGTTGGTCTATTTTTATTCATTTGATAAGCTCTTCTATAGTACCTATGTCTATGAAAGGTGAAAAAATGCATGTGTTTCTGTTTCAAATGATGGCTATGATACAAATACAGTTTATTCCATCCCTTTATTGCATCTCCGAATAAAACTCTGATTCTTGCTTTTGATATTCCAGTCTGATAGGTAATCCCTACTGCAGTAGTTACCTAAACCATCTTGGCTTTGTGGTGCTGACCTACCACCATTATCTAACTTCTCCAGATCAATGGGGAAGAGATCATTTAAACATGATCAAACAAAGGGCATTCTCTGAAGTGACATTTAAAGGACTTGACTCAGCTGTTTGGTGGTGCCCCAAGTCTTTAATCACAGCACTTGAGAAAAATAAGAAGGCAGATCTCTAAGTTTAAGGCTACCCTGATATACAGTAAGTTCCCTGACAACCAGGACTATGCAAGGAAACCTGTCTCAACAAAACAAAATAAAACAAACAAACAAACAAAAAAACAAGGCACTATACTTTTAGAAAACTTATATGGCATTTTAAAAAATATCTTCATTCAAAGTTAATCACTGTAAAAGGAAGAGCTCACAGAATTAGTCTGATGTGGGAGTCCCCTTTGTGTGTTGTGATTACCATTAATGAATAAAGAAACTGCTTTGGACAAATTGCAATACAGAACTTAGGTAGACTTGGAAAACTGAACTAAATGCTGGGAGAAGGAAGGTGGAGAGAGAGAATCCATGGAGCCGCCACTGTCAATAGATGTGCTGAAAGTTTACTGGCAGGCCACTCCCTCGTGGTGAAGCACAGATTAATGGAGATGGGTTAAATTAAGATGTAAGAGTTAGCCAATGAGAAGCTAGAGCTAATGAGTGAAGCAATGATTTAATTAATATAGTTTCTGAGTGGTTATTTTGATTCTGGGTGGTCGGGACAGTCTAAGTAGCCAGATGGCCGGGAACTAATGAGCAACCTTTCTTACTACATCAGTCCTATTTGTCTCAAGCCCTGGTGTTATGTGAATGACAGCCCACATCTAGTTATGATGGCAGCTGACAGATCCAAAAAAAATGTCAAATTTTTATTTATTTATTTATTAAAGATTTCTGCCTCCTCCCCGCCACCGCCTCCTATTTCCCTCCCCCTCCCCGAATCAAGTCCCCCTCCCTGGTCAGCCCAAAGAGCAATCAGGGTTCCCTGCCCTGTGGGAAGTCCAAAGACCACCCACTTCCATCCAGGTCTAGTAAGGTGAGCATCCAAACTGCCTAGGCTCCCACAAAGCCAGTATGTGCAGTAGGAACAAAAACCCATTGCCATTGTTCTTGAGTTCTCAGTAGTCCTCATTGTCTGCTATGTTCAGAGAGTCCGGTTTTATCCCATGAAAATGTCAAATTTCTTAACATTTTTCTATTTCTAAAAAAGTATTTAAATGAACTTTAAGAAGTGTTACATTATTTTCACAGTAATCTAGGAAAGAAAGCTTGCTATGAGAATTTGTTTTCACATATACACACACACAACACAGAAGTCAAGAAAGTCATGGAAGGTTTTATACTTTCTTGTTTCTGCTTTTCACGTTGATTCGAATGATTCCATGTCAACTTTGAAATATCTTTTATATACCTCTTTTGTGAGGCTGGCTTCCTATAAATGATAGTGAATGATCACACACATGCCAATGATTAATTGCTTTCAGTATCTTTGACCTCTAAATCTTCTTTGGAGGAATTACCACCAATAAGTGGGTCATCACTGTCCCTCTCTGTCCTTTACCCTGAGGAAAAGACTATATGTGATCTCCTGAGTTTATAAATGTCAGAGAACAGCTGTCCATATGTGATGAGGTCCTGGTAGATGATCATGACAGTGGCTACAGCTGTCCATAGGTGGTGAGGTCCTGGCAGATGATCATGGCAGAGGCAAGAGGGAGACTAAGGAGGCATTATCTTTGGACCTTGGGTACTAGCACATGCAGGGAAATGGTGGTAGGGATAGAGAAGGTGAGCAGAAAAGTCAGAAAGCTGTCTTGCACTGATTTCACAAAACAGGCCAAAACTTGAAAGACTGTCTTCCAATTTATTTTAGCTATGTCTATTTTTAACAATTTTGTTGCATTTATCTACTTAAACATTTCTGTGTGTTTGTATGTGTATGCTTCGTTTTTGTGGGCATGCGGAGTACAGGACTATTTGTAGAAATCACTTTTTCTTCTTGTTCCAATATGTGGGTTCCAGTGGTTAGAAGCCAGGGCTTGTGGCAATCACTTTTATTTGCTGAGTCATCACAAGAGTCTGTATTCTAACAATTCTCTCTGTGTGTGACTTTGTTCATTTGTACTTCATATTTCATGTTATTTATCTACATTCTACATCTGTTGTTCCTAAAAGAAATTAATACTGGGATTTCTGATAAGTATTGTGTCTCTAGAATTTAGCTGGGCCTACTGGCTCACACCTATTAATTCTAGCACTTTGGAGACATAGGCAGGAGGATCTATCTGAGTTTAAGGTCAGCAAGGTTTTCATAGTGATCTCTAAGATATCCAGAACTAGAAAATGAGCCTCTGTCTCAACAAAATGAAATTAATCAGTAAACACTAAATAAGTAATGAAAGAAGGAACTTAGTATAGGATTTACAATAACTCTGGCACAGAGGTTACTTAACATAGGAAATGAATGAGTCAGCAAATGAAAACATGATTCTGAAGTGGCTAAATGCTTTCAGCACTGTTCTTGTATTCAGATAAAAGTACTGTGTCCCCAACATAGCCTTGGATGGATGATGGATATAGCCTAGGCATCCAGGTTTCCAGAGAGGCTGAGGAATGGACTTTGCTCACTTAAGATGCTGGAAAATGCAAATGGAGAAGACATTGCTGGTCACGGTTGGGAGTCTGCCCAGAGAAGGTGAAAAACTGTTTCCAGAACTCAGTGCTTATCTAGAAAGTAATTGCTATTTCTGTCCATGACTTATTTTTTAATAGCCAAAACGTATAATTTTCAACACTAAAATTTAAACTTCACTAGATATTTCCTTCCAGTGATAAATTGTAATTAAATTTAGGAATAAAGCATTCAATCAGAAAGAAATATTAAAATATGTAACGGCATCTTATCTTACATCTACCGTGTGGAAGATTTGTTCTTGTTCAATATACCTCTGTGACCAGAGAAAGCAGAGCCTATGGCAACTATTCCCTTCTGTTTAAAGTAAACAAAATTGTGAGCCAAGTGTTATAAATCTCTGTTATGTGTTGAATAGCAACTGTTTCTCATGGGTGTATTTGAGCACTTGGCAACCAGGTGGTGATGCTAGCTATGAAGGTTATATAGCTTGTTGTAGAGGAGCCTTGGGCTTTGAGGTTTTATAGCCCCACGCTACCTGCTCTGCTGAATGCATGTGGATGACGATGTGAACAGCCAAGTCCATGTCCAGAATGCCATGCTTTCCCTGACTGTTCTAAGACTTCACAATCCATGACAGCTTTCCTTGTGGATCAAAACTTCTCTACTCCCAGCTACCAGACAAGTAATTGTCAACTTGTCTATATATGCCAAAATTGAAGAAAAAGATCCCATAGCTCTGCTTTGATTTTCTAAATGCTCTGTATTTTTAAAAATGTTTTTAATATTAGGTATTATGCATTTAAACTCAAAACAGCAACTAATCAGGAAATTAATCATTTAGCAGGTAAAGCATCTAGTAATTTGAAACAAGGTAAAACAAAGGAAAGATATGGTAAATTGTAGGTGGGGATTTGGAAAGAATAAAGAATCTGGGGAGGTGACTTCTCTGTAACTTTCTTTCATAAGTCTGTGCACTTGAAGCTCCTTGTTTATATTTTGAACTTCGTTTATTTTTTTGCTTTAAGTTTCTGCATTGAAGAGGGCAGAGATTGGACAAGGAATTCACAATGTAACTTTCAGGAATGAATTAAGCGAGAAGGAACAAGTTAATAAGCCCAGTTGATTCCAGGTTTTGTTGGGTGATTTTGTATGTGTATCCAATATCGTGGGCAATTGTGTTTATGTTGACAACACAAATTTTGAGCACACCTTGTTACACTATACTGGTAAATCTTGCTGGTTCTGTTAGTTTCATTTTTCTGGTTCAGTCTTTTGTTTATGAGGTATTTGAATCATTTATGCTTTGAGATATACCAGAGATCACATATCCCATTAAAACTTTAAATCAAATGGGGTACTCATTTAAGAATTGCTTTTCTGTATTGCTAGAAATCCCCTAAGGGATTAAAAAAAGAGCAGGGAAAAGAACCAGCTTTGTGACAAGGGCAGGCCTTCCTTAGTTCAAAAGTTTGAAGACTCCTGTCACTCTGTATGTCTCTAAAATACGCAAAAAAAAAAAAAAAAAAAAGAAGAAAAATCTGGGACAAACAAAACACAAACTGGCAGAATCTTAGTCTTTGAAAAATTATTTTCTACAAAGAATTCCCATTTAGGCAAAAAGAAAAAAAAAGGTCTTCATAAAAGTTATAAAAGACATGTTTAAATGAAGAAAATATTTATTATACAACTGCTTTGTGCTCCAAACATATTTTAAGTTGGAAAGTATTTTACAAGAAATGCCACAAGTAACTCAATGGAAACTTTTTCACAATAAAACTGTCAGTTAAAACACAAGAAATATCACATTATTTCTAAACTAATGACTAAAGTGTTCTAATTTCCTTTTCTATTTTTTAGTATCTAGGATCCTACCATGTACCCAGGGCAGGTCTTGAAGTCAGTTAACGCAGGAAAAAATCTTTCTGCCTTGGGTTCCTGATGGTGGACTATATTATATATAGATTCTTTGTTGCTATTACATTGTATCTGCTTAGTTCCTTTACATTGTGTCTGCTAGTACTTTACAGCATCACGGCACATGCGTGTGTGTGTGTGTGTGTGTGTGTGTGTGTGTGTGTGTGTGTGTGCTTGCACATATAATGGAGAACAAGTAGAAGTCAGGGTAAAACTTGATTCTCTCCTTCCACCATGTGGATCTCAGGGATCAAACTTATTTAGTCTTGGGAAAAGTGCATTTATCAACTGGGCTGTCTATATGGCCCCATTCTGTTTTACTTTATATGTTAAATGTTTGTATATGGTTACCTCAAAATCATTAAATATCTACTTTTCTTTTTTTATAATTCTAGGCAGTTTTTAATTGCTGTCAGTGCTATTACCCTCATTACATAAAGAATTAATGGTGCAGTAGTTGTATTTGTATTTTATGCTGGTAGTATAACTACTATACAGAGTAGTCACCTAATTCTGACTGAATCCTGAGGAGTTACTGAATGAGGTAATATGGCTGTCATTCATCCAACTGGTTAAGAAAATATAATATTTGCATGATAGCCTGGCATCACCAACTTGGGGGATGATCCAGACCATATCTGAGGAGGTCTGTCTTCTCTTTCTCTGCTAACAGTCGACATGTTCTCACTGAGGCCATTCTGTGTGTGAAGTTTAAGCTTTTCAATTTATATTTATTTTTAACCACAACGCGTATTTTACGAGGATTATAAAAACTACAAAATGCACATTAATATAATTAATAGTAACTTCATTGCTTAAAGCCATATTCTTCTAGCTTCATTAAATACAGTAAAAAACCTATAAAGGCACTCAGTGATGAATAGGACTTTCTTAAACAGTACAGAGTACAATTTTTGCAAATTATAGTATGTGTGTGTGTGTGTGTGTGTGTGTACAATCATGCATATAGAATATGTGTTTACACAATCTATACCACAAGTAGAATTTAAAGAACAACCTTGGGCCTCTGTTAGTGCCATCTACTTGGTTTGACAGAAGGCCTTGCTTTCTCTTCTCTAACGCCAAGTAGCTGGCATGCTAGCTTCCAAGGATTCTTTTGTTTCCCTCCTTTCTCCATATAGGAGTTCTGGGATTACAGATTCTTGTATTAGAGCATATATATTCTATCTGGATTCTGGGGATCCAAACTTGTTCTCCATTCTTGCAGAGTAAGCACCCTGAATTACAAAACTGTCTCCAGTCCCCACCTTTCTTTCCCCATCAAATTTGCTTAAAAACAAAAACAGCAAAGCACCATAAATTTATTTCTCAAGGCATTTTGTTTCCCATTTATTCGTTTATTTTAAATTTAATGCTGTCAATGAAGTTTAATTTCAAATGAACCCTCAAATTCATTAAGCATGCTTCACTCTAATTTCAACATGGCTTTCTTGAACTCTCCGATTCCAAACTGTATGGATAGAGGAAGTTAAAAATGCAACTGCCTTCTACCTCAGCTTGCTGCCTACCTTGTCTGTTTACCTTGTCACTGTGTGCAGTTCATATTCACATATAAAAAAACTTTGAAGGCTGAACCCGCAAAGAGCAAATTTGCTTTCTCATGTGTGCACACTTGAGTGTGTGTGTATGTGTGTGTGTATAAATGGTGTGGATAGGAATACCATAAAACCCCATTAAATTTGTTCTGGTGTTCTATATATGCTGGTTTCCCATAGATATTACCCAGCAGATACATATGACAAGTTAATGGATTAATAAAAGTAAAAAAAAAAAAAACTAAAACAAGGAAGGAAAACTGACTACTTTCTTATACATACAATCTAAGGTTGCCTTAATAGAACTACTCAGTATCTATTACTGTATATGAAAAGGTAATATTTACTCCCGATAATACTGACTACACAAATGTCATAATATATTATACAACAGAAACTGGGAAAAGATCGATGATTTTTAACAAATAGTCATTACCTGTTCTTGATATGTAGGTTACTAGAACTTTAGTAGGCTTAGATACTAATAAAAATAGGTATCTCCTTCATGAACAATTTTGGGCTCAATCTCCTATGTCTGGTAACAAACTAAACTTAAAGAAAAAAAATATCATGACTGCTCCTCCTTAAGACTTAAAATACCATATGGAAGAGGAGGTAGAAGGGCTTTGTTGAAGCCCATTAAGTAAGGGTATCTCCCTTTGCTAAATGGGGGTATTTTATTGAATTATTCATTTAATTTTTAGACGTATTTATTTATTTATGTCTCATGTACATTTACATGTATGAGGGTGCATAAATGTGTACCCCATTCACACAGCTGACTACATAGATTAGAAGAGAACATGGTCAAGTTACAGAGAGTCGTGAGCTGTGTTATATGGGTTCTGGGAACAGAACCAAAGCAAGATCAGTAAAGGCTCTTAATGCTGATCAATATTTCCTGCTCTCAGTATTTATTATTATTATTATTATTAATATTATTATTTTTATTATTATTTTAACCTAGTCAGTGCATGACTATTTAAATACCTTCTCTGGCTCTGGATAAGCAGAAGGCATTCTAGCCTGCCTCAGATAATATACTATCACAACGATATGCTACCACAAATGAGCTTGTCAGTCACCTAGACAGGCAAATACTGCTCAGGCAAGCTGTCTTTCACAATCACTTTAAGAAACATGATATACCCGAACACTCACTAAAAGACAGGCAGAAAATTTTGTCTTTCAAAAGATATGAACACATATCCCACAATCCACTCCCTGGACTTAGTGACTCTCAGATCCTCCCTGCTAAGCCTGGGCACTTTCTCAGTCAGAACACAAAGAAGATGAAACCTCGTGCTTTCCCTGATACTGACCAACACTCTAAGCTCTTTTGCCTGAAATTCTAGCACTCTTGCTCCCTCCGCATATACTCCTCTCCCAGGCAGCTGCATAGGACCCGTTGAGCCTGACTGCATCCTTGAACTCTATTTCTAAAGGCATGCCCTTTTGTCTCCCTGATCCATCTCTCCGCTCCTGGATGCTGCTGAGGTCCTCAGTTCACTTGTTCTTTTGTTCTTTTCTCTCAAACTCCAAATTGCCCTGAAGCTTCCTTTTAAGTCCATTGTCAAATACATCTTCAAGACTATGAGCCAGCAAGAGTCCCTGTTCCCAGATACAATCTGACACCACAAAATATAAATGGATTAAACACCTTAAAGCAATTCTTATACTTATCAATGGATCTTTTAAAAATATTTTTAATATACCTCTATGGAATTAAACCACCATTCAGGACCTATAACTAATAATATTAAAAATAGCAAATTTATGTAACAATTGAGTATAGTTACATTTTGGTAACACTGCATTTTATATATGCACTAAATCATTTCACCCCTGCCCCACAGTAAAATCCAAACCTGTACAGAATAAAGATTCCTTGTGCCTATTCAAAAATGTAAACATTTAAAAGACTGGATTAGAACCAGATCGTTTCCCCCTCTAATCTGTTCAGTCATTAGACACACAGTTTTGGCTAATCTACAAATTGAGCTAAGTATAATTACTGCATCATATTCTCAAGTTAACCACCCTGAGAATGAACAAGGTCCAGCTGCTGTCACTCCCAGTTAGCCACCATTAAACATGTCCCTTCACCTCACAGAGCTGCGACAACAGCAGCTGCAGTTGGAATGAGGCGCAATTTAGTATTCACCTAACCTTGTCCTCAGATTTCTTTCGCACTAAGATTAGGCAGGAAAAAAGTAGGAAAAGAAAAATTAAAAAATGAGTGACAAATTTCATTTTATTAAGTTACATGGCAGTTCTCTTATGATTAATAATCTATATTTTTGAAACCCTAAATTAGAAATGCTGTATCCAGAAACAATTCAAAAGCAAATCAGCCAAATAAATTAAAAAAATGAAAACAACTAAAATATGAACAATTATAATAGTCTTGTATTTACTATAATTTCTATAACTATCCCCATTTAAAAATTAATTTCCTAAATGTTTTAAAGTATACTATGCTATGACAGTTAGTAGGGAAATATTAAATTTTACAAATAATTTTACTAATTATAAAATTTAAAGTTATTAAAGGTATGACTTATTTAAAAGCAGAGGAATACCATACTTAGATAAGACAGCATGATAAACTGATTTTTTTAAAGGATGCATTAAAGTTAGGAGCTATTTGTTTCAAGAAATGAATTAGCATTAATTAAAATTAGAGCAGTGCTGTAGGCCTGATATAAAAGAACAGCTTGAAAGTTACATTGGCTATCACACATGTGGTCAATTCATCAGCCCTATAGAAAGATAGATGTTAGAAGCAACTGCAGTTGTTTCTTTTGTTATTCTTGACAATTTTGTGAAAAGAGTTTCCCAACAGAACAAATGTTGTCTTTCTTAGGTTGAATACAATGTGTGAAAATGAGTGTTTTGGAAATATTACGATTAACAATTTTGGTAGATGAACAAATGCCCCAGCTCTACAGACATTGCCCTATTCTGAGAAACACGAAACAGGGAAGTGGTCCACCTTAGGAACTGTCTGGAGCCTATGTTCAAAACAGAGAGAATATTGAAGAAGCAGAGATTCCGTGTAAGAACTCTCAACAGAAACCTAACACTTGGAAGCAGTGTTTGTGGAAACAAATCAGGCTCCCGGACATGTTTTATAGTTCGGTCTGTTCTTCTTTAGCTAACAAACCCAGCTCTCCTAAAACCCAAACACTCAGATGTTTGCTGTGGAGCAGATGATATAGAAAGATGTCGGTTAATTTCCTTGTCTTAGTAGTCAGGATTCTTCAGGTAAGAACCATCTACTCATTCGCTGCTTTTAAAACTGAGTATTCTGCTCTTCACAATGTCCCTCAGCCATGATGTTCACACTTGTGACACAGTATCTGGTATGCAACTACTTCAGAGAAAATTCCAATGATCTGCTTTTTAGATTGTTATATGACAACTATAACTTTACTATGCTCAATATTAAAATTCTATAATAACATCAGAATGAAAACATTTAAAACAATTTTAGGATTAAAAATATTTCAGCATTCTTATTGACAAGAATATGAATAAAAGCAAAGTTTATATTTTTTAATCTGAAAGATCAAACTAAAATATCCATCATTTATATTAGAAAGCATTTTAAGAACAGATGCATTTTCTGTGTAACTCACGCTCACCCATGAAATTGAGATATCCTTCTCCACCAAGCCCGTGAGTAATGAGCCGAATCATTTTGTGAAGCTGTATTCCTCGATCAATAACCGGAGTGAAAGGAGCCAGAACGCTCATGTTCGTGTACATCTCTGCATCCATCAGCCAAAACGCTAGCGTCTTATCGCCAACCAGTGCCTACGGAAACAATTCACAGAGATAAGACGAGCATGGCTACCAGGGCTGAGCATCATAGCCAACAGCAAGCAGTGTAGCACTAGGTAATAAGGAGAGCAATCCATAAAGGACAGGTGTTTGAACCCATAATTTCTAGTGGTTACTTTTTTTTTTTTTTTTTTTTTTTGCTGAAAGGTAGCTGGTAAATGGGAATGATGTGGTCTTTAAGACAATGTTTACTTTTCGAAAAAGATTGATAAGAATCAATTAGAAAACTGAATTGTCTACAATGGAGTTTTATGATTTTCTAAAATGCTTCCCATAATGGTAAGAATATTACATGACCCAAAAAATTATATACCATGATTCCATTGCTTTTGAAACAATGGGGAAAATTTAAAACATACATATGTATATGTATGTGAAATAGTAAAGTAGATAAATTACAAAGAGCCTTTCTTCCCCTTATGAGATAAAAATTCAAGCTTGCATTGTTTCTTCACTTCCTACTTCTATTTAGTACATTTTATCTGAAAGTTCACAATTGATGATTAGGACAGGTGGCTCATTAGGGCTCTAGGCAGCAGAAAAGAGGTTTCTTACAATGTGCACTGATGAAGACTAGAAACAGTAACTAACGAAAGCACTCATCACTGACAGATCAGGAGTAGATAGTGAAATGTGTGTTCTGAGGTACTGCACAATCTCGGTATGCTGAAACTGTCACTTTGGAAGTCTTTAAAATTATAAACCTATTATACCAATAGGCTATTTTATTATTTATTTATTTATTTATCTATCTATCTATCTATCTATCTATCTATCTATCTATCTATCTATCTATTTATTTATTTATTAAAGAATTCTGTCTCTTCCCCGCCACCGCCTCCCGTTTCCCTCCCCCTCCCTCAATCAAGTCCCCCTCCCTGGTCATCCCAAAGAGCAATCAGGGTTCCCTGCCCTGTGGGAAGTCCAAGGACCACCCACCTCCATCCAGGTCTAGTATAAGGTGAGCATCCAAACTGCCTAGACTCCCACAAAGCCAGTGCGTGCACTAGGATCAAAAACCCATTGCCATTGTTCTTGAGTTCTCAGTGGTCCTCATTGTCTGCTATGTTCAGCGAGTCTGGTTTTATCCCAGGCTTTTTCAGACCCAGGCCAGCTGGCCTTGGTGAGTTCCCGATAGAGATAGAACATTCCCATTGTCTCAGTGTGTGGGTGCAGGAGACAGAGACAGAGACCCACATTGGAGCACCGGACAGAAATCTCAAGGTCCAAATCAGGAGCAGAAGGAGAGAGAGCATGAGCAAGGAACTAGGCTATTTTAATGAGAATGACTCCTTTGAAGTATGAGCACAAATCTATAGCACAGATTCCTAAATAATTTGCCGTTTCTACTTACATGCTTATGTATACCTGTTTGCTTTCATAATCTCCAATTCTGTTTAAAAATTATTTTGCCAGGAGCTGGTGGTGTACACCTTTAATACAAGCACTCTGGAGGCAGAGGCAGGCGGATCTCTGTGAGTTCGAGGCCAACCTGATCTATAAGAGCTAGTTCCAGGACAGGCTCCAAAGCTACAGAGAAACCCTGTCTTGAAGAAACAAAAAGCAAATAAACAACAAGAACAACAAAAAGTATTTTGATGGCTTTAGTTTAGGTTCACATGGGAAGATTATTTCGAAGTCTAGTAGCCCTCTAAAATACATCCCACTGGATGATAGGTACTTAATAATTAAGGTTAAGCATTTATCTAAAAATTCTATAATACCTTTTACATATGTATTATATGTGTTTAAACTTATTGATTGTAAAAGAGGTGTTTAGATGTCTTTTTACCAAGTTGAAAAATAGAGCACATTTTCTTCTGTAACGAATGAGGCAATTTTTTCACTGTTGACATTCCTGACAATTTTTCATCCATAAAAGAATGAAATAATTCTCAGTAAATCTACAGTTCTTTATAAATACGGTAAAAAGTTGCAAAATAAATTTATAAGCTTTCATTTTCAATTTTTTAATCTACCCATATGTTATTTTATTTCATTTATTCAAACAAATATATGTGTTGGCAATTTACAATGTGCTGTGATTTATATATATATATGTCTATTTACAAATAAAGCAATAATTTATGCATGCATTTTAATTTTCACTAAGGTTTTTTTTTTGTTGTTGTTTAGTTTTTGTTGTTGCTGCTGTTGTTGAGTTAGGATTTCTGTGCTGCTTGTCCTTGAACTTACTCTGCATACCAGACTGGCCTCAAACTCAGATTCATCTGCCTTCCAAGAGTTGGGACTACAGGCATTTGCCACCACATGTAGCAATTTTCACTATTTCAATTTCATCCTTCCTGAGAGCTTCCCCCTCCTAGCACCCTGCTGTCTACCCTTTAAACCACTTATTTTTTTCTAGCCTGTGCTTTTATAGGTATGTACCTGATCTGCTATATAGATCATATACATTAAAACGCAAGTGGATAAGAAAGTCATACCCAATTTGGTAGTTGCAAATTTAGTATAGGTCTGCTTTGAAGTGCAACAAAATACTTGAGGTTCAAAACAGTAAATATTCTAGGTGAATAACTTAGGATAAGTACCTATATATGCCACATGGCAGAAAAACAATAAAAAAAAGAAATCATGAATTTGAGCAAGCAAAGTTGTTTTCAAGTTTACTGTATACACAGACACAAGAAAAAGGTAGAGTCTAAGTCAGGGCTTTCCCCATGGCCTGTGTATCTGCACATTCCTAACAAGGGAAAAATGAAAAGCCATTATTAGTATAGCATGCCCATTAATACTACAATAACAAATACATTTATTCTCTTAATATAGGCATTCTTAGGAATTTCAAAATATTTATTGCCATCACTTATTACTCAGAAAATGGAATTTTTATAGTTTTGCTGCACATAAGAATGAAAGCTAACTAGGCACAGTGAGGCCTGCCTTTAATTCCAGCACTGGGGAGGCAGAGAAAGGCAGATCTCTGTAAGTTTCCGGACAGCTTGATGAACACTGCAAGTCCTAAGACATCAAGTTCAACATAGAATAACCCTTCCACACATACACAAAAGGAATTAAATTAGCTTTAAACTGCTAAATGGTGCCTCCCTTCCTGATATACTATATTTATTGAGTTGTGTAGGAGTGGTCCCAGTACTCAAATGTAGGGGTAAAAAATGAAAGGGAACACACTTTTCTTCTGTCCTAATGCTGGACGAGAAGGCAGAGCACAAGACAGCTAAGTTTTGGTTCCTGAATTACAGCTTCATAGAGAATGTGATACTTGGGCCAAGTCTGAGGGGGAGTCTCTCTGGTGAAGCAGGTGGAGGTTAAAGTATAAAACTTGAAAGCAGAAGACTTGACAGAGACAGGTAGAATTTTACAGTAATGAATAGAAGGCTTAGAGCAGGGGAAGGGATGAAACTGGTCCTACATGAGTGACTGTGAATGGAACCGGCTTGACAAGTTGATGCTCTCTGGAAAACAGCTCAGGCTGCACCAGAGCAGATAGACTAACTTGGGACAAGTGTAGCCTGGGTGATCCATGTCAGCAGAAGACTTCTGTGATCAAGGGGGAAAATTTAAAAGGAGAAAAATGTATGTAGATACCTATCATGGCGCTACCAGCGCACTAGATAAAAACCACTGTTCTTATGGCAAAAAAAAAAAACCATTAACCCTGGCAACTTAATGTGAAGCACTGTACTGCAACTCAGAAGAATAACTTATAGACTATCAAGGAACTTTAAAATGCTTTTCAAACATGCCTTTCTGTATGTTTATACATACATTAATGTTATAATATCTGTGCTTAATTAAAACAGTTTGCATTTAGAAATGTAACAGAATACAAAGTTTAAGGGGAAGATAAATATTGACTATGAAAAAAATGATTTTATTCATATTCCTTTACCTGATCATGGCTTTCTGCATAAGCAACACATTTTTCAAGGTAGCGTCGATTGGTGAGAGTGTACACTATATTGCCCATATTCCAATCTTCATCCTTAAATTCTTTAAGTAACTACACACAAGAGAAAAAAACAACAACTTCTGATTAACGCACATTTTCTTTCTTAAAACCTCAACCTGACAGCATACATATTATCCTAAACTATTATATATGTATATATATATATGTGTGTGTGTGTGTGTGTGTGTGTGTGTGTGTGTGCGTGTGTAGTGATGATATCATTTGTGTGGTTTTACTAAATGTAAAAAATGTATGTTATTTTCAAATAACATAAGCATTCAAGAGCATTAAAGCAAATGGCAACGGTGGCAGGCATTTATCTACCCATAAGACATTAACAAGGTTAATGCTAGGTTTCATTAATGTTTCTGCTGTGCATATTTCACTTACATCATTCTATAAATTTTAATACAGTATACGTAAATATAAGGGTATACCATGCATGTTGGTGTGCAGGTGACTATTTTTTTATGCATATGTTTTAAATTATTCTTTGAGAGCTCTGCCACTCTTTGATGACCTGGAATAACGGGATCATCATGATTGGCACTTAACTTGGTTTCTTTTCCCTGTCATTTCACACTAGGTCTTCTTCCTGTAAGTTTCAGACACTAGAGATACGCTTGCTACATTTTTGGACTGGAATAAAAATGTGTTAGCAGGAAGCGTATAAACAATGATAATTAAAACAATTATTTCAGAGTGAAAATGCTAATTATAAAATAATTATTATCTTAATAGATCACACTGATTTTCTTTCCACTTCATTTTCTTTGGTCTGGCTTTTGCCCTTTAACCCTGCTGTGATGCCGCTGACCTAAGACCTCCGATGTCATCCCTTAGGTCAGTAATTGCTCTTTCTTAGTTAAATACTTTCTGTGCATGCCACCACTGACCCTCATCCCTCACATGAAGTGTTTCCTCCTAGCATCTACCACTGTGTATTGATGTTTTATCTCTTCCCAGAACTATGGATATCATTCAAATTACTTTCCCGTGACCCTACTCATTATGAGGTTGCTTGAGTTTATGATCTAAATGCAGTTTCCCTATTATTCTATATATTTTTTCTGCTTGGGTTAATTCTCTGTTCAAAGTCTTGAGAAAACCTGCTTGTAGGCAAAATTACAAGATGGTCCTATGGTTTCTGTTCTCTCTTATTCTTATCTTTGTGTTACCTGGAGTGTTTTACAATCTCCAAATATGATAATGTGAGGGATGCAATCTAAAGATGAGATAATAACTGAGCAATGCAGCAAGATTCTAAATCTGAGGCAAGTTCCCATTTCAATAGAAAACTAAAAATTTTTGATACCAGAAAAACACAGCTGAAATATCAATAGTCATTGCTAGGGATCAAGGAGTGGCTGAGAGTCAGCATAAAATGGACACATACAAAGACTGTAAGAGAGTATTCTGTACCTTACCTAGATCAACGCTGGTGTATTACTTATGGCATTGTACAAGATTACAACTTAGCAGCATTGAAGAACTGATTCTTTACAAGTTGTACCGAAATATATAACTTTATAACACAAAAGCATAAGTATAATCCATGTCTATGTCACATGAAAATATCAGGTAGGATCAGCAGAAAAGTCCCAAATGCATACATCCCTTTGTTTAATGAATAGTGAAGGAATTCAGGAAAATGCATACATTGCCTTTACGTGATAGCTTTAGTCTTTTAAATCTGATGAGGCAAAATCAAACCAGAAAACAAGGACTATTCCATATCTTTGTAAGTACTTCTTATGGGAACAGTTAAAATATAACAGCATTCTAATCAACAGAGTTTAAAAGAACACAAAAGGAATATTTCAAATAATTTAGTGCAACAAAATAATGACTGTAATCTAGCATTCCTCTCTCATCCATATCTTTTGAGTAGATGAATAGAAAAAGCCACATATATTTAGACTAGACTCTTAATTTGGCTTAATATATTCTATGGTTTCAGTGCTATTTGGAGACAATTTATTTTAGAAGAAATGTAAACTATTTTCTTTATTTTACATTTTTTTTTTTGCCTGTAGCATATATCTATGTACTACATGTATGTAGTGTGGGAAGAGGCCAGAAGGGGATGACGGAATACCTGGGACTGGCGTTACAGTCATCTGTGAGTCACAAAAGTGATATATGAAATCATACCAGGTCCTGTAATAGAGCAGGAAATGCTCTCAGGAGCTGAGCTGTATGCCTAGGGCCTAGTTATGCTTTTAATTATGTAGCTCATAAAAACAGACCAGAGTCACTGTATCCAAAGATTTAAGAATATTTAACCATATAGATTTATGAAGTAAAGCCACAAATTGGTGATGTAGAAACATTTTTAAGTAGATGCATAATAGAAAATGGTACATGCCCTTAAAGGGTTTCTGAATTCAAAATGATTGTATCTTAGGCACTAGATGATAATCTTTCCACTTCTATGACACGCAGCCTACTATTGTAGAGAAGGTACTAAAAGGTTTAATGGACTAAATTTAAAGATTTTGAAGGGAGAAAAAGAACACCATCAACATATAAGAAGATTATATTCCACTGTGAGCTATGATTGACTAGATAATAGCTGACTAGGTTGATCTATATTTTTGATAAATTCTTGAATTTACACGAAGTACAGTGAAGAATTTTAATAACAGATTAAAAAGTAGGATGTGGCACTTAAGCAAAAATGATTTATACATAAAAGACTACAAGTGATAAGAAATTTGGACTGATAACCTTATGTCAAAGGAAGAAATGTGAAAAGATTATACACTGTTTATATAGTAACAGACTAAATGCATCTTTAAATGTACTAAACCAGAACAACCACATAGCCTAAACAGACCTTATAAAATACTTGTTTGTTTGAATGCTCAACTTACTAGACCTGGATGGACTTCCCACAGGACAGGGAACCCTGATTGCTTTTCGGGCTGAGGAGGGGGGGACTTAATTGAGGGAGGGGGAGGGAAATGGGAGGCGGTGACGGGGAAGAGACAGAAATCTTTAATAAATAAATAAATTAAAAAAATACTTGTTTGTGGACCTGCTAATGTTTGAACCTTCATCTGATGATGGATGGAGATAGAGACAGAGACCCGCACTGGAGCACTGGACTGAGCTCCCAAGATCCCAATGAGGAGCAAAAGGAGGGAGAACATGAGCAAGGAAGTCAGGACCACGAGGGGTGCACCCACCCACTGAGACAGTGGAGCTGATCTACTGGGAGCTCACCAAGGCCAGCTGGACTATGACTGAAAAAGCATGGGATAAAACCGGACTCTCTGAACATGGCGGACAATGAGGGCTGATGAGAAGCCAAGGACAACGGCACGGGGTTTTGATCCTATTTCATGTTCTGGCTTTGTGGGAGCCTAGCCAGTTTGGATGTTCACCTTCCTAGACCTGGATGGAGGCGGGGGGGCGGGGGGGGGAGGACCTTGGACTTTCCACAGGGCAGGGAACCCTGACTGCTCTTTGGACTGGAGAGGGAGGGGAAGAGGAGTGGGGGGGGGGAAGGGGAGGGAAATGGGAGGAGGCGGAATTTTTTTTTTCCTTTTCTCAATAAAAAAAAAAGAATCATTATTAAAAGAAAAGCAGGAGTCAACTTGATATAGCCTCAATATCAGAGCTAAGCTTTGTAGAACCTGCCTAGAAGGAAAGAAAGGACAGCAAGTGATGATGACGGTAATATCAGTCATAGATCCTATGAGTTTTCCAACATTCAACACTTCTGTCACTGTGCTCTCTTGGAAATAGTTCATGTATATGTAAGGACTCATCAGGAAGTTATGATTTTTCATACAGATGTGTTCTTATATTTATTCAGAATATGACTTTAGGCATATCTTCTCAAAGTCTGTTTTTCAAATTTAAGGCATTAGATTTTCGTCCTTTATGAAAACTCATGTGAATTTACAAACACACACACACACACACACACACACACACACACACACACACACACACACACACACACGTGGGGGAGGCAGAAGGGGCGGAGAGAATAAAGCAAGGATTAGAGGGAATTATTATTATTAGAATTAATAAACTGCATTAAGAAGAAATATGTTCCCATCCTCTATGATTACTGTGTCCTACTCTTTGAGAATTAGCAAGGATTTGTTAAATAAAGGCATCGGTCAACCTAGATTTGCTGTGTGAAAGACCATACTCTGAAGGAAGTACAAGTAATTAATTTCTACTTCACTTGTACTTCACTAGATGCCTTTGGATAGTAATAAATGCTTGGAGGACATTTGATGTATTTTAAATACATAGAACAACAGTTTCACAGGTATGTATTATAGGGCAAAACTCTGCTCAACACTTGATTCATCCTCATCACTTTCTCCTGACTTGATCATAGAAATATGAGATCTTGCATACACTTTTTAAAATTCTGAGAAGCACCTTGTAAATAAGCACAAGAACGACACACTTACAGAAGAACTAATATTTCATTTATATCTGCAACTAATAATCATGATTACTAAATAAATTGAACAGATAAATTCATATAGGATTCATGGGGGAATGAAAATAACATGGAATCTTACTTGAATCCATTTATCTGGAATTGCCATTGCTAATCTGTAGTCAAAACCACCTCCTCCCTGGGAAGTAGGAGAGCAGAGAGCTGGCATCCCTGATACATCCTAAAACAAAGGACATTACAAATATTAGTTCATATTATTCAAACTAATTTTCTGACAGCAAAATCTAGAACAACAAATGAAGTTAATGAAAAAATGCATATAGTTCTGGGTATTTTAATCCATAATTGTAAAAGCAAATACAATTGTGAATTCACATCCTAGTCATTTTTCTAATGTTTTCACACTAGGACAACTTTCACTCCAAAAGACCTTTATCCCTTTCATCAATATTTCCAAAATATTGTTCAATCTTAGAGGTTAAAAAAACAATTTACCTACCAAGTTTAACAAAAACAAAAATGTACATACCATATCTCTGCACTATTTCTCTCTATATATAGCCCTGTGAGTACTAGCTCCTTGTGAAATGGAAAACACAGTGAATACATTAACAGCAAAGAAATAAGGTGTCTTCACTTTAGTAGGTCATACTGGAAAGGGTCACTGAGATCAGCTGCTGGGTGTTTTCATTAGCAGATATAGAAGCAAAGGCTCACTGAGGTGAAGGAATCTTGAGACAGAGAGAAAGGCTTATTAATGGTGGAGTCATGGCTCAGACATCAGACATCACCTGTTGACAGAGTGTGTTCTCCTGTCATGATACCCTTGAAATACTGAGAAGTAAATATTAATAAAATAGACAACTGAGCTGAAAAATTGGGCAAAAGAATATGGATGTAACAGAAGATATTTTTGTAATAACAACAGCAAAATACAAGCACAATACTATCATTCCAACTCCACAATAAATTTCAAACAAACGATTTTCTTCTGTTTAGTTTCTATGGCCAGTTTTATTGACTCTTAATTACCTTTTTATTATACTATCTGTTTTCAAATGGAATTTCTCCATTTCTAGTTACGTTTTGCAATAACAACTAATATCTCATGAGAGAGTTTGTTTGTACTTTTGTCCTGTTTAATATCGAATACTAGAAATATGAAAATTTTTAGCTAAACATTCACTTAAGACATCAGACATTACACATTTGCTCTACAACTTACTATCCAGGATTCTATTGCCCTACTTCTTGTTTGTAAGATACATAATGGAAGGAGTTGCTTTTGTTAGCTAATGTGACCAAAGGAAGACTATAAAGAGGGTACTCAATAAATATGTTCTAATTACTAGGAGATACAATATAAATAAGGTATATTTATCTGATTTATCTACATGCATAAATGAATACATAAACAAACATACTTTCACTTATCATGAAATGGCAATATATACCAGCCCAGCGGACATAGGCAGTGGAGGCAGAGCCTTACACCTCTCCACCAGTGTCCCTCTCAATCATTTACACTGTATATATTTGGTCTCCTTTAAAGTATATACTCTTTATGCTTGCGACAACTTTTTTAACATGTGTCATAGTTCAAATTCTTCTATGGAAATTCTCAAAAAAAGGGCATCGCACTCTGAAATCAGAGGTAGCTAAAATGCTACTGCTTTGATAACCTCATCTGTAATACTACCCACAGAAAGCCTGAGGAAGAAAAATGTTGACTTCTCTAGACTCAAAACTGATTTACTTTCTTATGGTAGAACAACAAAAACAAATACATGATACACTGGGATACAACCACTGGGAACCAAAATGCTTAGTCATCATACTTAATTTCTTCACAGTTGTTTAAAGCTCATTATGGAAACAGAATGAATAATCAGGAAGATCTATTAAAGTTATACTCAGCAAAACAGAAGTCATATGTTCACATAGGTAGGTATTCAGTTCAATTTGTTGTTACAAAATGGGCTGAGAATTTATAAAATATCAGGCTTCTATTAGATGCCAGAATTAAAGACAAAATACTTTGCAAAGACTTCCATTGTGATCAAATGGTCAGGAATGATTACTGGTGGCTAGGATTTAAGTTCAAGGCAACTTTGCTTGAGAAAAAAAAGCTATATAGTCTGTATTATATGTATCTTTCTAAAAATAAAATTGAAGAAAAACAGATATCAAATTTGTCACAATCGCTAAGTCAGAATCATAGGAAGCTATCCCATTATTCTATGGGTTATTCCAAGTGTTTTTTTTTTTTTTTTTTTGTCAAAAGGAGGTGCAAGTAGCCACCCTTTTGAATGTAAAAGAAAAAAGAAAGAATATATATAAAGGTAATATATTCCAACTATGAAACATATGTGTGAAAACATGATAAAGCATATAAGAAAGATTGTGGGTTCTGAATTTAAATAAATTTGGTTCTTTAAAATCTAGAATACTTCTGGCTACTGATCAAGAAGATAACTTATAAAAAATATTTCCATTAATGAACTAACTTTGTACAATGGTGAAGAGTTTCTTTAAAACGGTTTTGCTATAGTTGTAATTAGTAATAAATTCATATTTCTACTATATAAATTTACATAAAATTCCATCACATTCATTTTACCAATTTTTTGAAAAAGTTCATGAAGATCAATTCTGCATTTCAAAGAGCCTCCCACTAGACAGAGAAGTCATGTATTGAAATTGAAGCAGTTTTCAATTTGAGTAGAATAAATTGAAAGCACATCATGCTTTAAAAAAAAAAATCTCAAACCAAGTAACATAAAGTAGGCTAAAGTCTAAGAGTTTCATTGGTAGAAACAGGGATAATCAGACAAAAGCTCCCTAGATGATGAAACCATTTTACTTGAAATGAGAGGAAAGATCAATGTAACAATCTTCACTTTCATGTATTAAATAATTGCTATTTTTCATCACTACTCACTTTTCATTACACTGTCATTAATTGTTTGTAATAATTTGCCACATATATTATCTCTGCTTTGGGTTGTCACAAATATAATTGTCAAAATAATTTTTGATGTTTGACAGATAAATTAAAATAGGTTCTTAAGAAGTAAAATTAAATATAAAATATTTGCTGTTAAAAGCAATTCAGAACAAAGTAGACATAGTAACAGTTCTGAGAACAAGTAGTGAAGTTGATACAATGAATTATTACTGGGTGTCTTGTAGTTTTGGACTTGTGCATTAATTCTATATAAGAATTTATTTCAGGATTAACTTTAGAAAATATTCCCAAATGGCATTTAAAGGGCAAAAGGAAGGTCTAACAAAAATAAAACTGTTTTCTAACTATAGTCTAACAATAGAGTTACATGAACTACCAAGAGACTATTCTTTCTGAGAAATGACAGACAGAAAAACTGTATAAAAATAATAAATTCAGTAAGAAGGGAATTCAATCCAATAAATGGAATTCCAACAGACAAGGGTAAAGCTTAATCATGACTCTTCTTAAACACAAGGTTAGTATCTTAAAGGCTTACAACTATACTTAAAAATTATTAAAATTCTAAGTTCAATATTAATAATAATTCTTTCTCAGAAGACTCATAAAACTGCACGAAAGGGGTTGGTATTAAATCTAAATTAGCAGAAGCATTTAACAAACTTCTTAATTTATCATATTTATCACCAAGGAGGGAATTGTCAATTATGGATATACCAAATTATATCATTATAGCACAGCTTTGGGACAGTTAATCATGAACTTTTAATAATCATGAATAACTAGTGAACATTTGACAGCCTGAGAGGCATAATGTAAACAAGAAAGGTAATCGCATCAGAACACAAAATGCTTCAGAGAAGTGTGCAGGCAGTGATCCATGGCATCTCTAATGATTGAGCAAGGAAATAAACAAATAAATAAGCAAATGAATGAATGAATGAACAGAACTGACAGAGGCACATTAGTCCTCAATTCTTTTCATCACTGAAGGTCTCAGGAAGAAGGAACTGTCCACTAATTAGGATATTTTACTTCCTAACCACTGACATGTTCTTGCTAACAACGGAATAGTGACAAGCAATTAGTGTAAATTATTCCCTACTAGGAAAACAGTGAATTCCAAATAATGTGCCATCCTTACAAGAGGGCTGGACCATCGTCAGTTCACAATGCCATTTCTGCAATTATTGATGACATGAGTTTAGTTAAATACTGTATGCCGCCAAAATATTCTGTATGAAAGGGGTGAGGTGTACAACATTACACAGCCTTACCTCTGCTATGGTAATAGAATCTGGATACAATGTGTGAGCCAAATGGTTTGCCAACATGAGATAAATCAAAGCATCTTCGTCAACATGTAGTCCAAAATATTCATTATAGTCACCCGAAAACCCTTGACCTGATTAAGAGGGGAAAAAAAGGAATATGGTATATAAATAAGCAATTCTGAAGTCTATGAAAACATATCTCAGATTGTGAGGAATACGCTACTGTAAGGGAGTATCATGAAGTTACCACCTGAAAATGCACTAACTCAATACTGCTTTCCAATACTCAGATAGCAGAAAATCCTACAAATCAACTTCTGTTTGAAAGAAACAAAACAAAGAACAATTTAAAGATGTAATTTAATTCTAACTAAACTTTATAGCAGTGAAATAAGTAATGTAACTGAAAACAAATGCTAAAAGTCAAAATTCCAACCCATTCCTACCATATCAGAAAAAAGAAAAATAATGATCCCTGAAAGGACCAGGCATGGATAGAGGAGGGGATTAAGGAGGGCCTAACACTCACACTGGGTCTGGACTGATTGAGGTAGGACTCAGTGCCCCTAAGTGTGGACCCAACAAGACAGGCTCAAGCTGAGAGTCTCAATCCTCTAGTCAAACAGAGGTCTCTGAAGAAGTAAATGGGTCACAAACAAAGCTGAGTCATGAAACGGGGAGAGAAGAGGGGTAGTTGGTAGCAATGGAAAAAGATAAGAGAATTGGGAAAGAAGCTTAATCAGATTCCATTATATATACATATCAAAGAACATATTTAGTTAATAAAAAAAGAGTCATAGAAAGGGAGGAGCGATGTTTTGAGCAAAGGGGCCAAGGCCACGATGGGGAAATCCACAGAAACAGTTGCCAACTGGGGAACCTGCCTAAGAGCAACCTAGACCTACTGAATGCTGGTGACAGCAGTGTGGCTTGGGCAATTGTGGGATCACTGGCAGTCAAACCAGTGTTTATCCCTAGTGTATAAACTGACAGTTTGGAGCCTAGTCCCTATGGGGGGACCTTGCTCAGTCTAGATACAGGGTAAAAGGCCTTGGTCCTGCCTCAAAGTGATATGACAGACATTGTTGACTCCCCATGGGAGGCCTCACCCTCAGAGAGGTTGGGGGGGGGGGTGGGAGGGCTGAGGGATGGATGGGACTGAGAAGGAACAGGGATTTTTATGGTTCAAACATAATAGAAAAAACAACTAATGCCAATGTTAGGTTCTAGTTGACCCTCTGAGCTAAAACAGAGTAAATATTAAAAGCTCTTTGAAACTGAGAACTATTATTTACATTGAGATAGCTGTGATTTGTCCAATACAGAGTTGCAATGATGATGAATAAATTATCATCAAACTTCCTACTGCCTCTTCCAACTGCCTTTTTTTTGTTACTCCAAGTATGTCTAGAATGATTAAATCATTCACTGTGTGTTCTTTTGATAACTTAGTCCTATTTACAAAAAAATCAAACCAATATTTAATACCAGTCTTTCCCACGGTTCCATTTCCCTAAGCATTTTCTTTTGACCCTTGTTTTGCCATGTCCATTTGCTGCCTTGTGGCAGTAAAAGATAAGTTAATGTGTAATTATAAAAGGTCATGCCTTGTGTTCTTTCACATATAAGCCTCAATAATAATTATCTGTCAATTTTCCCACTTTACCAACATCAGCCATCTTTCATTTACAATATGGAATGGACACCTTAAGTCACTCAGATGAACTTTTAAAAATAATATTTATTTTATTGGCATTGCCAGGGTATCTTCAAGATAATCAGATGAGGGCAGAGGGCAATGTCATGTGGTAAACTCTTCCATTCCACTTTACTGATGCAATCATTAGGCTTGCCCAGCACATTTTTTATCTGCTGAGCCATCTTGCTGGCCCAAGATAATACTTACATATAGGTGTATGGCATATATTCATTATCCCAGCAAATTAATTACAAATTAATATATCCTATGTGCTCTTAGTGGAGCATATATGTGAATTAGGGACAGGGGGTACATTAGCATAAAATTATCCCAGAATTTACCTTTAATTAAATTCTATAACAGCAATATAGAACAGATAAACACACTGACAGCTTCCGTCTCAACTCGAGGGCAAACAGAGGTGAGGGCAGATGTGTGACATTGCGATTTCCTTTCCACAAGCAGTGGCCCTGTCATGATTCAGAGGGAGCAGTAGTGCTCTTCCTCTTCAGCCTCCTCCTTAGAAGAGAGACTGGCCAAGACTGATTGTCTACCCAGTGCTCCTCAGCTTTATTTTCAGGTTGGTGGTATGGACCCACACAGTTTCCGCTATTTTTATTTTATGGAAAATAGAATTTTTACACACTACATTCTGATTAGGCTATCCATTCTCCCAACTCCTTTGAGATCAT
The DNA here is from genome assembly GCF_037038515.1 of Microtus pennsylvanicus. NCBI lineage: Eukaryota > Metazoa > Chordata > Mammalia > Rodentia > Cricetidae > Microtus > Microtus pennsylvanicus. The sequence goes on along the minus strand of NC_134579.1, from coordinate 10,250,036 downwards.
CCTCACCTCCTATCCAGATTCATACCCTTTCTTTGCCACCATGAAAACAAACAGGCATCGAAAGAATAATAATAAAACAAAAACTAATGTATTAGAATAGGACAAAGCAAATGAACAGAAGAAAAAAGAACAAAGGAAAATCACAAGAAACTCATATAGACACAGACACAGATACAAATTCACCATACACAAACTCCTCATAGGGTCATCACCATGGTCAACAAGACTTGACCAAAACATATTTATATAGAATAAAATAAAGACTGGGTATGGAGGCCCATAATTGAAATTCCATCACTCTGGAGGAAGCTTGAGAGAGAATTAGTAGTTTGATGTTAGTGTAGCCTAAGCAGCAAGACTCATTCACAACAAAACACAAAATGAAAGAAAACCAATTATCTCTATGTCATGTGTTTGGGAAATTAAAATTCTGAGTATAATTTTGTGCAACTTTCAAAATGATGGCTTGATCAATTTTTCAATTTAATTTAAATTAAGTAAATGCTACACATATTTTTCTATATGCATAATGTACAAAATATTCTAATTAATCATTTTATATTGTTTAAATGCTTAATATATTCTTTATATATGTAAATATATCAATGTGCTATGGTAAATGGTTCTTTATATTTATTTAATTCATACACTAAGGATTCATTATTCCTAAGAAGACACAGAAATGTACACAAAAAGGAGTAAACAGCGGACAATTAACTGCCAGCGATGGCCGTAGCAGTTTCTATAGGAGAACCCCACACCTGGCTACAACTTGACAATTCAAACTAAACTCATCCTTTACATCTATAAAATATCAGATACCTACCCATCCCATGATGATGATAAAGCATGGATGTAACACCATCAAAACGGAACCCATCAAAGCAGTATTCTTCCAACCACCATCTTATGTTTGACAGAAGGAATCTTAAAACTTCCCAGCTAAAATATTAGAGAAAAACAAAGTTAAGAATAATGCAAACAATGTTTTCCTTAGTTGTCACATATCACTTGTGTAGAGTATGGGCTAGAATTACTTCTCTGTGTAAAGAAGCATGATAATCAAGAAACATATACAAACAGTAGATAACATCCAGTATGATTTATATAATGATGCTCATTCTAAAAGGAAAACATTAAATTCCCACTAGCCACAGAATCATTCAAAATCTGAGAATAAATAAAAAAGAAAGGAAGAATTATAAAGAAGCCGCCTATGCTGTCTTGTCCCATATTCTACCCCTCAACCAGATAGTCAAGTACAGATAATATAACTAAATATGAAAATGCTATTTATAATTGAATTTTAATCAAGATTGTTCATGACTACATCATAGTAATGTGAGGAGGTTATTTTCTCTATTAAGAACTTTTTAAATTATAAAATTGAGAAGTGGCTTCAAAGATTATCTTTTTAAAATACTTGGCTGAAACTTTGAGCAACTATAATTCCATAGAAGAAATAAATGATAAAAGACTTCCTCGGATGGTAAAAAAATTACATTTACTAGACTGCTCTTGTATAGAAGCAGAAATAAAAGCCTAATTACAAAATCCCTCTCATATTTCATAAAGTATAGCACCCAGAGTCCCACATCCATCAAAACAGAAGGAAAAAAGAACTGTATTACTCAATTAAAAACACCATGTGAAGCAAGACTATTTCGGACAATTGAAAAGAGGGCAATGTCAATTAGTATTTTCTTCAGATGCACAGCTATGGTTGAATTCTCTATCTTATTACAACTGTAGTTTTAAGATTTTAATAACTCATTTAGCTTAATGACAAAGCTGTAATAGTGTATACAAGTCCTTAACACAGCTCAAATTTATGTATTTTTAAACCTCCTTCATATTAAAGAACAATCTGACATAAGCAGAGATTAAGTTTTCATAATCAACTCGAGAAGTATAACTTTTACCTCTGAGGGAAGATGAATGCTATTGCTAATATCTACTTGAAATAAGCTACCTAACTTTACAACTTAGCTTGAAAAATAAATGGAAGGAAAAAGTCAGAAACATAAGCAATGAAACCAGAAAGACATCCTGGAAGTTCAAGATGCATAGCTAAAAAACTTAAAAGGTGTATTTCAGTTGTATTTTATTAACACATGTTCATTTATTTTGCGAGTATGTAAACATGTGCAAGCTTGGAGTGTGTAAAACAAAGTGGGTGTCGGATATGAATATGAAGTAGAATTCTTGTTGGGTTTTTTTTTTTGAGACCGTGTAGTAGTTTGAATGAGAATGGCCTCCATAGGATCAATTTGAATGCGTAGCCTCAGTTGGTCTAAATGTTTATTTAGGAAGGACTAATGAGTGGCCTTCCAGGGAAACTGTGTCATTGGAGCAAGGTTTGTGACTTCAAAACCCACATCTATCCTAGTTAACTCTATCTGCCACCTGCTTGTGATAAAGATGTGTGATGCTTGCCTGCCTCCCCTATTGGTCATGGACCATAGCACTCTAGAACTTGAGCCCCAATTTAAATGCTTTCTTTTATAAGTTGCCTTGGCCATGGTGACTTGTCACAGCAATTGAAAAGTAACTAAGACATAGAGAATACCACACTGAACATGGAAGTTACAACCTAGCCAGCAAGCCCCAGGGATTCCTAACTATACCTACCTTGCAATGGGAGTGCAGACAGATTTTATCAATATTTACCTGAGTGCTAGGGTTGAACACAGGCACACATGTTTATTCAGCAAATACATTATTGCCTAAACCATCTCTCTAGCCCCTTAACCATGATTTAAGAAAGACATTCATACTTTAAAATTAGAACTCAACACAGAGACATGTTACAATTGTACAGTAATCAAATTATTTTATATAGTTGTATAGTGACTTCTTGATATACATTTTATGCTTTCTTTAACTTAGTAAACTTTAGTTTAGAAATATTTTAGATTTAGAGCTAAACTAGAATGGACTCTTGTAGAGCTTGCCTATATACCCTCTTTACCCACATATGTCATAGTTGGTTTAAAAGAAGGTTCAATTCTATATGAAAATTTCAAAAGATCAGAATAGGTTACAGTTTTACATGTCATTAATAGCTTGAAAACATGTTTTTCAATATCATGCATACTTTTTCAATAATGCTACATAGTTACACATACTCTTAATTGGTTACAAGATTTGTATATGTGTGTTTGTGTGTGTCTGAGTGTGTGTGTGTCATGAACACAAAGGCTAGCAAATGAGTTTAGATCTCTCATAACTGGAGCCTTTATAAGATGTCAGGCTTGCTATGTGGGATGCAGATGCTGCTCATCATGATTGTAGAGCACTCTGAGCCATGTCTTCAGCCCACATGATTTCTCTGAAAAGTAAGCTAAGTGTACATTTATATAAAATATAAACTACAAACCTCCATAGGCTAGAAAGAATATTTGTCTCAAAGACAAATACATAAAAAGCATAAACAAGACAGTATGAACTTTCCTTAGGCCTTATCTGGCATTCAGAATTCCTTATCTGTCTGGGAGTACAGAGTATTTCATATATTTTTTAAAAAGTTTAATTCATGCCAGGTAGTGGTGGCGCACGCCTTTAATCCCAGCACTCGGGAAGCAGAGGCAAGTGGATCTCTGTGAGTTAGAGGCCAGCCTGGTCTACAAGAGCTAGATCCAGGACAGGAACCAAAAAACTACAGAGAAACCCTGTCTCGAAATCCTCCCCCCCCCAAAAAAAAAGTTTAATTCATGCAGACACAGCAAATGTCTTCTATATCTTCCTAGTTTTGAAACTGAACTTTTCTTATGCTAAATATTTCTATGTCTTTACATGATTGGCTTATACTAATGAACATGAATTTCACATAATAGAAATGCAACAAACTGAATAATTTCTAGGTAAAAACTGCATTCTAACTTCTGTGAAAATAAAAGGAATAATTGATCATGAAATATCATATTTCAGAGACAAAAAGAGGAGGGAAGTGATGTGAATTCATTCGTTGAAAATAAGGCATTTCTCTATGTCATGTTTTTAACTAAGAGTAGACGTAATAAAAAGTAACCCACTAGATGGGGAGAGAAAAGTGAGAAGGGGAGGATGGGGGGAACTTGGGGAAACAGGATGATTGGGATAAAGGAAGGGTGGATAGGGGAGCAGGGAAGCACATATCTTAATTAAGGGAGCCACCTTAGGGTTGGCAAGAGACTTGAACCTAGAGGGGCACCCAGGTGCCCAGGGCGATGTCCCCAGTTAGTTCCTTGGGCAGCTGAGGATAGGGAACCTGAAATGACCCTATCCTATAGCCATACTGATGAATATCTTGCATATCACCATAGAACCTTCATCTTGTGATGGATGGAGATAGAGGCAGAGACCCACATTGGAGCGCTGGACTGAGCTCCCAAGGTCCCAATGAGGAGCAAAAGGAGGGAGAACATGAGCAAGGAAGTCAGGACCACGAGGGGTGCACCCACCCACTGAGACAGTGGGGCTGATATATTGGGAGCTCACCAAGGCCAGCTGGACTGTGACTGAAAAAGCATGGGATAAAATCGGATTCTCTGAACATGGCGGACAATGAGGGCTGCTGAGAAGCCAAGGACAATGGCACTGGGTTTTGATCCTACTTCATGTTCTGGCTTTGTGGGAGCCTAGCCAGTTTGGATGTTCACCTTTCTAGACATGGATGGGTAGGGGGGGGGACCTTGGACTTTCCACAGGGCAGGGAACCCTGACTGCTCTTTGGACTGGAGAGGGAGGGGGAGAAAAGTGGGGGGAGGGGGAGAGTAGTGAGAGGAGGGGGAGGGAAATGGAAGGCTGGGAGGAGGCGGAAATTTTTATTTTCAATAAAAAATAAATTAAACAAAAGTAACCCACTAATTCCTATTCCTACAATACTTCATCTATTCTTCTTTAATTATTATTATTAAAAATTTCCAGCTCCTCCCTTCCTCCCATTTCCCTCCTCAATCCCCCCAACTTCCCCTACCCCTCCCTCTCCAGTCCTTTAACATATGAAAAGAAACAACAACATCTGGGTGTGACATGTGCAGACACTTTATTAGCATGGATGGGAAAAAAAAAAACAACCAAAACCACTATCTTGTTATATTCCAAACTAAGCAAATGACAACTGAGTATCTACTTAGAAAATTCTCAAAAGGTAAATTTTATTCTTTAGGTTTCTAAAGTATTATTAACCTTTAAGCAATGCCTAAAAAAATAATTAAAAAAAATAATAGACATAGCAAAGGAATCATTATGTATCTGAACATAATAAATCAAATTTTATTGGCTTTAAAACAATATCATTATTCTTTAGGATTCAGTAATAAAATAAAATTTTGTATCTCCCACAAAATGACCAAAAATAATAAGGACTCACAGCATGAACAAATAAAACGTACTAACATTGAAAGCTTACTTTTCCTAAGGACATGTAGAAAATAGGCTCAGGAGAAAAATCTCAGACATAAAAATTTAAAGTTAAGAACAGCAAGCATGAGGCAAAAGTTAAAAAGTTAAGTCTCTAGAGAGTACTGAATAGATTGGTTGGTAAAGTGCTTTTGCCATGTAAGCAGGAAGAGTTGGGTTCTATACCAGAACCAATGTAAAACAGACAAGTTCTATGGCACGTGACTGGAATTCTAAAGGATGGGAAACAATGATAGTGGATCCCTAAGTCTCAACAGTCAGCCAAATTCTCTCTAAATCAAGAACCACAGAACAGTGGCACACCCTGTCTCAAAAAAAAAAAAAAAAAAAAAGATGGAATGCATCTGAGGAGGAACACCTGAGGTGTACTTCACCTCTCTAAATATAAGGACATACACATGTGCAATCATCACACTAGTGAATGCACAGAGAGAGAGATAGACAGACAGACAAATAAAAATATTATTACATTTCTGTTAAACATGCTCAACTAGATTATTATATTGTTAATCCTAGATTAAGTCTAGATTATTAATTATTAAAACTAGATCATAAGGAACAGTTAATTAGCTTTATATGACTAACACTTTATAAGAGCTGGTCATTGTTGCATAGGGAAAAAAGAGCAACCAGAGTCAGACAAGCAAAAAAAAAATGACAAACTCATAATGTTCTATTACTGTGATCCAATGATTTTGTATATTACCTTACCATGACACATGCAGACAATGTAGCTGACTGCAAACTCAGTGGCCTGGTGTTGTGGCATATTTAATTGCACTGTGAACCCCAAGATTGCATTAATTAAATAAATCAAACTTGGTCAAGAGGAAGAGCCAGGAACTAGTTGACAGGAAGTAGCCACAGGGAGTAAAAGGGAGTCAATAAAATGGAAATAAAATACACAGGAAGTAGTAAGGAGGGACTTGGAATTTGGCAGTCTTTTTGGTTTGGGATGGCAGAAGAGGATATCTCTTTCTGAGACACTGGCAAGGAGGAAGGTCAGTTGGTTCCTCCAAGGCCTCTCAGCACTTGCAGGTTTTCACCCCAGCATGTGACTCCCGAGTCTTTATTGGTAAAATTGTAAGACTGAGATTTAGTTTAAAGCCAACATCCTGTATGTCAGTTAATGAGAAAATTAGAGAACCTCCTAGACAGAGAATCAGAGAAAACAAAGTTGTCTAAGGAACAAGTACAGAAGCACATGTGTTTGCATGTACAAAATGTAGAAGTCAATGTTAAAAAAAAAAAAAAGTGAGATCATGGAGTGTTGCCAGGATGAAGATGTAGCTTTCTTTATGTTTGGCTTTAATATGTAACCATTCAATTTGATGCAGACAATTCACTTGCTTATTACATAAATATATTCTCAGTTAACTGAACTCAAATTACAAGAGAATTGATTCTGTCATTCTCAAGGCCAACTGCTAAGCTCAGAGAGTCACTAAGGAACTCAATAAAAGTTTTGGGAAACAGGTACACTTATGACTATGATATTTATGCATAATCATATAATATACAGTTATCAGGGGAATGATTCACAAGGAATCACCCGAGTCAAGTCAATACCAAATCTATGCAGGTTGTGGCAAGGGACTAGTTATCACAGCACATATCACAATCTAGACATTTACAACAAAAGCAGTGTTTCAACATAACCACGTTGCACAGTGTATTCACAGGAAGAGAGTGTTACTGTTCCTAGAAGAAGTAAAATGCTTTCTAAATTCCCAAGTACCAACCCGTGGCTAGTCTTGGCAGCAGATGTTTTTCCAGACAACAGTCCTAGTTATATATAACGAAATTTTTTTCCTCTACAAAACCAGAAACAACCTTTGATTAAGTAATTACAAAATAATTAGTGTTACTATTCTGGGGTTAAAAAACAAGCATACTTTTAACAACATTTTCTTTTTAAAGCTATGCGTACTTCGAGATCAAACAAAGGAAGTTTAGAAATCTAGGTGAAGTCTAATGTCTGAACTAAATTCTCCTGCATTCACATGGACAGTGAAAACGTTAATGTCATCCATGAATTGACCAGTCTGTAGAATCTAAGATCTGGATTTTTAGTGTGCCACTAAAACAAACTTAAGTGAGTATGACATATCTCAAAATAAAAATTTCCAAAAGATGACTAATACCATATGCTAAAAAATTTTAATTTAGTTACTAGAAATTCTGTGGGTTTTTTTTTGTTTTCATTTGTTTGCTTGTCTTGTTTTTGTTTTTCATCTTTATATAAGAGAGAAGAAGGGGATTCATGATGTAATCTGAACTCTGAACAAATAAGAAATGTCACATAATGTGATTTCTGGCCACTAATGTGAATTTGTTAATATGAATTCAATCTTCTCAACTAAAATGGTTGGTGTGGGAGAATTGTTTGTATTCTCTCAATCATGTTTTAAATAAATGCTGATTGGCCAGGCAGGAAATATAGGTGGGAAAACCAGATAGGAAGTAGAAATGATGTAATAAGAACAGGAGAATTCTGAGAAGGAGGAAGTTGATTCCTCCCACTTCTGCCCAGATGGATGTGATCTGCCCCACTGAAAAAAGGTACTGAGCCACATGGCTAACATAGACCAGAAAAATGGGTTAATCAAGATGTGGGGGTTAGCCAGTGAGAAGCTAGAGCTAATGAGCCAATCAGCTTTATAACTTATAGAGATCTCTGCGTGATTTTCTCTGGGACTAAACAGCTAGGGGGCTGGGCGGGACAGAAACTCCAACAAAAGGCCCCCTCATGTTACAAATGGTTACCTTGAGTTAAAACATAAAAGAATGTCTGGAAAATTGTATGATAAAAAATTCAATTGATTTTTTTCTACCTCAAAATATCATTAGAAATCTCATAAGGCAGTTGAATCCCATAAAAATATAAAGCAGAATTTATCAGGACAGTATGGTTTTGGAGTGCTACAACATATAAGGCCGGGTCATTCATTTTCAGATTATTCTCTTGATATTAGGCATTTGACACTTCCCTAATAAGCCACGGTGGTGAAACCTAATGTCTGATCCATTGAGAGATCTAGGTGGTAACATTTACACTGTGGTGCCAAAAGTACCTCCGTGACCACCATGAAAATGCTACAAAAGCAGCCAAAAACAGTGAACTATCTGCACATGAATTAAGAACAAAGAATACCTTCACTCATTTGAGTTACACACCACAATTTCACTTATATGATGCATAAACATGGTTTTACCATTTTAAAAGTATTTACCTTAAAAATCTAAAAAAACCATACAGTAACATAGCTGACATGATTGTTAATCATAAGCTACTAAAATGTTTAAATCATAGGTGCCTTATATTTAAACTGAATACATAGACGACGATACTTACATTTAAGAATCCTTAGCAATCAAAATAACCAGGATCATAATTGGTTTAAATGATTGAAATAGTCAGTTTCTAATCAAGTAATGAGATTTATTAAGGAAATTCTTGTCATGCACAGATAATTCCAATATTAAGATTTTTCCAAAATATCTGCAAACTCAAAATTGTTGATTGTCTCTCAGTCTGCCAATAAACTTTGTAATGAAATAAAACACGGCCAAATTTTCTTGGCAAGCAAGTGTAATCAGATATAATGACATTTATCTAATGAAATCACATTTTGTAATTCAAATCTATTTGCCTAATGTTCTATTTATTTCTGGTCCAGAATAATGTCTAAAATTTTCAAAATAAGCAACTTAGGTCAACAGATGTTACTAAACGTGCTAATGTTATATACTAATAAATATAAACAGTGGCTGAATCATAAAAACACCAAAAGAAATAGCACATTCCTCTTAGTTGTTCTTCAGGCCATGTGGTTGAACAGCTATTAAAGAATAAATCATCAGAGGAACGGACTGAGTTCGCAAGGTCCAGTTGAAAGGCAGAACGAGGGAGAAGACGAGCAAAGAAGTCAGGACCTCAAGGGCTTGGTCCACCAACTGAGGCAGTGTACCTGTTCTAATGGGAGCTCAACAAATCCAACTGGATTGGGTCTGAAAGAGCATGTGATCAAACCGGACTCTCTGATTGTGGCTGACAATGGGGGCTGACTGAGAGCCATTGATAAAGGCACTGGGACTTGTTTTTATGGCATGTTCTGGCTTTTTGGGACCCTAGTCTATATGGATGCACAGCTCCCTAGGCCTGGATGTAGTAGGGAGGGCCTTGGACTTCCCACAGGGCAGGGTTCCCAGCCCTCTCTCAAGCAGGGTGGGAGAGGAAGGAGGGGGTGTGTGGGAGCGGGAGGGAATTGGGAGGAGGGAAGGAAGTGTAAATAACTGAATGGAAAAATAAAAAAAGAATAAATCATAAATGCATGAAGCAAAATCCTTGATGTTCACATTTGTATTTCAACTGAGGCAACCATGAAAGTTTGAGGAAAGTTTTCATGGGATCATTTCTTTTTTTTTTTGGTAGATATATATTATTATTTTGGAATTTGATGTATGCAAACAGCATTAATAATATATATAAAATATTCACCCATATAATGTCTATCAGATTCAACACTCACCCTCCAACCTTTCTCAACTTCCTGTTTTTAAGTATCTAAACCATACCACTTTTTAAATTAAGTGAATACATTGATGCATTTTTGCTTACATTTTAAACTATAAATTTCGCCAACTAAGAGAAAAGCATGACTTGATTATAATGTGTTAATATATATGCAATACTAAAACTGTATAGTATACACTTTCAAAAATAAGCAGCTATACTAAATGAGCAGTGAATATTTCTATCTTCAATTTATTATCTGTGCATCTTTATATGATATAAGCTACCATAGTACTTGGTATGAATGAAAATTGATAATTCAAATTAATTATTTTTTTAAAAAACTTTCTCTTTATACCTAGGTTATAAATAGCTTATAATACATTGCATCAAAATTGTTTTTACTTAAGTGATCTGAAGGTACTCTCTTTTTGTTTGCCAGTTGTGAAGACAGGTTTCTACTATACATGCCTGGCTGACCTGAAACTTGCTATACAGACAAGGCTAAACTTGAGTTCACAGAGATCTGCCTCTCTCTATCTCCCTAATGCTGGACTTAATTAGATACCTTAACAAACAAACAATAGAGACTTACACAGTGTTAAGCTTGTATCCTAAATGTTTCCATTTAAACCTATCTTAAAAATACTCAAAATTTTTCAAGTCCTACTTTTCTATGATTTGGTATGTATTACTCTCAGCAGAAGGAAGATTTTATAAAAGCAAACTTTTCGGAGAGTGCTACTGTGTAAGTGTGTAAGTGTGAAGTATGCTTGTGTATACACACACATGTTGTATGCACGTATGAACTTATAGTAAAAGTTGCAATGGAGTGACGGTCAGGATAAGTAAAAGTGGCCTGATAGAAGGATGCATCGTGAATCAACAAACTATGCACTCTGTTAATAAAAGCCCAGAGTTATAGAGTAATTAGTATATTTTAAAAACGTGTTAATACTGATTCCTGGCATTTGTATTCCTAACAAAGTTTGCTGACGAAGGTAATTTTCAACACATCTTTGTCTCTAAAACAGACTTGTCGAGACTAGGTGGACGGCTTAGGTGGTAAAGTGCTCACTGAGCAGGCATGAGGTCCTAAGTTCTGATACCGAGCACCCATTTAGAGAGCCAGGCACAAAGGCACACCGGTAAAACATGAGCGCTGAAAAGGTAGAGGCAGAAGGGTCCCCGGGGCTTACTGAACAGTCTAGCTGAGTAGGCAATCTCCAGGTTCAGTGAGAGAATCTGCCTCAAAAACAAGGAAGTGGGTTGTGGGACACAGTGAGTTCAAGTTTGACAAGACCAAATAAGATTTTGACAAGGTGGTAGTGGTGCACGTCTTTAATCCCAGCATTTGGGAGGCAGAGGGAGGAGGATCTCTATGAGTTTGAGGCCAGCCTGGCCTACAAGAGCTAGTTCCAGGACATGCTACAGAGAAACCCCATCTCAAAACTGCCCCTGCAAAAAATGTTTAACCAAGGATGTGGTTACCAGCTGTTTTAAGTCTTAAGGAGGTAATTACCATTGTTTGTTTTTTTATCATTGTAGGGAAGACTTTTGCCCTTCCCTTTTGCTTTGGGTATATAAGAGCTATAAGAAATAAATTCAAGGCTGTTGCAGTAGTCACTGAAAGCCCTCCTGGTTGTATTCTTCTGTCTCCTGCCTATTTCTTTCCTCAATCCTCACTCCCCTTTTCAGGCACATACGAACAGGTAGGCCTTTCCTGACTGTGGGCAATTCAGAAAGACACGGAAAAAATCTCGCACTACCCCATGGTCTTTGCATGCACGTATACACACGAGCTCACACCTATAAACACACTCACACATAACTTCACACACACACACACACACACATTGACATCTTGGAAAAACTTCGTCACCATCTTCTGCCAAGCATGCCAAGCTAAGCTTCTATATTTTATTAATGTCCTAATGTTTAATCAGACACAGCTGAAGTAATCTGTGGAACTTCACAGAAGTCATCCTAACAAAACATTGTTCTTCTTGGCATGAATTAATGTACATTAGGTAGCCACATAAAGGTAACAGGCAAACATGTTTTCCGAGCATGACTAAAACCCTCACCTTAGTTATACAATGAAGATGACCAGTACTTCATATAAAAAATAATGACAGTACTGTGATTGCATATGCAGCAAGACAAATATGTTTTACCTAATAATTAACCTTTATGAGCTTACTTTGAAGTTAAATGTTGGGAAAAACTTACTAATCAAATATATTTTAACTTTTTCATTCCGATTTACTTCTAATAAGAGTAGCTTATTATAATATTTACCTTTTAGAAATTTCTCAACTTGGTAATTACTCATTGTCTTATTTAATCATAATTAAATATATAATGATTATTAACTACCATTTCAAAGATGGCTTAACAGATACATGGATGAAAATAGCATGCGTCCATAAGACATAAGCTCTCTCTCTCCAGCGGATATTCTTCGAAACCCTCACTGGACATGGCAGTTTTCTCTTTTCTTTCTTGATATATTCTTTTTTATGTTTGAATCCATTGAGTGTGTGTGTGTGTGTGTGTGTGTGTGTCTGTGTCTGTGTGTGTGTGCTATAAAAACATATATACAGAGTTGTAAAAATAAAGATATCTGGTACCCTACCTTGATGCATTTCATGAAAAAGTTATGACTTATTCTCCTTAATGAAAATAATCCATATAATTCTAATACACAAAGACTGCTGAATTAAGAGTAAAAGCTTATTTCTAGCAAATTTTAATAAAGTTCAATTAACAAATAACCTTTCTAAACCTAAGAGTAATGATTTTTGCAGGAAGGTATGGAGTTTGGTTTGTCTATAATTTTATAAATTCTCATGAGGCTAAACTGAAACTGAAAGGAAAATTCAAGATCAGGATATTTGAGTTTCAGAATATGGACTAAATAATTTGAATTTATGTACATTCATAGAATTTAGAACAAAAATATTATCACATAAAAGCCAAATATCAGGATCATTTTCCATGCTTCTCCTATTAATACTCTAACCATCCTTGAATACCCAAGAGAAAGTATTTCCACAATTCTGTGCATCGTGCCCCTGCCAGGCAACATTGATGGTAGTGAGTACCAGATCCCTCACCCATGAATGCCTTGTGAGGAGAAACATTTGTTCCGCTTTTAGATTAAACTAAACCCAACTGTTCTGCCATAAATTAACTTATGTACTTATAAATTAATGCACATAAAAATGATTTAAACATAGATGCTGAATAAAAGCTTTTTGAAAACAATACCTTGTCACAGAAACAGCACATTTAAAAAAAACAAGCTAATATTATTTTACAGACACATACATAGAAAAAAGGAAATTAAATACAACAAAACTCCTTGGCTCCTGAAAAAATTCAAACATGAATAATAAGTATTCCATAAAGGGAAAGTACGAAAGTGTCTCTGGTTAACTGATGTAGAATTTAAACTAACATCATGAAGAAAACTGAGTAAGAAATTAGTTAGAAAATTGAGTAAAAAATTATCTTCTTTTCTATAATTCCGCTTTAGGAATCTTTAACAACATATTTACCACTAGCAAAATCACTATATTTTTTGCTAATCTTATTTTCTCATTACTGTATTCTTTTTTTTATTAGAAGTTTAAACACACATAGGCATTCAGGCAAATATACATAAAAAAAAAAACCAGAGTAGTATATCTGGGCCCAGTAAAATTTCACATTGACCTGCATGTAGAGCGTACATTGGGATAAGAAGGCTTATGATTAAATATTAAACATTTCCCCAAATGTTGCATCAGTCTCCAGTGAGGACAACAAAAGAAAGGAACCATGAGACATCTGTATCCTTGAGGAATCTTCAGCTTCTTTTTGTTTGTTTCATTTATAAATTTTGCATTTGCACATTGCAGCTTAGAATTTCAAAGAGTTCTGCAATGATTAATTGAACAAATCATCCATACTGATCAAATATAATGAAGAACTTTTACATACATATGGTTTATTTATCAAGGACAGAAACATGGGGAAACAGAACTTCCAGCATCCTGGAATTACATTAATGTGAGGATGGATAAGTATCGACCAAATAAATACTACATTTAAGAATAAAGCCATGAAGCCGGGGTTCTCTATTCCATGAAAATGTGAAAATATAAAGAATCAAGGTGTACTTTTTAAAAGTTAATTTTATCTGGTGATGTAAAATTAAAACAGTGATATATAATAAATGCTTACTAAACGCTACAGTTTGTAATGAGTATTTTGCATGATTAATTATGTAATTCCCACAGCAACTATCAGAAGCACAAATCATAACAAGGGTCAGTAAACTTCTCTTGTAGAGGCAGTAAATAAACATCCTAGGCATTGTGGGCCATTGGAGGTCTTGACTTATGATACAATGACTCAGTTCTGTTGTTGTCAAGTAAAGGAGGTCACAGTCAACATGTAAAGTACCAAGTATTGCTGAATTTTAAAACAAAATTATTTATAAAAACAAGCAACAGCCAGACTTGGCCCAGAGGCTATATAATTTGCTCTCCAGGCAATACCAATTTATGGATTATACCAGTACCAATATTTAGTTTTCACATGGCAACATATCTAGATAATGATGAAATCAGAATTTAAACTCAAATCTATTATCATACAAGACAGCAGCTGAAAAATTCAAATCTAGGCAGGAAGAAGAGATTTTTAGAGTAAAACATGCACAGACATATTCTGGAATAAAAATGAGCTATTTGTAATAAATAAATCAATACATTATAAACATTATGGTACTAGAAACAGCCCTAACAAGAGAAGGTTACATTCTTCAGTATCGTGGGTAAAATGCAGAAAACTTCAGAAACCCACTTTCTTTAAGGACTTAGTTTCTTAGAGCTCCATTGCATAGGAAATGTGTGTGTGTGTTTATGTATATGTATATATATATATATGTGTGTGTGTGTGTGTAAAATATATACACATACATATATATTATAACATATATTGTACCAAAGTGACACACATGATATTACATAACACCATTTGTATCAGGTATTTTTCTACTATCATGACCATGATAACCTAGAGAATGTTAGAGAATAGATGGTTCATTTTGGACTTATGAATCCAAATGGGAAGAATCCATTTCTGTCACAGTATGAAAGCATGATAATAACCACCACCATGGGTGTCAAGGACATTTGAAAGAGCAAACAGGAAACACAAAGAACACACTGGAAAAACTTCACAGTTTTGAAACATCAAAGCTCACCAGACAGATTTCCCTAGACAGACCACATCTCCTAAACCTACTCAAACAATATCATCAGCTATGGACCACGTATTCAGATGACTGTAAATAAGAAGGATAGATCATCAAAACAGCATATCATCTATGCCCTGGCGCTTTGCAAATGTGCAGCATATGTCCAGGTTGAGAATAATGGTCTGTACCTGGTCCATGACTTGCTTTGGTAGAGCATACTTGTCACAACAAAGAAAGTCACATATCCCTTGCAATAAACTACAATTAACAGGCTTGTAACAGGGTCCATGTTGATCTGGTTTCCATACTTGGACATTATCTTACCCACTAAGCACTAGCCCAGTTGTCTGCTTTCAGTGTCTGAAGCATAATTGAGCTCCTCTCATCTACAGATATTTATCCAGCTATTACTTTGGCTAGAAATCTCTATATTTATGAGAGAGTCCCACTCTAATGTCAATCATATTTCTTGCTACCCATATCTATGTGCACCTATTTATTATTAACTACAAGCTCTTGCTTATGATTCATCACTCATGTGACGCATTGGCTATTTTCTGTTTAGCAACCCGTTCCCTTCTATAAGGCAATCATGTGTCATTACATAACCAGTTTAAACTGATTTATTATAGATCTTCTTTCAAGTAATACATCTCTGCTACCATCAGAGACTTTGCATTTTGTTCATGGCTGTTCAATCCCCAGAGAGAGCAGAGTACCTGTTACTTAGACAATATAGGAAATACCTGTAAAATGAAGAAATGACCAGAGACACAGAACAAGAAATCACATCTCTTACATTACCATTATAAAATTCTATGCAACACTGTCCTTTCCGGATGAATGTCTTTTAGTTTGGAGAACTTTGTGCATGAACACAAATACACACACGCTCACACACACACATGCCTGTATAAATACGAAAATAAAAGCTGTTCATACATTGAAGACATATTTGAAATTCATAGTTCCTTCATATTTTATTCAAAATGAAAGAAGCCTAGTTTTGTTTTGCTTGTTTTTTCCTTTTGTATTTAGATTATGATCTATTGTTATCCAAATGTGGAGAAATGTTATTTTGCCTCTGAGTACGATGGCATTTAAACACTATTGTAATGCATACTACTATTTTATTCACTTTTCCTTCATTTTCATATTTTAACTTAATTATTTAAGCAAGTATTTTAATTTTTAGCTTACTTGAGAAAAGAAAGCTTGTTCATAGAAGCTGGTTTTTCAAAATATATGCTCAGCTTAAGAATCATATCCATCTAATTAATTTTTTATTGTCTCTTCGATCCCCTTAGACCAAAATCTGCTACTTTTATCAAGTTAATTCTTATCCCTAAAAATTCAGCAAATTCCACAGTGGTTGTTAGATATCAGCATGCCACTACCCATACAAGCATCCAGAGGGATTTCTGGTCCAGTCTTCAAATTCTTATAAGAAATCACTGTTTGCAGGAACTGAGAACACTGTGCAAACCATTTGGCCTCTGGTCCCACAAGCACTGCTTAGGGCTAGGCATGTTTGCTCAAGGGAAAAAAAAGTGTTACAGAATAAACTCCTCCAGTGTTTTTTTTTTTTTTTTTTTTTGGTTTTTTTTTTTTAACTTAAAACTCATAGTAAAGGACACTTTACTTAAGAATATGAATTTTAAATGTTATTATTTGAATAAATCATGCATTTAAGAGAGCCGCTTACTGAGGGCAGTGAGATGGCTCAGTAGGTCAAGAAACATGCAGCAAATTGTTTGAACCTGAGTTCAAATGAAACCCTCACTGAGGAAGAAAAACCTCATCCCTACAAATGGTCTTCTGATCTCCATAAGCCTGTAAAATGGCACCTGACTGGCTCTCCCATCTACAAACCATTGTCATTCTTCCCTTCAGACAAGGTCTCCCACACTACATTTTCAGTATCTGCTGCAAGCTTCATTAAAGGTCAGCAATTAGTTTTTTAACATTTGCTTTCTTTCACTGACATGATGACCTCTCATTGTGAACACTTCAAACTCCCCCACACCATGAACTCCAAATAGACACCATGAAATAACTGTCAGAATGACACCATGTCTTAACTTGTTAATGGGATTCTCCTCTTTCGCTGAAGATGGGATTCTGGGATGAAGAAAGAAGAGGAAACTGCCATTGACGGAGGGCCCAGAATGGATTATGAAGTTATCGCTCACTTTCTCACTACACCATGGCAGGAAGTAGAGGAACACAAGCTTTGCCTCCACCTCTAATTCGGCAGGAGAATTAATTTGAAAAACAAAAACAGGAGAAAATTACACACATTTCAATTTTGCATGAAACAAAAGTCTTCACAATGAAATGAAGATCCACAGTAGCAACCTCTCCATATTCATGAGGGAGGGTTGAAAAGAGTGGCAGCTGCGAGACAGCCGACACAATAAACACAGAAACAAAGGAAAGGAAAAGTCATTTCATGAGTGCATGCAAATATGTCTGGAGGTAGGGGTTCAACTTCATGTGTTCTACCTTTGGCCTTATTCGTGTGTGTGTGTGTGTGTGTGTGTGTACACGTGTGCGCATGTGCATGAAGAGACCAGAAGTTGGCATGGGTGTCTTCCTATACTTTTACTTCCTTGAGAAAGGATTTCACACTGAACCTAAAAATGATGTAATTAGGCTGGCTGACTGACCATACGCACCCTGGATCCACCTGTCCTTGTCACCTCCAAGGGATAAGACTGCAGATTGGTACCATAATACCCTATATGGTTCTATATGGTTTCTAGGATCCAAACATAGGTTCCTTATATTTGTATGACAAGTGCTTTTCTCAACATTTACCTCATAAGTTATTGTTAGTGTGGTAAAATTTACAAAATTCTCCAGCTCCCTCCTCTTGAACTAAAAACAAATCTTTGTTTCTAGTGCAGAGTGAACAATACTCAATTGAAATCTCTATCTTGAAAAGAATCAGAGGGCCTATCTTGTTATTTTCCAAAGTATTCTTAAGTATGAAGCCATCATATGCCAAGACGGAATATTACGTGTTGATGTGACTTTAACAGAGTCACATTATCTAATTATAGAAAAAAAAAGCTAGGACAAGAGATTTTATGTAAACAAGAGACACTGTCTACCCCAAATCACTGGATGGACAATGGAATGTTGGGGACAATGGCCCACTTCTATCTGACTCACACTTATAAACTTTGTGTAGCCTCAGACAGAAATTTAAGAAGATTATAACTTGCATGTTCCTGGAGCCTTAATTTTTAAAATTTATGTACTAATGGTTTCTTTCATTTGCTCTTGAAATTTTATGAAGAAAATTGAGCTATTTATACCACAGGAGACTCCTGAACCTTACAGCAATCTTCCAACTTTGCCTCTCACAGAGCCTTCTCTGGAATGTTTGCTTTTCATTTATAAATTATCTTTATAATCCATCCTTTGTGGACAAGCAGGCCTAGAGTGGTTCAACCTACATAGGAAAAATTAAACTATCGGGATGTATTATCCTAACTATTATAGGCTGTGAACTTAGAAATTATTCACAGTAGAGCCACAAATACATCATATTTGGCACTCTCACTTGTCACTAACATAAAAATGTGATTCCGATTCATTCGCAGCCAATTCCATAAGGAATCAATGAGAAGAAAGTGAGAGAAACGGGGCATTAAAATGTTGTTAATGATGCTAATGTGAGAAGATACAGAAACAGGCACAAAAGTAGAAATATTCAGGAAATAATGCCTACACAAAAAATTTAGTAATGTGAAATATAAACTTCTCCCACAATTGCCTGGTGTTTTTCAGTGACTCTAATGTCATGTGCCACATTTTAGACCTACTGATTTAAGATGTACCTTCTTTTTCCCTGGAGCAATACAGTTTCACCCTACAGAAGCAACTCTGGCCACTGAGCTTGTTCTTCCCACATCACCATCCAAGCATATAACACTCTGACCTTTCATTTACTATGCTAATCAACAAATCATTTCAATACCTCTTGTTTTGCAGGACTTGCTAGTCTTTGGTAATAGCTAAAAAAATAAACCAAAGTTTTCCTTTTTAAAGATTAAAAAGAAGAATATCTATTTAATGATAAATACATTCTTGTGAAAAAGTAATGTTTATATATAAAAGGCCTACATTTGTTTTTCATAATTCATAAAAACTTCACAAGGAAAGATAATTCTTTGAAGTTGCATGATCTTATTAAAGCAAGAAAAATGATTTTGATAAAGAAGATTTTATATATTTTTGTAATGTGGCTTTTGAGACAAAAATATGTGGTTGTGGCCCAGGGACCTCAGAAATATTGTCACATCAAAATAATGTCTGAAAACAAAAAGGCACTAGGTCTCTGAAGCTCCACAGCTTGTTGATAACACCGTGATGACAGGAGCTGTATATGAAAAGATCCTCTTCAGTTGCTACCACTGTGATCTAAGGAATGGGAAAGGTGATCCAATGGCTTTCAAGTTCAGTATTATAGCTCAGAATCACTGAATCAGGAGCACTGTCAAGTCCACAATTTAGCTCCTTAAAAACATAAAAGTGGTGTGTTTTCCCTTCTTTATCAAGAAACCCCTTAACGGATTGCGGCAAGAAATGTAATCTAGTCACTGTGTCTAGGAATCCAACTTAAATTGAATGATTGATTTAACAATTTCTAAGCATATACTAGCCTTTGAAAAAGTAAAATTACACTTTATATCACTCTCAATGATAATTACACTATATCACTGCTTCTTCCATCCAATTGTATATACTGTGTATAAAAGACAGACCACCAACAAATGTAAGCACATTGCAAGAGCTATCATGCACATGTACTTTAAGTATAAAATAACAAACCCCAGTATTTCTATGCTGGGCAATGACTAAGTAATTCTTAACTCTAATACCGTATGAAAATCAGAATTCACCTGGTATATTGCACACAGTTCAAAATCTGATATTGAAAAGGAAGAGATACATGTTCAAAATTTTTATTAATTACAAATATGTAATGCAACAAGAAAAAAAAACAATTGACAATGAAAATTCTCTGGAAATAACATACCCCCCGAAAATAATTCTGAAAAACATACAATAATGGAGGTGATTAGCTCCCTGTTACAAACTTCCACAGGCAACATGCTGACAGATATTCAATGTAAAACTGAACTTTACCATGAATAAATTTGACCAAATATCGGAAAGGGCTAACTTATGAGATGAGTTTCAGTTACTGAAAATATTCATGGATAAGGTAAAGTATAGATTATGAAGAGAAAGCTAGACTTAACGATGCCTTTGGGGACCTTTCAACGTCTTCAATCTGAACTCTCTAGGATGAGACAATACTTAGACCTATATAGTTTCTCACAGAAAGAACTTGCATGGAGTAAGTATCCGCTGAGGGTGGCAAAAAGACATGGAACTGAGGCATCATTACAAATGCTTTTTGATGCAGAGTTAGCAAATACTGAAATATGTAAAAATCTTGTAAGAAACCTGACTTAACAAAATCAAGACATATGAAAGAAACTGAAAAACTGAATCAATGAAAATAGCATTTTGAGAACAGAAAAATGACTTGCATGATGACTAGGAAAGCAAACATCACTTGTCTTAATGAGATACACTTGCTTAATCTGAACAACAAACACTAGATCAATTTGGATTGGCATGAAATACTACCTCCTAGGACCATATAATTCTGGTTATTTAAATACTGTTAAGTCAGTTATTGAACCCCCCACCAAAAAAAAAAATTCCCTCTTTGAACTGAACTAAAGTTACTTCCTCGGTAAACATAATGGTCTCAGTTACAGCTTCAGGGTCCGCCCTTCCTAATCACAGCCAGCATGTGTGGTCACTATTGTCCGCCCTTCCTAATCACAGCCAGCATGTGTGGTCACTATTGTTCAGGGTCCGCCCTTCCTAATCACAGCCAGCATGTGTGGTCACTATTGTTTCAGGGTCCGCCCTTCCTAATCACAGCCAGCATGTGTGGTCACTATTGTTTCAGGGTCCGCCCTTCCTAATCACAGCCAGCATGTGTGGTCACTGTTGTTTCAGGGTCCGCCCTTCCTAATCACAGCCAGCATGTGTGGTCACTATTGTTTCAGGGTCCGCCCTTCCTAATCACAGCCAGCATGTGTGGTCACTATTGTCCGCCCTTCCTAATCACAGCCAGCATGTGTGGTCACTATTGTCCGCCCTTCCTAATCACAGCCAGCATGTGTGGTCACTATTGTCCGCCCTTCCTAATCACAGCCAGCATGTGTGGTCACTATTGTCCGCCCTTCCTAATCACAGCCAGCATGTGTGGTCACTATTGTTTCATCCATTGTGATAGTTACATGTTGATGGTTCACTGTGGCCCTCAATATACTTCATTTATTGTTCTCCTATATATTCTATATCATGAACAAGGTTATGAACAAACTGAGGCTTTGTTAAGTTTACAGAACTCTAAAGTTTTAGTATATATGACAGACACACTTATTCTTGCAGGTGATTTGTGTACAATTTGCCTCAGTTTGGAGCTTATTCATTTTTTACCAGAAGTTAGTAAGTCCTTATAATTTTGATAAATTCCAATAAATTAATTTATTATAGACTGGGGGCTCTAGACCTGAAGACTTTTTTCTAGTTTTTTTTTTCCAATTTTGCATTTTAAAAAGTCAATTCCTGCCTTCTGCTGAGTTAACATGTATAAAAAATGTAAAATTTCAGTGGAGGCTTTTTTGTCTGTAATACTCAACTGCTGCAGCATCTTTTGTGAAATATTCATCGCTCCTCCACTGACACACCATTGTAGTGCAGCCAGATTAGGAAGGCATATTTGAGCATTTCTACTTCTGAGTTCTCTATTCTGTTCCATCAACTTCTGTGACATTATTCACAAGCAGTTTCATTCTTTGTTTCTGATATGTATGTCTTTTGTTTCCCCTTTGCTTTATTTCCCTGGCTGCACTCCATCACTGTGCTTAGGAAGAAAGGCGGGGATAGACATATATGCCCTGTTCTCTGTTAGTAGGAAGCATTTAGTTCACAGCCATTATTAGTAAACATTAATGATAGAGGAAGGTCATTGGCTAATAAAAAAACTGCCTTGGCCCATCTGATAGGGTAGAATTTAGATAGGCGGAGTAAACAGAACAGAATGCTGGGAGGAAGAGGAAGTGAGCCCAGAAATCATGCAGCTCCTCTCAGAGCCAGAGGCGATGAAGCAAGCTGCCAGGTCAGACATGCTGAATCTTTCCCGGTAGGACTGGTGCTACACAGATTACTAAAAATGGGTTAGGCAAAATATAAGAATTAGCCCGTAAGAGGCTAGAGCTAGTGGGCCAAGCAGTGTTTAAAAGAATACAGTTTGTGTGTTGTTATTTTGGGTAAAGCTAGCCAGTGGCTGGGAGCTGGGTGGCAGGAACGCAGCCCGCAGCTCCCACTACATATTAATTTTAAAAAATTATGATTCTTATATTATCTAGCATAGATGCATACCACACACTTAGCTGAGGAGAATTTGGTTGTCATCTTTGGGTGTTTCCCTTTTATAGGCATTGACTGAGCCGTTATGATAAATAGGCACTGAACATAACCAAAAAGTACTTTTCTACATCTACTAACATGATTCTTTCTTCAATATCCTGTTGCAATTTTAGGATATTTTGTCAGATTTGATTGATTTTACATTGAATGTGTCTCACAACTCTGGATAAACTCACTTGGCTACAGTGTGCAATTCCATTCAGGTATTCCTGAACCGTACTTTCTACAGTCTGCTTCAGAATTTTAGGTCTCTACTCATATGTATTCCTCTGCAGTTTTCCATTTATTACTTTACTTATCTGATTAAGGGCTTCATGAAATATTTGCTTCATGAAATTAAAGGAAAGTGTTCATTCTTTATATACTTGATTTCTGGAATAAGTTTTATCTAATTAGTGACAATTTTTAAAGTATTTTATGAAATTATTCATTAAAATCTATATAGACAGATTTCTTATTTTAGATGCTTTAACATTATTGCTAATATTTTGTAGTAGTTGTAGCATATGCAAATTATTTTATATTAAATATTAGGCAGCCTTTACTTTAAAAAAATACCTGCTTAATCTAAGAGAGCAAATTTATTCATGTAGAATCATTCTTAGTGTCCTTTGGTAACTCTGTGATGTCAGTAGAATGATATTAACCTAAAACGTAAAGACAAGGACAACTCTCATACACATATACTCCCTACTTCCACTTCCTTTCCTGCTAAACTACTATCTTCTTTATTTTACTCTATTCAAAAACCAAATGTAACCACATTTTTGATTTTTTGGGACAAGAGTACAGACTACAAATCCTTTTACTTTCCTTCCATCTGAGAATGTCTTAATCTCTCCATTACAGAAAGACATTATCAGTCTTTCCTAATTAAATAACTGTAGTATCTATTTTATGTGAAAGCGTTTTAATATGTAGTAAGTTTTCAGACTTAATATCAACTTACATATTGAACTTATTTTACAGTAAGTTCCAACAAACAACTTTCCAAAAGGATGGCAGTATTGTGTTAACCCCATGAAAAGGGATGCGTAGAAGTAATCTCTTCACTTAGAGAAAGGAAGAACTGCTTGACCTCAGAAAACCATTACAAATCCACTCCTGAATTTCAAATCATACTAGTGAGAAAGATTTTTCAATGTGTTAATATTTATGCAAGACATAGTGGAATACACTCTGAATATCACAGAAAACTGTCTCTTCCTTTCACAAGCTAAACTAATCCCTTTTATTCCCACTACATTTCACCTTGGCTTTTGGCTTAATTCTTTCTCTCTCACAACTCAGAAATTCCATCACTGTGCATATTCCAGTCTGACTGCTCACTGGACGAAGAAGGAGGACATCACATTAACTACACCTTAATTCACACATGTAGAAATGAAAGAGTTGTCACTTGGTTACATAAACAGTTATCATTTGAGAACAACAGAAATATTACTCTTTTTTTGCTTTAATTTTGTTTTTTTGTGAAATTTTGCTCTACATTCAGAAACACCTTACCTATTATGCTTTAATATACTTCTGAAATATATAAAATACCTTTATAAAGATCCTAAAATTATATCAACATGATAAAATACGAACAAGACAAATCACATTCATCATTTTGTCCTCTCATTCAAGGATTAGAAAATTTTCATTTGTCTATTTTTCTGGAGTTGTTTCTTATCTTAGTGAACCAATTAATAATGCTGGAGTAAGAAGAATGCATTGTTATTCTATAAAATACACAACTAGTAACTGATCCTTACTGATGGCTCAGCAATAGCTCACACATATTCAAAAGTGCTCAGTCCACAGAAACTATGTTCTTCATACTATCCAAACCTTTATGAACATGACTCAATGTTTCCTTGAAACTGCATCTGTATACACATCAATGCTAGAAGAATGCTCAACCAAGCTTTCTTCTTATAATAAACATATCAGTGCCAAGGCCTTCTGCTATATTAACTTACAATTAAAAAGGACAGACATAGGCCAGGGTGTCTTGCTCTCTCTTAGGATTGGAGGGGGGTTGGGAGCAGGGTATGTGAAGGGTGTGGGAGGGAAGTGAGAGGAGGGGAGGAAGTGGGAATTTGGATTGATCTTTTTTTAAGTAATAAAATAAAATAAGAAAAAAGAAAATAGAATAGAGAAATTAAAATTACCATCTACTGATGGAGGAAGGTCATTGGTTAATTATAATAAAGAAACTGCATGGCCCTCATAGGTTAAAACATAGGTGGGAGGAGTAAACAGAACAGAATGCTGGGAGGAAGAGGCCATGCTCCCCTCTCCCGGGCCAGACACAATGAAGCAAGCCGCCAGGTCAGACATGCTGAATCTTTCCCGGTAAGGCCGGTGCTACACAGTTTATTAGAGATGGGTTGATGGAGATATCAGAATTAGCCATTAAGGGCTAGAGCTAATGGGCCAAGCAGTGTTTAAATGAATACATTTTGTGGGTTGTTATTTCGGGGCATAAGCTAACCAGGCAACCATGAGCTGGGGTGGCAAGAACACAGCCCGCAGCTCCTACTACAATCTACTAATGGTTCAATAATAGTGTAGTTATCCTTATGAATTGAAATAAACAATTACATCGATTATTTCTGATTTTACGTTTATATTGTGGCATTTTATATTAACATAAATTCTAAATTAAAATAATTGTGGCACTTATTTAATAATCCATTAAAAAATGGGATGGTATTTGTAAATGAAATTTGTAAGTCACACGTAGCAAATTCATCATATCAAGGAATCTGGGTAAGAAAACCCAATAAAATTGTGGCTGAATAAGAGATTAAATAAAATCACAAGGCAAATAATAATAAACACAATTACTTAAAATTATCCTCTAGGTTAGAAGCAGTCACATTTAAAAATTCTTTAGGGACTTAATTAAAATACTTTTCAAACATGATCAAGAGAAGTAAATTTGTCTCTGTATGTTTATTTTGACATTTTAAAATGTGTTTTAATTTGAGAAAAGAAAATAACACATTTTATGAAAAATAAAGTCTTTTTCATTATATTCCTTTTCTGTAGGTCTCTTGGGGGAAAACCTTTTTCATAGTGAGTAGAAAACATAATATTAAAATGTCATCAACAAGAAACATTCCCCAATTTATGAAATAAATATTGTCATACTGTGAACAAACTGTATTGCAGTCTACAATTGAATATCACTTATTACTTACTATTGATTACTTATATTTAATTTCTTTTTAAATAATAGCTCAATATTTAAATAAAATTAAAACTGAAAAATATGTAGCAATGATTTAACAGACTCTAAATATTTTGACACCATAGATCTAGAAAAAAAATTCAATAATAAATAAAAAAAATGACATCTAGTCTCTCCACATAGATAAATGCCTCACATATTTCTCTAGGGCCTCATTCAGTGGGTGTCTCTGAATCACCCCATCCATATAACCTGTTCAAACTGTCACACATAGGGACGTCCCACATGAAATATCCTGGCTTTGTCTAGACATCCCTGCCTAGACCAAAACTAATCTCTAAGCTTCTGCCAGAACCCACGGTATGGTGCTTCAACCCATAAGCCCCTTGCACACCACATTCAACCTTTAACCCAGCCAGATCTACTCCCACACTCCAGGGTTGCAACAGGAAGCCCATCTGGCTTTCCAGCCACATGACTTCATTCCACCCAAGCCATTTGCAGCATCTCTACACAACCCACAAGAACAGTTTCTCTCCTGCTCCAATATTCTCTGTCCATATAAGAACAAAATAAGTTCTCCTGCCCAGATTTCATCACAAAAAATACCAACAATATTAAATATCACAGGACTACCTTCCCCCCAAAGCCTAGCAGTCCTGTGGGAATGTTTGTCAATGAGATTGACATAAATCAACTCCTGGAAACAAAATGTAAGAGAACAATGGCGAAGTCCATCATAGAATTCAAGGGATTTGAGGAAGACACAACCATTTTTTTTTATATTTCTGTTTTATGTGCTCAATCCTCTGTTTTATCTTCAAGTCCTGATAGAGTATTTTCTACTTAATACTTTCTCCATGTAAGATTTTCTTTTGTTTTTTTCTAGCTGAGTTACTGAATTTTCAATTTCATCTGCATTTCAGCTTGGGTCTCTTCGATGTTTCTATCTCCTAATTGAATTTTATGTTTAAATCCTGGGTTTCCTTTTTTGTTTACATAAAATTTTTGTGATTACATGGGAATTACCATGTGTGTTAATTTCTCTTACATTCTAACTCATTGATTTGATTGACCTCTTTGTGTCTTCTTTAAATCCCTTCATCTGGGTACAGGAAGTTTTTTTGTTAGTTCTAAATTTCTTATGGACTGAGAATATTTGATCAGGAGAGAGGGTGTGC
This sequence comes from Microtus pennsylvanicus, assembly GCF_037038515.1. Classification (NCBI taxonomy): domain Eukaryota; kingdom Metazoa; phylum Chordata; class Mammalia; order Rodentia; family Cricetidae; genus Microtus; species Microtus pennsylvanicus. The sequence goes on along the minus strand of NC_134579.1, from coordinate 10,222,974 downwards.
ACATGGGTTGTATATAGATGTTGTACAAACAAATATCCAAACAAATATCAGCTACAACACTGATTTGCATATGCCAAATGACTCCATATTCTATTACACAGATACTTGCCTAATGCTCATTGCTGCTCTATTCACAATAGCTAAGAGATGGGGGAAAAACTAAATGTCCTTCAACTCACTAATTGAAAATGAAAATGTGGTACATATATATTATGTAATACTACTCAGCTGTTGAGAAAAAAAGGTGAAACTATGAATTTGAAGTTAAATCAATGGAGCTGGGAACCTAGAGAAGAGCATATTCAGTGAGGTAACACAAACGCAGAAAGACAAAGTCACGTGTTTTCTCTCATGGGAGGCTCTTAACTGCAACATATCTTCAAATATGAGGATATGACCAGGAGTAACTGCAGAAACCAGAACCAAGTGGAACCATGGCAGGGTTATGGATGGGCATGGGGAGGCAACAGAGATAAAAACAGAAGAGTATAGGTGATCTGATCAGAAAAAAAATGTGAAGGAGAAGCTCTAACTAGAAAATGGGGAGAGAGATAAATAGTGTTGGAAGGGGGTAAAAATAATAGTGTGTGTAAAAAAAGCCACAGTGAGTCAACAATCTAACTTAAAATTTAAATGCATACAAATTTGTGTATAAATGTACATATACAGTTCAAGTGAAATTTTGTCATCTGCTCTGACAATGTTCTTACAAGATTCAAAGACCATCTAATATGAACAAACAAACACCAGGCTTAAGTTCTCTTTTGAGTTATTGGTCAGGGATGTCCAAAAGACTTCCGAAAATTTTACAGACTGTTGCTATTGGTGTTGGTTTCCTACATGAGGTATAAGACAAGTCCCTGTTAATGAAGACGCCATGCATGCATCCCAGAAGCAGGTCCAGAGGCCAGCTGTAACTGACATGAATACCTTTTTCCAAGACCTAGCTTTCATACAGCATTCTAAAGGAAGGAGGAAACCTCCTCAGTTATGAGACTTATGAACCACAGCAATGACCAGAATTGCATGATAAGCCAAAAGGTACAGTAGTGGTAGAAATACCTTGGAAGTAACTAGGACCAAATTTGACATACAGCTCACTTGATAATCAGGAAACCATGCCTGATATTGACGACCAGGGCAACTGAAGCCATAGGTCTTGAAAGAGAACCTACACTACTTGATCAAACCAGAATCAACCCTGCAGCGGTGAGAGATAAGGTGAAGCTTTTCAGATAGTCATCACTCGTGCAGATTCAAGCACATAAGGGCATATGTGTAAGTACACACTCATTTATTTAATACGAATGTTCAACACTCACACAACCATATCCCCAGGTTTTTCTCCTTTGTTGTTAATGTCCTATTTTAACATTAAACACCTAGAGAAGAACACAGTCTTTTCCTATACACCATTTGAGCAACTGAAGAATACAAGGGTCTTGGTCTAGGAGTAACATTTTAGAGACATTTGATGCTGCCTTTGGTATGAAGTTATTGCCATGTCAAACCCTATTTGTAAGTCTTTGGGACCCATATTTTCCTCTGATAGTAAAAAACGACAACAAAACAAACAAACAACAAAGCTATGAAATTATGACAAAATGTACAAGAGGCAAATAACCTGGAGGATAAGAGTGCATACAATAGATGTAAGGTTATCATTTTTATCTGAACTACAAGCATTACTATGCTTAGAAAACAACTGCCACCGGCTAGAGTTTACCACCAAATGATTTACATTTGTGAGATGCACAGCAAATTTACATTTTTGGAAGCTTAATCTAGCAGTACTAAGGAGACCCAAAGAGAATTCATTCGAAGAAGTATGTTTGATTCAACTGTATTCCAAGCTTAGCTTATAATTAATTATACCTCTTCTGCATCTTTTTAATCATTTAACAGATTAGACCTGAAACTCTATGACAACTCTTGTTGCTTTTTATGAACATTGGGAAAAGTGCGAAACTTTAAGGGACTTGTGAAACAAATGGCCATTCAAATGTTTGCTGAATGACTCCAGGAGTTACCTTTTTCCTGTTTGTCAAGAAGCCATGGGTGGGATTTATGCTAAGTAACAGCTTTGTGTCTCTTTATGTAAGGCAGCTTCAACCACAAAATGCCAACATCAGCAGTTCATCACAGCTTCTCTCTATGATACATTCCCCTTCTCCTATCCTACTGCGAGAAAAATGCCATTCACACACCATTAAATACAATTTTCTTGATCCAACTCCCTCAAAGTCTGTCAAGAATTCCACCTCATTCCCTTACTGAAACAATTTCCCACTCTCTTCAAGAACAATTCTTCAGTCCCCTCACCTGCAGTTCAGATACTTTGGAATTAAGGCTGGTTTTTGTGCATTTTATTTAAAAAAAATAAACAGAGAACACCATTGTCTACCTATATGTATGCCCTAGAGACTATTTCACATTTCTAAAGGTTCCATCATCTCCCTCTCCTTCCATCCTAGGAACCAAACCTTTAATCACATCAGATGCTGTGGGACATACATATTACACTCAAATCATAGCACTAATTTATTACCTGACGTCAATTTTTTTTCCTCCCCTCACATATAATCAATCATTCTACAATATTTTCGAGTCTAACTTCAAAATGTTTTGCATTTTTAATTGAACTCTTATATTAGCTATTGCCAATACACAGACAAACCTAAGACTGCCCTGTCTTAGTTAAAGTTTTTATTGCTTCAAAGAGAAACCATGATCATAGCAACTTAAATAAAGGAAGATATTAATTGGGGTGGCTTACAGTTGCAGAGGTTTAGTTTATTATCATCATGGTGGGACATGGCGGTGTGCAGGCAGTCATGGTGCTAGAGGAGCTGAGAGTGGAGAAAGATCTTGATCCCACAGGCAGTGTTCTGAAGCAGTGGACACAGATGCAGAATATATGAGACCTCAAAGTCCACCTCCACAGTGGCACAGTTACTCCAACAATGCCACACCTACCATTAGTGTCACGACCTTTGGGGGCCATTTCCTTTCAAATGACCACATCGCACTCTCTGCCCCTAAAGGCTTGTGGCCACATCATAATGCAAACATGCATTTATTCCAAAGTTAAAAGCCTCCACAGTCAATAACAGTCTCAAACTTCTTTAAAAGTCTAAGGTTCCAAATCTCTTCTGAGATTCATGCAAATTTTAACTGCAATCCTCTGAAAAATCAAAATCAAAAAGCAGATCACAAATTTCCAACATATAATAGCACAAGCTATACATTGATATACATTACCATTCAAAAATATAGTGAAGACAGCATACTAATAAAGTACTGGATCAAAGCAAGGCCAAAAACCAGTTGGGCAAACTCCAGACTTCACATCTCCATTTCTGATGTCAAAGTGCTCTTCAGATCTCCAACTCTTTTCAGTTTTATTGAGTACAAAACACTACTTTCTCTTGAATTTGTTCTACTTCTGCTTAGCAACTTTCCTTGACAGAAACCCCATAACTATAGCATCTCTGACATCTTGGGGTCTCCAGGGCAATCCAGGCTTTACCTTCACAGCATCACCAACTGTTCTCTCAGGCCACTCTGCAGGGGAATCCCTGATGTCTATCTGTCCTCAGCAGCTTTTTTTAGTTACTCCTTGACTCTAAAGCCAGAACCAGGAGACCAAAGCCACCAAGTTCTGCTACTTGCTGGGGCTGGAATATATCCCCTCGTTCACTTACATCTTCACCAGCTTTCAGTTTTCAAAGGTTTCCTTTACTGCCTAAGTTTGTCTTTTCTGGAATTTACTCTGTAGACCAGCCAGGCATGCCTCAAACTCAGAGAACCACTAGCCTCTGCCTCTGAAGGGCTAAGCTTAAAGGCATTCACAACCACACCAAGCTCTAAGATTTCTTTAATTTCCCTTCACAGGTTGGAAATTTAGCTATTTACCACTGCCTTTATTCCATTTCTTAATCTACGTATCTCCTTCATCACGGGACTTAACTCCATTCCATTTCCTGTTGCTCCTTTTCTCCTCAAATTGCTCAGCACCTTCTATATTTTTCCTGCTTATTTTATTCCTTTTCATTGCAAATCTTCATTAGAGTTACCAGTAATAAACATATGACAGTCTCTACTAGGCTGTTTTGAGATTTCCTCTGCCAACAGAATTAATCCAGAACTCTTCACTTTAGCCTGAGGCAGACTCTTTGGACAAGGGCAAAATGCAGCCACATTCTCCACCAAAAACTTCACATGACCACTCTCTAGGCCACATAATAATATTCTTCTCCTCTGAAACATCTTAATGCAGGCACCCCAAATTCATATCTTTCTCAGCACCACTGTCTTCCATGTTTTTACTAGTATGGCTCATGTAGCACTGCTTAATGCATTTCACTGCTTTCCTATCACAAAATACCAACGTCCATATTCCTCTAAACAAAAACATGGTCCCAGGCCTATCCCAGCAATACCCCACTTCTTGACACAGTTAGGGTTTCTGTTATAGTGAAACTATAACCCTGACCATGGTAACTCTTATAAGGGAAAATATTCAAAGTAGTGGCTTACAGTTTCATCAGAGGTTTTGTCCATTACTAACATGGAATATGGCAGTGTACAGGCAGACATGGTGCTGGAGAAGGAGTTGAGAGAGGAGAAGGAGCTACATCTCAATCCTGCAGGCAAGAGGACATGTTCTGAAAACTGTGTGTGGCTTGAGCATATATGAGACCTCAATGTCTGCCCCCATAGTGACACACTCCCTCCAACAAGGCCACACCTACTTCAACAAGACCATACCTCATAATAGTGCCACTCCCTTAATAGACCATTTTGTTACAAACCACCATACCCCCAAAGTAAAGACAAGTTAATGTCTCTTTAATCTGCTCATATTCTCTACATCTACTGAATATCCCTCTCCTTCTTATTTTTTTTTACACAGTAAATAGCAATATCTTTTCAGGAACTGCATAACTTTCAAACATTTAAAAAGCTGCTGGAACACTTTCCCATCAAATAGATAAACAGTGAAAGAGAAGATTACACAAACTCCTTCCAAAAGCCTACAGGGCTTTTTGAACTGACAGCCGGCAAGCCCTTTTGCTGGGGAAAAATCTTTTTGTGTACGGTGAAGGCATGTCACTGTGATTGATCTGATCAAGAGCTGAATGGAGGGTTTCCAGGCACAGAAAATGCTGGAAAAAAGAAGGGAAGGAGTCTCAAGGAGTTGGGGCGGGGGAAACATGACATGTAGGAGATGAGTTAACAAGCCATGAACCACATGGCAATACGTACATTAATAAAAAATGAGTCAATTTAAGTTATTGGAGCTACGTAGAAATAAGTCTAAGTTATTGTCCAACCTTTTATAATTAATAAGACACCTCTGTCATTATTGGGCAGCCAACAGTTCTGATGACATATCCACCCACACCCTTTGGCAAAGGGACTTCTTTCCTTATTCATTCATATCTCTTTGGCCTTTTATACGCACACACATAAGAAAAAAGAACCTACATTCTATCAGGTGGACCAGGCAACTACTGTTCTTAGTAGTTCCTCAGTTCTCAGGATTCGATATTGCACCTCACTTCTCTTGATCTAGAATAAAACATTGTCTCCCGAGAACTGCACAAGTCAACCATACTAAAATATAATTACTGTGTAACAAAACGCCATACACTTTGAGCTGGCTGTCACTGACTTCACATGTTTGTTTTAGTTTTTCTTATGCTTGATAATGAAGTCCTGTTGTGTCGACCAGAATGTTCTCAATCCTGAATTCTCCTGTTCTTGCCACCCAACTGCAGTAACTGTAGACATGCACCACCATGCCCAACAACAATTGGCTGTTTTCTAGGTTGTTCTTTTTTTCTTTGTTCCTTGCTAATAATTATCCTTATCTGAAATTTTGTTTCACATTTTCTACTTTCCTCACTTGGACACAGGGATCTGAGGGTGAAGTCTGTTTTGATTCATTTTCTTCCATAACTTTATTTTGGAAGTTTTCAGAAATGTATAATAATTATTCTAAATTTCTTAAGGCATCTGCTATACCAGACTTATCTTGAATATATTATTTTCACAAGCTGACTTTTTAAGAATCAACATTAGTTCACAAAAGCACATGATCCTAAGATGCAACTTGAATAAAGACCACAGAGAATTTTTACATATGTATATTTTCTATCCAATATTCCTTAAACGTCCTACCCTACAGACTCCACTGTTTTAATATACACTATGCTCTGATCTGTCCCCTGTCCCATCCCACAACTGTTACTTTGAAGTTTCCTTACTTGTGAAAGTTCTCCAGATCACTTCTTTTGTTCCAGCCATACATCTGCAACTTTTATAATTTTTTTACAGAGGGATTAACTTCAAATGTGTGTGTATATATATATATATATATATATATATATATATATATATCACATTTTACTTATCAATTAATCAGTTCATAGACTAATAAACAATTCTCTGAATGATTTTGAGGCCTGCTTCACAAGAGGGATTCATACTTGTTACTGTAACCCTTTGAAACACCCATGGATGACAAATCTTGGATCCTATAGGTAGCGATGTCTTGTTTATGTTTTAACAAAGAATGGGTGCCTGAAGATCAGAGTGCAGAGCTAAGTCACTAGAGACCAGGAAGTGGTGGCATACACCTTTAATAACAGGACCCAGGTGACCGAAGCAGAGGGATCTCTGTTAGTCAATGGTCACCCTGGGCTATACAAGATTAAATCTGTCTAAAAGAGAAACAGAGCTTGCACAAAAGTGACCCCAGCAATTGGGATCTCACGCCTTTATTTAGTACCAGCACTAGGGAGGCAGAAACAGGAGTGACATGGCTGAATAGAGAGAGAAATAAAGCAGAAGCAGACATGAGCTCAGTCTAGTCTGTGGTTTGGTGGAGACAGATGGAGTCTGGAGACAGGATCACCCCTTCAGTAGGAGCATTGGTAGAGGTAAAAGAAATCTCAAGTGACTGACCTCTCTGCTTCTCTGAACTTCAGCATTCACCCCTACATCTGACTTTATTATTAAGACCAAATAGAATTTGCACTACACTTATGGACAAAATTTCTGCAGCAGTTTAGCTAAATTGTGACAGATCAAACATATTTTTTATATTTATACGCATAGAAAAATGCTTCCCCTAACCTTAATCAAAGAGGTCTCTCTTTGCAATGATTAAAGGGGCATGCGGCGATGCAGGGCTGCTCACGGTACTGAGCATACGTGACAGTTGAGAGAGTACTAAGTCCCAAACAGAACCATTTATATCATCACCTTTGGCATGTAGGGATCACTGCAGAAGAGGGGACAAAAAGATCAGAAAGGGCAGAAGAAAAGTACAGAGGCTATGAATACTGACGTTTGGACCTGGCAGAGCCAATGTAGTCAGCCATGAGTTCAGTTGCTGTGGCTGCCTACAGTGGGTCTACACAAGACTGGGTCATTAACAGTCAATATAACACAGGCAATTTCACCACAGTGAAAGGGCTGGCTGATGGGGCCTTTCCCCTCCTTGCTAAAATAGTGGCTACTGATGGATTCTTGGAAAGAAACAGTCATTGCCTTCAACTGTATATTCACTGAAGCACCTATCAAACTCCAGTATGTAATTCAAAATCCACAGTAACACAGATGATCCTTGTCAAACTCAGTGGGCCTGAAAACATGCCCACGTGCAAATGCGCATGCTCAGAGATTAGAGCAGGAGGGACATTATAGCAATCTGTATGCACTTTACACATGTACACAACTGTCAGAAAACAAATTCAATAAGCATAAAAGCCATAAATGCATATTCACTAAATATTCTAAAGTATTTGAACTATAAAGAAATGTGTAGAAATTTCCATAATTTAGAGATTTCTAAATTTCCCATGGCACTGAACATTCTTCATAGGACACAGGATGATACTCAATGTACTCCTTCTTGGGGAAGCCTTTTATTTATTTAATTTCATTTAATATACATTGGTGTGAGAGTTTCAGATCCTCTGGAATTTTTGTTATAAAACAGTTGTGAGCTGTCATGTGGGTGCTGGGAATTGAACCTGGGTCCTCCAGAAGAGCAGCCAGTGCTCTTAGCCAGAGTCATCTTGCCAGTCCATGGGGAAGCATTTTAATAAGCAAATACATAGAACAAGGATCTGTGAGAACCTCAGATACTATTGCTATCAGAGAAATGAGAAGAAATACCATTTTCTCGAAATGGAGTGAAATGACTTCAACTACTCAAGAAGTTTTATTACACAGAATAATTTATAGTCAGCTGAACATACATTTGAGAGATATTTTCTGATATGTTTCCTAGAGATCATACAAGATATCCAAGGCCTGTTGTGGGAAAATATTCTGCCAATAATACTGGGGTACTGGCGTTAGGGCAAGCTTCTTGTCTGTGAACATGATCTTTAAAAAGGAGAGAGACAGAAATCACACACTCTCTTGGGTTGTGAAGATAAGGTCAGAAAGCATGAAGCAGGGTGTAATCAGTCCCCAGCTTCTGGGTTCCAGCTCTGTGAGTCTGTTTTCTCCATAGCGCTTTTTTGAGGTGTGTGTGTGTGTGTGTGTGTGTGTGTGTGTGTGTGTGTGTTTCTCAAAACAGAGGTCTACACTGTAATTTAGGAGAACTGGTGAGTGTAAATGTATCTATGTATTTATTCATTCAACAAATCTGTGTATTAATGAGCTAAGCCCTGTTTGAGTCTGAGAGATAAAGTAGGCACCAAGGCAAATATTGGTATTTGTCCTGCTGAAGGTTATATTCTTGTTTGGTGTACATGAGAAAAGTAAACTAAATGATACTAATGTAATTCAACTATTAATTAAATCTGTATTATGATGTAGAAAAACAAAAAGTAGAGACAGTTATAATAGCAATTAACACAGAACAGGAAAAGAAAATAAAGTTCAGATAGGAGAAATAATTTCAAAATAAAATGAAAAATAATCATAATGGTGAAATGTATTTGTGGGTAGAATGAATTAGAGGCATATATTTGAATTCAATAACAATAAAAAATGTATAATTGTAAGGACATCATAACATGCCCAAAAAAAGAGACTAATTCTTCTTATATGCCAGAAATAGTTTAAAAACATCACAACTTTTAAAGATCTCATAATAGCTCTAGGTAAGTGGTGCGTTAATCACTGTTTTAAAGAAAATATTCAAGTACATAAGAATTCACGTTACTTCACCATCCCAAGTCACCGAGTCATTCTCCCGGAGACATCTATGACAATTCCACCAGCTGAGAATTGCCAGTGTATTCAGCTATTAATAAGCCAACCTGTGTTTTTGCTTGTCTTATCCTGTGTTTTGAGCATCAAATGAATCAGATTTTGATTCCCCGAAGATGGGAGCCATGTCTTTTCTACATTTTAAGGAAACTGAGTCTAGCATAGCACAGAAGGTTCTAACCACTGTAGAAATGAATTCAATCCCAAGGAGGAGGTGAATCAAGTGAAAGAGTACAGACAGGAGACGTGAAATCAATGATACTACATAGAACTTTGTGGCAGTCCATGCCGAAAGCAAGTGCTCTGGCATATCACAAAATGGGAAGAAAATGTGAGCAAAAACAGAAACTCTCACCAAATGACATGCCAGATATGTGACGTTTCTTCATTACTGCTAACCTGATTTCTCTAGGATCATTTTTATAGTTTAAATAAATTATAGGTCTTTAAAATTCATAAAAATCACTTTTCATTATTTATCTATGCTACCCATCATCTAAATGAAATCCATAACTTTTAAAATATGGGTGAGAAAGAACAAATGCAATTAGATTATTTGAAACAGAGTATGTTGCTAAATTATTTATTTCAAGTTTAACCAGAATGACTGAATCATTCATTCTAAATCACAGATGTCTGGATCATTTGCCAGAGAAAAGAAGAGTGCCACAACAATTAAATTTATGTGTTTACTGACTGACAAATTGGTGTGTATTATGCTGGCTGTTCTATATAACTGCTGCAGGCTAAGGGTTAATAAATGTCAGTGGACATTTTGTTGAAGTTATATGTTCATCATCAATTTCCTGAGAAATTGAAATTTAGTGTTTCATAAAGCACATACTTCCATGTTTTGAGCTCACTGCTACTAAATTTATTGAAAAATAAAATGGCATTTCATTCAACTAGCTCAATAAATTGATGTGCATTTACCCAATCTAATCAATTACAAAGCCATTATAGAAAAACCTTCAGGGTACTTGCTCAACCGCACTAATGTGTCATACAACACAATACACACAGGGGTAGTGAGTCCTCAGCAGCAGGTTAGAGTGAGTACCGAAATGCATTCATACATATTTTTAAATTACTCAAAATTGAAATTTAAAGGCTGACACCCAATTCCACTACTGCGATCCTTACGAATGCTTAGAACAACTCAGATGTAAGGAATCTATATTTCTACCGTAAACAGTTTTATGTTTAAAAACATATGCACACACACACACACTCACATGTTCGCATACACACACAGCACTCACACGCATGCTCACGCGCATGTACGCACACATAAAGACACACTTTAGAATGAAAATCTAATGTGAACTGAGACATGCTGTGTGAGCAAACAAGCCATACTTCTAAATCACACCACACCAAAATGTGAAATACCTATTTGACTTAATTTAATGAGTTTTAGAGAGCTTTAAGATTTAAAAAAATGATTTGAATCCCCATAGTTAATGAAGCTAAATATAGTTGCTCTGCTTATTTCACCTTGTATTTATGCATTGCTACGAATTAAGGAAATTTTTCCATGTCGGTTGCTTTCCATTTATGCTAAGCAGTGACACACCACTACCTCAGTGGGACCACTGAGTCTGTTTGGCACTTATTTCATGTAAACCTCACATATAATTTGATTGGACTATTTTCCATGCTGGAGACACTATGAGCTTCTCTCACAGTCTTTATAAAAAGAAGGTGTTTGGTGAATGAACTCATTTCCCAGTGCACTATAAGTTTTCAGGAAACTCCCTGAAATCTCTTTTCACAATGTTAACTCCTGAAAAGGATATTTCAAATAAACCTTCAGATATAACCACACAAATTAGGAAAGGATCCCAGAACAAAAGATAAAAGGAGGAACTACTGATCTATCAAATCAATGGTAAGTAACTATGAAATAACTGCTAATAACATTTCATCAAATAACAGTAAGCAACTCAGGGACAAATGCTTTACCAGGCTGAGAAACCATACAGCACACAGAAGTGACAGCCCCTCCCTCCGAATGAAGTGTGGGCACCAGCGATCCCAGCAATCAGAAAGACACTATGAGAATCAAGTAGCATTTTCTCACTAAGGACTTTATTTAAAGGTTATCGTCCAACCTCGCTATTGGGAAAACAAAACATTTTTACTTATAGTGAATATTTTGACAATACAAGTCATGCGTTCCTTTAAAAATAGAGAAGCATACAGCTGGGCCCTTAATCCAGCACGGTTGTATACTCTTGTAAACTCAGTATTTGGAAGACTGAAGGAGAAATCTGCCAAGAGTATAAGGGCAACAGAGCTGCATAAGAATGTCAAAGCTACCCTGCCCTATGCGGCAGGATCTTAATTCAAAGAAAATTGCATCCTAAGAAGACATCTGACATACAATGCAAAGTAAGCAACTAATTCAAAACTGATTAGTAAAATGACGTCGGAACCTGAAAAAAATTTAAATATAGCCTCATTTATTTCACCGTTCAGAATGGATTAGTCTAGAGGAATAAAATCTTCCTAGAAATCTTCATTAAAACTTTATAGTAGATCTAGAGGTGGAGCTCAGAGTCAGAATGCTGGCCTAGCAAGTACAAGGCCCTGGGTTCCGGGATGGGGGAAGAAAAGCAAGCAAATGCTGACTTTAGATCATTAACATCACACTTAAAACAATACACAATCTAACTAAAGGTACTTTTAAATTGCATTTAATTTTTTCTTGGCACCTTTTATGATGCAGATTTTGAAGACAATTTTGAGTTTTTTAATGACTAAGGTTCGTTATGATCAATTATTATACTACACTGTGGTATAATGATGCCCAGAGGGACAATTGCAACATGCAGAACTGTTTGCTGCAGCACCTAAGTGGCTTTGCACTGCTGCGCTTTCAGTTCTGGTTTCTGACCTTGATAGGTTTTCTCTTTCCCAGTGCTCTCAGAGGTGACAACTCAATACTATTAGCGGTTGATCATAATCAGTCATTTCAACAACTGATTCTAATTTTATGCACTCACCTAGAATTGCATCACCTGCTTTAAAAGCTAGTATCAGACCGTGATGAACAAAGACCCATTGCCACTGTAGTTCACGCAGACACATCTTGAAAACATGCTACTACTTGCATGCATTTCTCTAATTATAATTCCCAGGGCTAAGTCAGCTGGTAAGTCTGGCAATGAAATGGCTTCCACATGATATATTGATTGCAGCAATGAACACTACAACTTAGAATTTAGGATATTTGTGCCAATGAATCTTTACAACCCTATGAAGTGCAGAAATGATCTAATTTTACAAACAAGGAAGGAAGGAAGAAAGGAAGGAAGGAAGGAAGGAAGGAAGGAAGGAAGGAAGGAAGGAAGGAAGGAAGGAAGGAAGATTGGTTAACCAGGTCTGGTAATAGTGTTATACACTGTCTTCTAGTCATTTATAATTAAAAACTTTTTCAACTTATATGCACAGGATTAAAAGTATCAAGTATGTTAGCTGTAGATATCCTGAATAAAGCTTCCACCTGGCTTTATTCAGCGGCAAAAAAAAGCAGTTCATTTACTCATCTACTAAAATCAAGCATTACTAAGAGTCTGCCAAGTGATGATGCTCTGTCAGTTTAGGTTTATAATATTCTCTTTGCTGACACAAAAGAAACTGAGGGAGAGCACTACATTTAAGTCATGAATTATTATCAGCTTCACCACATTTGACTCCTTATAATTTAATTGGAAGTCTGATAGAATCATATTATCTTGTGACCCAAAGCACACAATGGAGTCCAAAGATAGGCCCAGTGTGCTGGGAATTTTATCTATTTTACATAAAATTCTTTTGTATGAAATAATGATTTCAAAATGTTTACTGTGTGATATTCAAAACTGAAGCAAGTTACATTTAAAGTGTGTGTTTCTGACTTTCCTTAAGTGAAAGATAGGGCTGCCGTCATGTGCTCTCAGGAAAAGCCTGACAGAGGCTAGCTAGCAGCACCTGACTCAGACAAGTTCTGTTTGTTTCAGACTGTCAAAAGACAAGACCTGGCCATGCTCCCACAGGTTACCTGCTTTGTATAGCAAATATCTGAAAGCACAACTCCATATCCCACAGTATTCTGTATTCCTTGTGTTAGACATTTCAAGATGCATTGTTTATTGTAATTGGAACTAGTGCCTCATAGAACATCAAAATATTACCTTATGATTGTTTTACACATGAAATCAAGATTCAGGTGGACCATGCTTGGTGTAACCTGGGGGATAAAGATAACAAAACCACCTGCAATCTACCTGACATTATGTTCGCTCTTTAGCAAATTAATTATTTTGATATATTATTACCGTTGCTACTATTACTATTTAAGGGGAAAGTCCCATTTCCTTCTTTTCATTGAATTCAGCAATAAAGTGTTGAAATAGGAGCAGCGGGCTGCGTCCCCACACCCGGCCGCCCACACGGCTAGCTTTACCCGAAATAATTACATGGAAACTATATGCTTTTAAACACCGCTTGGCCCATTATATCTAGCCTTTTCTCGGCTAACACTCGCACCTGGACATAGCCCATTTCTAATAATCTGTCTAGCCTATGAGCTGGCTTACCAGGAATGATCTTAACCTGCTTCTGCCTGGAGTGGGGGAATCATGGCTACTCTCTGACTCAGCTTCTTTCTCCCAGCCTTCCATTCTGTTTACTCCACCCACCTAAGGGTGGGCCTATCAAATGGGCCTAGCAGTTTCTTTATTGCTTAACCAATGAAATCAACAGATTGATATATGACACTCTCACATCAGTAAAGAATAAATGAACCAAAAAAAAAAAGAGGCTGGTGATATGACTTGGTGGATAAGAAAGTTTGTTCTACAAGAAGAAGAACCTCTATTTGAGTCCCAGCATGCACACCAAAAATGGAGCATGACTGTACAGCCACTGAATTCCAGCACTAGAAGGCAGAGGAAGGAGAATCTTGACAGCTTCCTAGCCAGTTAGCCAAGCTGACATAACAAGATCGCAGTTCAATGACAGACTCAGCCCAAACCAATAACAAGGGTGGGAGTGGCATTTGCTTATATATGTTGAAGATGAAGGGTAATAGTTTGGCATCCACTCCTATGTTCATCATGCGTATGCCTGGGCCCATTCACCCATTCACATTTGTGAAATACATATACCAAAAGATATCTCTACAAAAATATTCTGAAGTATCACCGCAAAGCATGCAGGTAAAAATCTATGCTAGAGAAACAAACAGGAAAGCAGAGAAAAGAAGAAAAGATTATGTCTAGCTTAAATGAAACATATTGGACAAACATTATGGACAAATTATTAACCTTCATGTTCAACATGTAGCAGCAAAAAATGCCCTATTGAAATAGAAAAAAAACACACATAATTATATGCCCATAATCTCACATAGTATTCATCATAATGATAAACAATCAAGATAGAATCAGGAATGATAGGAGACTGGAGGGATGTGTTTATATCAGATTGTCAGGGGCATATGGAAACACCTGATGCCACAAAAATTAAGAAGGTGAAATCAACATGATTAGTGTCACATCAGTCCAGATGAGTCTACCTGAACAACTAGCCAGTCTCCTTCACCACTCCATACACAATGTTCAAACCAAGGTTTTGGCTGTTTTGTTACCTACAGCTTTGAAAGAGAATGCTAGCTACAACAGATTCCACACTGGACTAGTGCTTTTCTATGCAGATGTTTAACGGGCTTTCTTAAGCAAATACCTAATTTTGCCAGGTACTTGGAGGAAGAGGCATTTTAATATGCAAAAGGGCAACAAAATAAATAAATTGGAATCTACTAGCTTCTCTAACAAACAGTGAAAATTAAAATCAAAATCAGGAATGACTCCAGCCATGGACAATGAGATGACTGGGTGGTGATAGGAAGAGGGAGAACATTAGGGGCTCTTGCAAACCAGCCTGGTGACCTAACTGTGATCCTCAGAATACACAAGGTAAAGGGCAGAACCGACCTCTGTAAGCTGTCCTCTCCACACCAAGGTTGCCATGGAAGATGAATGTCCACATTCGTACATGTTCCCAGCCAAGAAAATGAATAAAATTCAACACAAAAGCAAATAAATGATAGAAAAAGAAATCCTAAAGTCCAGGGGTACCAGCACAGGGTTCCTTTAACCTTACAAAATGTATCCAGGAAAGACAGCAGTTACAGAAAAATATTTCTGGTCACTAACCTAAATTAATGGAGGGGAAAGCCCTCAAAATGAACTATTTCATATTATTTATGAACCTTTTCAAATTTATGAGAAACATATATTTTCTGAAAATAAGTGGCTCAGTACAACACAGTTTATTTATCTGCACCAAACACTAAGGAAATCATTCAGCTAGAAAACCATGAAATATCTCTTTCGAGCTTCAAAACTGCAACCCAGACTCTAGAAAATAGACATGCTTAAACAAGTTGTTCTGTTACACACAGATAAAAGGAGAAAAAAATTGATTTTTTTTCTTTAATTTTGACCTGCTTATTTTTTAAAAGGCCATAAAAACTAGAAATCATTATTATTATAGACTCCATAAAATTCCCTGACTTAAATGGATAATCACTTGAATACAGACCCTAAGACCATTTTTACAAGCTTGTGCCTTGCCTTGAGCTGAAAGTAGCTTTTAGGACAGCAAATGGCATTTTAAGTTTAAGACACTGTCCTATTTTATAGTGAGTTTCAATTTGGGAAGAAAATCTTCCAGGTAAGTAAGACCTAAATACTCGGGTTGCTCACATGATATCCCTGTGCGCCTAAACTGTAGGCATGTGCAGAATAAATGAGACCGATAATACCAGGAACAAAGTTTATACAAAGACAGTAAAGCCTCACTCCTGTGCTGGGTTCTGCATCAATTGAAACCTTTCTACTGGGCTGAATAATCTCATAAAGCCTGTGAGAGAAGGTATATTTCTTGCTATTCAAACTCAATTCCAGACAGGATAGGTTGATACTGAAACTTCCTTAATCTTTTCCACAAAAAAGATTAGTATGTATGAGTTTTGAAGCTAACTTTACTTTCTTTGAAATAGTAGATTTAACTGTTTTCCTTAATCAAGCTCAAGTAAGTTTCTGACTTCTCAACAAGGCTAAGTACTAAAAGAAGAGTTAAATAAATTAATAAATGGAAAAATGAATAGATGAATAAATATACGTGAAGTGTTTAAAAGGTTGTAAGCTTATTTTTATGGGATACCCAATAGTCTCAAAAGCAATTAATAAGTCTTGAAATGAATTTAATATTTTAATTAAAAATAGGCTATGAGTTATTGTTGTATATTTTTAATTGTCTTAGCCTTTTCTTGTTTGTTACCTGTTTCCGGAAACTACATTCAAAATTGCCTTATAATGGATCATTATTACTTTTATGACTAGTAAATGGAACAGGCTTTGTCTAAATGAATTAAAAATGTTAAATGTTCTGGTTTATCCCAAGAAATTAAAAGCAAATATTATAAGATTTTGTGGCAATTTTGAAATATACTAAGAAGTCCAATTCTAAAACACATGGAATATGACAGATGTTACATAAGTCTATCAAGTAAACAAATGAGCCAATTAATAGATTGATCAAAAAGGCCTAATTATATATGTGTGGATGTATGCATTTGTTATTCCATATTTGATCTATATAAAGTTTTGGTGTGTGCTTTATTAGCTCCTTAGCACGTTCTTCCACATAGCATTAGTAGTATATTAACCATGTTACCTTCACAAATGGTGAAAACCAAGGCTTTGATTACGGCAATTGAGAAAGATCCTTTGGAACTGGGATGAGAGGAATGGACTAAACTAAAGTAAGATACCTATTGCCTGAATGTGGGCTTCTCCAGTCACTTCTGCCCTATGGCCGGCCTACTTCTTGACTTGCAGTAACCCTGATTGGATAAGTGCATAGTGCTTAAAGTCATGCAGTGCATATCAGGAGGTTACCAGGCTCTAGCTTTTTGCTGTTTGTTCACGGCTTTTATTGTTTAGCTTCTTCAGTTCATATAGTCCATATTCATGTACAATGTATAGGCTGTCACTTTTCATGCCTTCACAATAAGCTGACTTAGTTATATGGACCCACATTTTCTACATTTCATTCTCTAACATTCTCTTTATCTACTTTCACACAGAGAAAGAATAAATTCCTAGAGAAAATTATTTTTAAATAAAAGTAAAATACTCACAGTCTATTAGAGATATTATCATCTTAACACAGGACTTTAATTTTTTTTTTCAGTGCAATGACAGGTTTGGTTTTTTAAGGAGCATAGTAGACAACATTTGGGATGTTAATTCATTTGGACGATGTCTTGAAGGCATAAAGTGCTCAGGCCTTAACATGGAAACTTCCAGCTAAGGATTTCTCACAGAATACCAGGAGCTACTGAAAGTTCACCGGTGGAGGATAACTAAAAACACGAACCGTGCTAATCCTCTGTCACTGCAACAAAACACCAGAGGTAGCCTGCCATGGTAGCACACGCTTTTAACCCCGGACACTTGAGAGACAGAGGCAGGCAGACCTCTGAGTTCAAGGCTAGCCTGGCCTACATAGAGAGTACCCATCTAGGCAGGGCTATATAGTGAGACCTGGCAAACAAAGATCCCATGAAACAACAAAAACCTAAGGGAAACATGCTATCTTGGCTCACAGGACTGGAGGTTCTGCACCCTTTGCTTTGGGTCCTCCTAAGGGCAGTTCACCACGGCAGGAGCATATGGCAGAGCAATTACAGAAACCCAAATTTTCAGTGATTTGTAATAACAAATCAGGCGAGGTGACAGAAGGACCAAGCCTTTCAGCACTGGCAGTCGGGGATCTTGGGACTCTAACCTCTTCCTTTGTCTCCAAACACAGGACTTTAATGCTTATCTTTGGCATAGTAAATAGTTTTCTAAACTATATACAGATCTAAATAAGAGAAGAGGGTGAACGGTGGTTACTAAAACCTATGCTGGGCAGTGGTGGTGCACGCCTTTAATCTCAGCACTCAGGAGGCAGAGGCAGGTGGATCTCTGTGAGTTCGAGGCCAGCCTGGTATACAAGAGTTAGGACCAGGACAGGCTCCAAAGTGACAGAGAAACCTTGTCTCAAAACACCCCCACACACACAAAAAAATTAAACATACATAAACCATTAGCCAATTTCTCCAAAATTAGCTTCTTTTTGGACTTGTTGCAGATTTACATTTCCATTTTCTCTATTAGTCAATAGATTCTGTCAGCTAATCATAAGATGAGGCGTTTATATCAATACTTGATAGCATACTCATTTTTGTGCAATTCGAAGTTTGACAAAAACTACCCTAAAGAGTTGTGTGTGTTCTTGTAATAAAACAAACAGGACTATGTGTCTTTGACATTTTACACATGTTTTTACTGTTATAAGAACTGTCCTTAAAAATAGCAACACCATTAATAGCTTATGCTGGAGAGGATGTGGAGTAAGGGCAACACTCCTCTACACTGCTGGTGGGAATGCAAAATTGTACAACCACTCTGGAAATCAGGATGGCAGTTTCTCAGAAAACTGGAAATCAACCAACCTCAGGATCCAGTAATACCACTCTCAGGCATATACCCAAAAGATTCTCAATCATACTACAAGGACATTTGTTCAATTATGTTCATAACAGCATTATTTGTAATAGCCAAAACCTGGGAGCAACCTAGATGCTCTTCAACTGAAAAATGGATAAGAAAATGTGGCACATTTACATATTGGAGTACTACTCATCAGTACAAAAACAAATGAAAATGACATCTTGAAATTTGCATGCAGATGGATGGAACTAGAAAAAGAGCATACTAAATGAGGTAACTCAGATCCAGAAAGATGAACATGGTATGTACTCACTCTTAAGTGGATACTAGCTGTAAAGCAAAGAATTTTGAGCCTATATATAGTTCATGATCCTAGAGAAGCTATGTAACAAGGTGAACCCTAAGAAAAACATGCATAGATCCACCTGGAAAAGAGAAAAAGACAAGATCACCTGACAAAATTAAGGGCTTTGTGGGTGGGGGAGAAGGGAGGGTTGAAGGGGATGAAGAGGGAAGAAGGGGACCAGGGAGGAGAACATGACAAAACGGGATAGTCGAGATGGAGGAAGAACCGAGACGAGAGCAAGGAAACAGATATTTTCATTGATGGAGTAATTATGGGGCTAGCAAGAAACCTGGCACTAGGGAAAAAATCCCCAGATATTAACAAGGATGATCCCACCTAAGACCCTAAGCAATAGAGGGGAGGGTGCCCAAACTGGCCTTGCCCTGTAGTCAAATTGATGAATATCTTAAATGTCGCCATAGAACCTTCATCCAGCAACTGACAGAAACAGAGGCAGAGACCTGCAGCGGAGCTCTGGGCTGAGCTCCCAAAGTCCAGCTGAAGAGTGGAAGGAATGAGAATATGAACAATGAGGTCAAGACCAGGCACACCCACTGCAACAGTCTACCTGCATCAATGGGAGCTCACCAACTGCAGCCGGACTCGGAAGAATCAGCCTGAAGTCCCAACAAGACACTCTGCATGTGTGAGACAGCTGTATGCCTGGGCAGACTGTAGGGCCACTGGCTTTGGAACCAGGATTAATCCCTGCTGCTTGTACTGGCTGTTTTGGAACCTACTCTCTTTGAATGGATACCTTGCTCAGCCTAGATAAAGTAGGGAGGGCCTTGAACCTTCCACAAAGCAATGTGCCTTACCTTTTCTGAGGAGTGGATTGGAGGTGGAGTGGGAGAATAGGTGGAGGGCAGGAGGGAGTGGAAACTGAAATTGGTGTGTAAAATTAAAAAAGATAGATTGTATTCTTTTTAAAAAATAAAATAAATTTAAAAAAGAGAAAAACAGTTGTTTCAAATTGATTTCACAAATCTATTTTGAAGAGACTACTGGGGTGATTTATTCTATTTTTCTGGAGTTTTTTTTGAGATTATAATATAATTAAATCATTTCCCTTTCTTATCTCTGCCCCCTTCTAACTTTCTTATATTTTCCTCCTTGCTCTCAATGTCATGAAGAAAATCTCAATCAGATGTATTTAGCAACATGTCCTAATATACATGAATCTCTGATTTAACATAAAATACAAAATTGTTACTTGACCATATGTATTTACTGTGCCATTTTCTGCACAAACTGGGGACCCTAATCTAAAAATTCAAACTGGATATACTTCCTAATTTGACGTTTTTGGGTGTCAATATGTTGTCAGGGGTGGAAAACTCAACATCTCATCTTAATATATGTGCTACAGTTAATACAAAAACATTGTATAGAGTCACCTTCAGGTTATAGATATATAGGAAACATTAAGTTTGTAAATTTGTAATTCCATCTGTATTATATCAACAAGTATTTTCAGATATTTAAAAATCTTTTAGAGTAAATGAAAAATATTAATGCCCTAATTATTATAAAGGAGATTCTTACTGTGCAAAAAATTTTTACTTAATGAAAAAATACCAAAAATGAGTTCATCAGTATTTTAAATATAATTTTAGACATTTTATCAATGTCATTGATGCTTAGTTTTTAAATAGATTACTAATTATGTTGGTGTCATATGCTCATTAAGTAATATATCAGTGCATAATAACCCTTTAAGATTTTTCATTAATAACTGATTTAGTCAAAATCTTACAGTACATGTAAAGATAGGCTAAGATTGTATGTAGAATACTTGTATCCACATTTATGTGAGCTTATGCTAGGAATGAAGGATTGGTTTGATATTCAAAGGTAACCAATGTAATTCATCATATTAATAAGTGAAGAAAAACATGTTTGATTACCATTGACCAACTATGAGACTAAATTTCTTTTGAACAAAAGTCGTTTTCATCCCTACTAATGTGAAAATGAGTGTACTTGGTTAACAAAACCCAATTATTATAGTCTATAATTGCATGTAGGTAGGAACAAAAGAGAAGAAAACTGACTTTCTTCTGCCTCTTCTCAAGGATGCCCAAAAAAAACTCAAGATGAAACTGGGATAACCTTAGTAATCACAACACAAAATACAAAATTGATATAATGTAGTTATATCAATTTTACATCAAAGTGGAAATTTAATGAGAAAAAGATCATTGGCTTGACTGTGACATTCACTTTGAGAGTCAGAATCTTTATTTTAAAATTAATATTTAGGAAGAACAGCAGTCATTTGACAATGTGATACAGATAAAGATGTAATAGTTACTCAACTGCTTCAAATCTTACATTGTTTTATCCAGTGAATTTTTATAATTCCAGAGCAATGTGCAAAAAAAATGCATAATTGAAGTGGTCAAGTTATACGCATTATTTTTCATTCTGTGTACTCTTGGGACTTATTGGTGACAGAATTACAAAAAAGCTCTCTGTACCAACTGAAAAAGGACAACCCATTCTCTGCTATGAACTGTCAATTGTAATTTAGCAGAGTTAGAAGGCAGATCCACTGACTAGACAGAAAATTAAAACATGGGCAGCTCCTGATTAGAAATTTATTCATAGCAGGTAATAGGACAGTCAGTATCTCTGGCATTACTCAGAGAGAGATTTAATTCTGATAAGTTAGGTGATGGCACTTGAATCAGAGGTTATAAATGGTGACAGGTTGTGACATATAGAGAAGATGAAAATGAGTAACATCACTCCACAGAAGTGATTCAATATAGATGAATTTCTTGAGTAGTCATATAATTATTTTAAAAATCATTTGAAAGTTTTTAAAGAACAAGACTACACTTTAATTGAACCATGCACCACTTATATAGCTATTTGTCAATAGATTATAACATTAATCAACTGATCAAAGGAAAAGAGTGGAAAATAAATTATATTTAAAATATGAAATGGAAATTGTCATTTCTGATTTCATCTGAATAAGGCACAAACTTAAAATTGTAGACAGACTAGTTACCATATGAAGAGAGAAAATGTGAATTATTGAGGTTTTACACAGCTATATGGATGAGAGCAATATGCACTTAAAGCTTTAAAAAAGCAAGTTATTCATATTTATAAAGAATACATTTTATTTTGGATCTGTATGCCTCTTTTGCATTTTCCAATAGAGAAGTGCATTATTACATTGCCTTTTTAAAGATATAATTCTCTATACTACAGAAACATTGCAGATATAAACAATTTTCCACATGGGCAGGTATCTTAATTACCTCTTTTGAATTTGTGAAGTAGTCTATTAATTGTGATCAAATCTTGTTATAGGTGGAGATTTTATAAAATAGGTTTAAAATCCCCTGGTGCTTTTCCCACTGAATGAAGGGACCACAACCCTCATTCCTTAAATCTGGCAGACCAATCATTCACAGAAGAAGTGATCCTATATTAACTACAGGAGTCAAACTATATGAAACCTTGTTCTGAACATTCTGCCTTTTGGAATTCTTGGAAGGAAGCATAAGTAGTACCTGCAGTGGTCTTCAAGGGGAAAAACTGATGCCAAGGACTCAATGTCATGGCTGATGCATAGCATCAACTGTCAGTGATGGAAGAAAATTATCCTGAAAGTAATTTATCCACTTATAATAAGGATGTTCCCGAGGGAGCTGGGAAGCCAGACCAACACCATGACAGGCTCCTTGTAGCTTTGCCGGTGACTAGGCCTCAGTTTTGGTTTACTGGAACTGAACAAGCAGTTCTTGGAAAGAACATAACTAAGGTGCAACAAATCAGCAGGTGTCCCATAGTCTTCTGCTTTCCCTACCCAACTGCTGTAAAACCCCTAAGCCCTAAAACCACCTACCTATGCTATATCAACCCATAAATATAAGCAGAGTCTGCACATTAGTTTTCCAGCCATCCAGACCCAAATAATCACACAAAAGCTATATTAATTACAACACTGGCTTAGCCATATTCCTAGCTAGGGCCTACATCATACATTAACTCATTTCTATTGATCTGAGAATGTGGCCTACAGGTGAAGTTTCAGTGTCTTTCTCCTTCAGCAGCTACACGGCATCTCTTTGACTCCATCTGCTCTCTCTCTCTCCCCGTGTGTGTGTGTGTGTGTGTGTGTGTGTGTGTGTGTGTGTGTGTGTGTGTGTTCAGATTTCCTGCCTGGCTTTATTCTGTACTGTCATAGGTCAAAGCAGCTTCTTTATTAATCAATGTTAATAAAACATATTCACAGCAAAAGGGGGAATCCCACATCACATAAACTTTAAGTTTAAACCCACCAATTAGCTCCCAGACTAATGTTTCATCCCTGGAATTCCTGTAATCTTGCTTAAAAGGAACCTGTGAGTTTCTCTTGCCGTCACCATTTTGCCACTTTGTCTGACAGCTTTAACCCTGCATGCTGGAATTTTGGCTCTAGAGAATTAAACAGTCTTGGTGATTACATATGAGGCTGGTGGTCTTTTATAAGGCTTCACATGGACACAACAGTTACAGCTGATACAACAAGAAAAGTGTGCTCAAAATAGAAACAGAGTAACAACTTGGTATCTTAGTCACTAAATTTGAAACGGATTCAACAAACTGAAAAATAATGAACCAACAGAGTAGGAATTTACTTGTGAATGCCAAATTTATACAAATGGCTTTATAATAAAGGTAAACTATACAAGTCATAATTAATAATAGACAGCAGAAAATGTTTGTGTAAGCACTTTCCTCTCTGAATTAAAATTTTCCATCCTGGTGTGGTAGTATACACCTTTGATCCCAGCACTTAAAAGACAGAGACAGACAGATGTCTGTGAGTTTGAAGCCAGTCTGTTCTACAGAGTGAGTTCCAGGACAGCCAACAGCAAGTATTGTTACACAGGAAAATCCTGTCTCTAAAAGCAAAACCAATAAATTCCATCATCATGCAAACCTCTTAAGATATATAGGAGAGAAATGGAAAGTGGAACAAAAGGATGTTTCCATATAGGGTGTTTAGAAGGAGGTAAAGCTATAGAATATTCTAAGAGGCAGTAAAACCTTTCATATTACAGAGATGGAAACAAGCAACTCCAAATAGTTTCAGGAAGTCACTGAAACTGACAAGGTTCACACCAGCCACTGTCCACAAAAATATAAACAGTGCGAATCACTCTCAGAAAAGCTGAGCAGCTTAGGAGAAGCTCAGAACAAGTAGCCTGAAAGAACAGGAATCAGCCAAACCATCAAAAAGACGCAAAGACCAATTGGGTTGCCAGGAAAGCATGCTCGCCAACATTGTGTACATTATAGCTGATTAAATTTAAATAGCATAATTTGACAAAAATGTAAAACTACATTTTCAATTGATATCATTCCATATAGATGGAAAGCTAGCTTTTTACATATCCTGTTTCAGGAACAAATAAACTAAGTCTTAGTGTTTAAATGGTTAAAATGAAACAGAGTACGTAAAAAGAAATCTAGCTTGTATTTAATATGTTAGCTGTAAACAGAGCCATTGAACTTCTATTGATATATGAAGACGTAATGCATGAGTGACGTACTTAAAACAATATGTATATATTTAACAAAAGATTTTCTATGATTGATCCAACAAGATAAAGCTACCTAATAAATTACTCACATTAAAACTTTTATGTGTCAATACTAAAAAAATATTTTAAATTGCATATTTATAAAGTTGACATTTAATATAATATGCCATAAATGCATTATACGATAGCTAAAATTCCTTACATAAATGTTTAGAAATCAAATCAAAAGCATTAGCTAACGGTAATAGAACACAAATAAATTGATTAATTGAAAATACTTGAAATTAATTTTAAAAACATGAGTTTCATGTTACATGTACTTACCTGGAATAGTTAAATAATCTACTATCCCAAAGATCATGGGTCCCTCTGGGTCCAGAATGAAAATAACAAGAATCAGTCCCATCAAACATGTTCAACCCATCCTCTGAATTTTTTGAAGCATGGCTATGTACCACATCTAAAAGGACTGTGATTCCCATTGAATGTGCTGTGTCAACAAGTTCTTTCAGTTCTTCAGGAGTTCCATAACGACTGAAGGGAAAGGACACAGAAAAAAATTACATCACATTGAGAGCAAACAGCAATTGTGCATCAATGCCTATGCCCAGTATGGTATTAGCTATTTTAAATACAAAATTAAAAATATAAGTACGAAAAAATATATACTTGGAAGTGTTATTTTATATAAAGTAAATGAACAGGATTAAATAAAAAATATTAAGTAACAAAAGCTGTTAAATGGAACTCTATGCTAAACAAAATTTGCATTGGGGATACACAAAATAGTAAAACTCTCTGTGTTTATCCTTGGGGTTTCTTCTATAAGCAAGCCGAGTTAGTCATGGTCACTGATACTTTCCAGATGTTTGTCCTTCTGCCTGCATACAACCAAACAAGGGAAGACGTCCTTAGAATACTTCTTTCATCGAAGTACTCAGAGCTGTCCATTCTCCCTTGTTCCTAAACCACAGAATTTTTCTGGAATTAGTGGGCCAAGAAAATGTGCCATGTTTCATAGTTTACACATGTAGAAGAGATGGTTATCTTATACACAGTCTTACTCTCCCTGTAGAAGAAAACAAAAATCACTACCATGTTAAGTGGCAGATTGCTAAGATAGAAATGGAATATTATAATGCCAGATTCTGGCTCGAAGAATTAGAATATTAGAGTATCACTTATTGAATTATTAAATATGATGGAGAAGGAGGATGGTGGACATAATGAGGTAATGTGTAACATATTAAAGATACGTACTGGACACATAGAGAACACAATGTATAAAGATTAGAAACAAAGTTTACATAGAAACTGTACTAAAGGGGAAGGAATGGATGGAAACAAAACAAAATAGAACTAGAAAGTTTCATCTTAAGTAGAAAGATGAAAAGAGCAGAAGGAAGAAGTGAAAAAAAAATACCAAAAAAAGTGAGGTGAGAGACACTACAGCAGGATATTGTGTTCTGGAATTAAAGAGAAGAATAAAAATCTTCCAGGGAGGTAAAGGAACGTGACTGTGTTAAGTGATTCTGACACTTTGAGTTAACCAAGAAAAGCCACTGTACTCCAGGGATGAAGGTCACCAGAAGCATTAACAAACACACTTCTTAGTACAGAGATAGGCAGCTTCTTGAATGGGGCTAGGAAACCAGTTGAAAGCACTACATACTGTATATAAACAAACAAAGAGAACTACAGGGAGATGTAAGGAAATTAGTTAGTATCTTCTTCTAGACTATTATATGCTTTAAGCCCACTTCTAACCTTCCTCGGCTGTCACTGACTGTGTCAATCCACTTCAAATATCACATGAGATTTAATCTATAGTCAATTTTGCAGCATTATACAAGCAATTTGTTGTTAGTGCTGATTAGCCATAGAAACCACTACATGTATGGGTACTAAATTAGTTTCTTTTTCCCATACTGTAAACTAATAAGGCAGAATTGATGTTGGGTTTGTTCAACTTGTGGTAATCAAGGCACACAGGACAATTTGGATAGTCTTTCTCTCCAAACAGCCATATTCTGGTAGATTTAAATCTGAGTTAAGAATTGTATTTGTGCAGTATAGATCCTCCCACATGTTCCCGCCTGACACCAATCTCTTCCTATAAAAAGGCAGGAGTTCGATCAGTACAGGCTTGCATAGGACACAGTTTCTGACTAAGCATGTGCCTATAAAGCTATAAGTGTCAGTGAGTAAGTAGACATTTATCGCTGATATCATTCCAGGAAACCTGTCATTAAATCTGGCTCAATCAATGCTACATCTTTCTGATGAAAATCAATGACCTCAGTCAAAGAAAACCTTCATCTTCTATTAACCATAACTGTAAGTGGGATTATAAAACAAAATGAAGCTAAATGTTAAAATACAATTTGATTACATTATTTGAAATATACATGAACATTAAATATTCATTTTACCTTGATGCTGCAAAAAAGCTAGTGATTTGGTATCCAAAACTGGCATAGTAGGCATGCTCCATGATCGCCATCAACTGAATGCAGTTGTATCCTATACACACAAAGCCCAAAGAAAGTCAGAACTACTTTCAAAACAGAATGAAAAATTGCATGTTCTTAAGAAATAACTTTTACAACGAACCTAGAAGCTCTAATCAGCATGTACATTTCTACTAGTCTGACACAATTTACTTGTCTGACCTTCTAAAACAATTGGACATTTGTCTCTTAGAGCCACATACTGCCTAGTTATTTGAAATGTCTTCATTTTACTATGTGACAAATGATATGCAAATATATACATAATTTTGTTTTAGAATATTAAACATGGAAATCTACATATGCTAAACTTTAGCTTTACTTGTAATATCCATATTGAGGATTATGAGGCTAAATACAAGTAACTGATTGCATAATATGCTTTTTAAATTGCCTCTTTTCATCATGGTTTAGATATTTTACCATATAGCCTAAGAAATATTATCAAATTCATTTTTTCTACAAAGTAAGTATTATGAAGCCAGGAGCAATGTCCCTATGGACTTACTCTAAAATATTTAGTGTGTTTCATGTGCACACACAGACATGGGACAAAGCACAGTTTTTCTTTCTTCATCAGAATATGTTTTTTCTCTAGTTGTAAATGTAGTCACTCAAAAGGAAGGGATTGTCCTTTAAATATTCATAATAGCAATGGAACTAGTCACAAGTAAATAATCATAGAAAAGACAGAACTTCTTGATCTTATAAAAAATAAAGAAACAGAAAAACTTTAGGGAAATCAGTTTTTCTTTTCTTACAAGTACAATTTTATCATTTTTCACATATGCTCAGTTTGCTTGGAAACATTTGGGCAACAAACATGCTAAGTATTTGTATTATGCTCCTAATGTCCAATTCATATAAGCTTCAGTTTTATTAAAAGATTTCATAAAATTAGATTCCTTAACAAATCATTTAAATATATAATTGAACTTTGGAGAAAACCAAAACCCATATTAACTTCATTCTCTTCAGTTGCCGTGTGTAGCTCCCCATGACTGTATTTTAGCACATTATATGTTCTGTAACTTTCACAAATACAAATCCAGAAGTAAGAATTTATATATTTAAAGCATTTCTCCCTGATCTCACCTTTGGCATATTGTTGCAAAAGGAAAATGATTTAATTGAAACAGACCTAACAGAAACACATGTATCAGATGACGGACATTAATTACCATATATCTTAGAGTAAAACTTGGAGTTTTAATTACTCTCCATTATATAATAGGTACTATTCTCATTGAGCTCCACCTTGCATGGCCATTGTTTATTTCAATGGCACTAATCATGTCTCCCTTAGTGTGCTCTCTACCCATGGTGCAGAGGAGCATCCTGTGCTGCTGAGGCACACATTAAAAGCCAGGTATAAATAATTTAGTAGTCTATAATAACGAAAGAACTTCTTCAGTGAGCAAATGTAACATAATACCTATCCACCAATGCTAACAATAAATTTGATTAATTTTAGTTTCTGGAATTGTAGTTCAGTTCACAATCACAGATAATTAGGATCTATACATGGGTGAAAACTTTAACCCTGAGTTGCATTTAAATTGTTCCTCTAGTTAAAAACTAAACTCCCTAGCAGAAGTGATATAATTAAATGTACTTTGTTTTCCTCTCCAGCTTCTGCAGCAGACAACAAATATGCTACAGATTATTATTTAAACTGCATTACCTGTAAGAAGAAAAATAATAATATAACATTTGTTGAAGCATGTAGTCAACCTAATACTATTTATTCTTAGGCTTCTCTGAAGACAGTCATGTCTGATATGTGAATATCTCAATGTGTTTCAAGTGTGGTCCAGAAATGTTTGTGAGAAAAATCATCCAGACATTGCCACTGTATAATAACCGACCCAAAATGAGTTCCAGACACCTTACAAATACTAGATTTTTTCATAAAATAATAAAATGGACTGGCTATCATCAATGACCACGTCAAATGATAAAGGTTATCTTCTGTAGAAAAGTAATTACACTTGCATATTTATCTACAGTTTGGAAGCCATCAGTTCACATTACTTTAAATTGAAATTGGAATAATATCTTGAATGCTTATGCTCTATCTTATTCCATTTCTCTTTTCTATGCTATCACTATTACAGGGCAATTGGAGAAGCCTAAAATAAAATGCATTTTATTACATATTTAATCTCTTAACACAAAAAAGAGACACTTGTAATTAGCTTTTCTAATAAGAGAACAGTCTCATTAAAATTTTATCTGAATAAAAATCACAATTATTACTTACCAAGGTCTTTGATTCTTGGTAGTACATTGCTTGTAAAATGTTTATAAGAAGCTATTTTTCCTTCATGAGAAGAAATTCCCACATGAGATTCATAAATTCTTAGACTTCTTGGTTTCTTAGGTCTGGAATGCTTCAACTACAGAGTTACAAATGGAATTAAAGCAAGCATTCAGTTGTGACACTAACTAATCAAGTAAGTGAAATAAAATAGTGGCTAAATTCAGTGAAACACTTGTTCTTCCCAATCAAAGGCAAAGGCTGCATTCACCATGTTTCTTAATCATATTTAGAACTGTATTAATAAGTCAACTAAAAAAGTCATGAAATAGGCATGCAGCATCAATGATTGGAGAGAATTTTTTTTCATTTTTAAACCTATGCCATTGAAAAATATGGAGCTTTAATTGGCATATATAATGTATTTATTTAATACATATCACTCATTAGCAAGATTAAGTAATATAAATGACTGAAAAATTAGTTCTAAAATGCATATATCACAAGTGGAACAAAATCATAACCCCTAAATATATTAGTCTGCCATTCTACTGTCCTTTTCAAAACTATACAAATCCATCTTCACATACTAAATTTTTAAGACTTTGTACATTTGAAATTGTAACCTAAAATATTAATATTCCTTTTTGATAAGTATATAGAAATTTACTGTTTTTTACTAACTTCAAAACCAGGCAGAAAGAGAAACCTTGCTTCTGTTTCATGGGCAAGATACAACAGAAAATGATATAAGATGTATAATATAGGAACACTGTCAAGCAAAACACTAAGCAAGCAAAACATTGAGCATTGTCACAAAAGCTATAAAATATAAAAATTATTTTCCCAAGAAATACTGAAATAAGTAATTATTTAAAATCTGCTTTTCTCACTTTATATGTGCCATCTGGATCCCAGTGTATCCAATCATAATTCACATTGTCACTTTCACGAACCACATACTTGGCCCACGGTGAAATGCGATACAAAATCTCACCACTTTTACTGGTAATGACGACCTAAAAAGAAAATGAGATGGCATTGATTTAAAATAGCCCCACAAAACTAATAGAGGACATAGTTAAAGAGCACTGCCCGATGCAGGAAATCAAATGAGTTAAAAATTCAGGTGAGTTTCCAGATGTGTATCCATAAGAACATATTTAAATTCTTTGTTCATCTGCTATTACTATATGATCATTAAAGTTATGTATAAGTTTGTATTATATGAACCTCTTTCTAATATATCTAACTATCCTTTTTGCTTTGTGAACAGAACAAAACATCATTTTGGAACATTATTTTGCTGACTTTCCTGTATACATAAATATCATCAGAAGCCAATGAGTTCTAAGTGACAGAAGGAACAGACACACTATCCCTGCTCCTATACATTGTGTTCAGTTACAGAAAGAATACAATGATTTAGTTACTGATGTTGACACCATTTGCTTTTGTTGTTTGGTGTGGGAGAATTGTCTGTTTTCTGTCAATCATGTTTTAAATAAATGCTGATTGGCCAGGCAGGAAGTATAGGTGGGTCGACCAGACAAGAAGTAGAGGTGGGGCAATGAGAACAGGAGAATGCTGGGAAGGAGGAAGCTCATTCCTCCCTAGTCCTGCCCAGACCACAGAAGAAGCAAGATGTGACCTGTACCACTGAAAAAGGTACCAAGCCATGTGGCTAACATATATCAGAATGATGGATTAATATAAGTATTAAGAGCTAATAAGAAGCCTGAGCTAATGGGCCAATCAGTTTTATAACTTATGGAGACTCTCTGTGTGATTTTCTTTGAGACTTGCCAGCTGTGGGAATTGGGAAGGACAGAAACCCCAATGAGCTGGCCCTCATGTTACAGTTGTTGTTGTTGTTTTATTTAATTTTTTTCATTTTACATACCAGACCTAGTTTCCCTTCCTGCCCCTTCTCCTCCTCCTACTTCCCCCCATTCCACCACCTCCCACACCATCCACTCCTAAGAGGGGGTAAGACCTCCCTTAGGGAGTCAACAAAATCTGGTATACAAAGGTGAAGCAGGACCAAGCCCCACATCAAGGTAGAGAAAGGTATCCATCCCACCATAGGGAATGGGCTCCAAAAAGCCAGTAAATACACCCATGATAAGTCCTGATCCCACTGCCATGCATTACCCCCTGCAACAGATCAAGCCACATAATGGTCACCCACATTCAGAGGACTTAGTTCAGTCAGTCGTATGTAGAATCCCCAGCAGTCAGTTCAGAGTCTGAGAGCTCCCAATAGCTCAGATCAGCTATCTTTGGCTAACACCATTTCTTTTGGTCATTCTGAGAATCACCTTAGAGGAAACTATAAATCAGACAACCCTACTGAATGCTATATAAAATGGATATTTCCAAACTCACCACCCCACCACAATGATGCCAAACCACTGAATAATTGACAGTCAACTAGGCCTGCATTTTCATCTTTGGAAGGCTTGGAAATTAAGGAATCAGTGAAAACATGGTACTCAACATCTTTAGCGTTGTCAGTGATACATCATTTGTCTTCATCCTGGAAATCCCGAACTTTCTGCCAGAATTTGTGAAGTGGTAAGAGGAAAACTCCCAAGCTTGTCATTAGGGTATAACCAATAGACACATCTGACAAAGAGGATTAATTCCTCCCCTGAATGAATTATTTTCCTCAAATGTACTGTTTCTTCTTCCCGTAACATGTATCAGTAGGGACACATTTTATTGTAAAGAACTTCAACTTTCTGTTTCATTTTCCTTTCATAGAAATGTACAAATAATATGACGAGCACAGCTTTCCGCTAGACCTGAAAAGTTATGGTTTATATGTAACAACTTTCTAACGACTTCCTTGTGTTTTTCTTACTAACACAAAGTGTCCAGGGAGAACCCTTCACTTTCAGTGCCTCTTCAGAATGTCCTTATTCTCAGAAACCAATTAGGAGTATTATGATAAATCTAACTAGGAGACAGCAACCAAGGAAAATGATACTATCTCAGACTTATACATAAACATAATGAACATATACATCATATGTCTACCCATCAGATAAGATATGTCACAGGGAACAGGCTGATAATTTGCAAACTGTTAACCATTTAGTAGCTGAGTTATGCTAATTGTAGAAATCCCAGGAGGAATCCAGTGTTGCTTGGGGTTGTCCTATAAACTACCAAGTAGTATGAAAATACTTTTATCTCACAGTAAATACAGCCAAACATGTATTATACTTGTCAGCACTTCTCATTCATATGTCTGAATATTCAAATGGACATAAACCCTGAGATAAGTTCTAAGGACCTGTCACAATGCAGGTAGCAACATCATAGACTATCAAGAAGGACCTACATGGTAGAATGAGATCAGATTTCTCAAGCTCACCTCTAACCTCCATAGGTATGACACAGTCACACAGCTACAAACACACACACACACACACAGATGTTGTTGGTTCCAGGCTGCTCAGCCCCAAAACAATATAATATTTATATAATATAGTATAATATAATATAATAAAAGCCCTGTCTTTATAGTTATAGTTTTCCTTAGTTATAATAAAAGATAAAGTAGATATAAATATTATAACTGCAATTCTTGCTTGACAGGTGTTTTGCTGTATGTAATTTTTCTCTGTTAAAGTTAAAACCTTCCTTTATATTTAAACAGAAAAGGGGAGGTGATGTGGGATTTCCCTTTGTATGCTTTGAATAGCATTTGTTAATAAAGATACTGGCTTTGCCTGATAGGGTAGAGGCAAGCTAGGTGGGGAAAAGAAAACTAAATAATGGGAGGAAAAAGGTGGAGTCAGGAGAAGCCATTGAGCTGTAGCCGGAGACAGATGTGCTGAAACTTTCCTGGTAGGCCATGACCTCGTAGTGATGCACAGATTAATGGAGATGGGTTAAATTAAGATGTAAGAGTTAGCAAATAAGAAGCTACAGCTAATGGGCAAAGTAATGATTTAAATAATATAGTTTCTGTGTGATTATTTGGGAGTCTGGGCAACCAGGAAAACAAAAAGCAGCCTCCCTATTACAGAC
This sequence comes from Microtus pennsylvanicus, assembly GCF_037038515.1. Classification (NCBI taxonomy): domain Eukaryota; kingdom Metazoa; phylum Chordata; class Mammalia; order Rodentia; family Cricetidae; genus Microtus; species Microtus pennsylvanicus. Next base: position 10,189,477 of record NC_134579.1, on the reverse strand, counting down.
ATACACATTCATGTCAAAAATATGAAAAGAGGTTAAGAGGTTTTTGGTTTATTCTTGTTGTTGTTGTTGTTTTGTTTTGTTGTTGACTTAGGGTGTCTTTCTTTAGCTCTGGATAACCTAGAGCTTGCTATGTAAAACAAGTTATCCTCAGTTATCACAGTGATTCACCTACCTCTGTCTCTTCTGAAGAGCTGGGATCAGCATATATCCCAATATATCCCACCAAGCCAATCACAAAAAAAAAAAACAAACAAACAAAAACAGTATTTACTGGAGGAAATACATTATCTTATTTTATTTTGGGTTTTGAGATAAAGTCTCACTTTGTAACCCACTTTGACCTTGATTTTACACTTCTGCCTTGGTCTCCAGGCTGATGAAATTCCAAGTTTGTGGTACCATATTCATCAAGCCATCATATTCTGAATTTTCTAATTGAAAGGGTAAAAAAAATCTGAAATATATTCTTATATTTGAATACATTTCATTGTGAACTTTAAATCTGCATTGCTGTATATAAAAAAAAGGCTAGGTATACAAAGATAGCCACAAATGACTAATGCAATTGTGATGGATAATGACTACATGCGGAATCAATTAAGAACTAACTAATAATGCAATGGTGAATAATCGAGGTCCCTTGTATATAAATAACAACTTCATGGATAAATTTTTATAAAATTGTGAAAACTCCTTTGGTAATTTTATACAAACTTGGGTTGTATTTGGGCTATAAATGATATTACCACCATTTGTATACAGATCTTCCTTGAGAACTAAATAAATAACTGAGCTTCAAGTACTAAATAAACATGGCTATTTTTTTTAAAAAAACTAGTTTATTAATAGTTTTATCTTGATAACAACAATCATGTTTTAGAGACCTCCATCTTTGTTTCTCAACTTAGTTCATAAATTTCAATTAATTAAATAACTTTATATAAACCATATATGCACATAAGTAAATATCCACATTATGTCCTTTGCATCTTCAAAGAGATATAGGATTGAGAGAAGTGGAATAGAGACATTAAATGATTAGACTAAACCCCTGTGTCTTGTGTTATGCAATAGTAGGTACTATACAAAGGAAGGAAAGAAAAGAGCCTTCCTCATAGTTTAGCCACAAAAGCAATACTTTTTTGATAAAGTCTCACTAGCTCTTACTATTTAAACTTTGTACAACATATATAAAATAATAAGATAAAAGAGAACGGAATAGTTTATTTTGGAACACACTATCACAATTGAAAGAAAATATTTTCTTTCTCCAATTAAAAAGAAAGAAAAGGACAAAAGATTGTCCAATTTGAATCCATAAGAATTTGAAATCAAGTAGTGAAAAGACTTCTCTAACAAAAAAAAGGCGATTAAAAGAGAACATTTTTAAAGACTAAGAATATTAGCCATAAAAAAAATCTGTAATAAGAAACTAATCACTATTAAGAAAAAGTTATACCAAATTTTAAGATGAGGGGTACTCCCATATAGGACAAGAACAGACTATTTTTAAGGCAAAATATTCAATTACTTTGCCTTTGGCTTAGGACCAATTACAGAATATGGACATAAACATTAATCTCTGTGACATGGGCAGAAAGAAACCACAGAATTCTGTCAAAGAAAAGTGGGTGGAGAGCAGTAGTTGTATCTCCTAAAGGCAGGTCCTTATTTAGAATGATTGAGAAAAAAAAGGTGTTTCATTCCTATAAAAACAAGTACTATTCCTCCTTTAAGTCCCCCAGTCTTTTAATATGAATAAAATTTATTAGAACTATTTTCCCCATCACTGAGACAAATATTATAGAAATAAAAAAACACCTAAGCAGAACTAATAAAGTGTTTGCTATTTTCAAGTGTATTACCTGAACAAAAACTTTAAACAAGAAGGGAGGTTAATAAATAAAGAGAAAATCCAAATGCATTATTTGAGATTGAGAAAGCTGGTATTGAAAATGGCATTCCTGAGCAAGTAAGAATAACTATACCTAAGCCAAAAGAAAAGGAACAATGTTAAGCTGTTTTAATTGAGTAAAGATTGACTTAGGTGTCTTAGGCTAGGAAACAAATGAATTACCTATAATTTTAAAATAAAGGATTTAAACATCCAAGGTATTGAAAGATCAATATAGAAATAAAAGAAAAAAGTCATGAAAAGGCAAGGAAATCAGTGAGTTTGCATTATTGAAAAAGTGAGTTTCAAAGAGATTCATCCATGTGCAGAGAATGCTGGAAATATATTATGTAAACAGTGCTATAATATGGTACGGTGGCAAAACAAAATCTAAGACATACGTTCAGAAGTGAGAGAGAATAAGGTTACAAAGATGAGTTGAAGTTTTTTGGAAATCTTTCATTAAGTATCAGTATAAAAGTCTATTTGGTAATAAATTGAAACAATTGAAGAATGAATATGATTCTTAGGCAATCACTCTAAGTACTATTTCATTGAAATAAAATTCAAAGTGTAAAGAAGGTAAATGAAATGATTCAACCTCCAGAAAAAAAAAATGCAGAGGAATTGCAAAGACCATCTACTGAGTAGGAATTTTAAGAATTATAGGTTAAGAAAATATTTAATTACTTATTTAATAAATACAGACTAGAATCTTGAAGAGTACCTAATGACTACTAAAAAAATTAGTTAATGATAGGAATTCCAAATCCTAAGCACTCTTATAATCCTCTACAAATTTAAGTCTCAAAATAATGATTTAAATACTGTCATTATTTCTCTTATCTTCTGTAGAAAGTCTGTTTTTGCTAGGTACAAGTGGCATTTGGGAAATGAGAACTGTAAGTAGTTTTATATAAACAAGGATTGAGAAACATGTATAGGTATAATGTGAGAAAGGAAAGAAATATTTCATATAGTGGGAAACAATAACTACATGGTTTAAGATGCAATTTGAGAACACCTGATGACCTCTTGTCAATTGATTTTTATATACATTTTCTAAATGGTTATAAAATACAGTGAAGAACTGAAGTGACCCTTTAACAATGGACTCGGGCAGTGGAGGTGTAACAATGAGGATAAGAAGTAGCCCTGATCAATACAACGATCATCATGATACAGTTATTTACTTGAAATCTTTCTTACTGAGGTCTGTTCAAATTACTAAACATAAATTCCCTGTGTCATTTTCTCTAAAATATTCTTTCCATCACTTTTTATTTGACTCTTTAGGGTACGCTGATTTACAAGGGGCAAATGTAATGTTGTTGCTATATTTTGATGGTTGAAGTGAACAGCAATATTAGTAAGGGGGAAAAAGAAGGAAAAGAAATCACACCTTTAAATTTGAAGGGATTAACAATAAGTTCGACATTTACCAATACTTATCTGTAGTATTCAATAAAGCTTCAGTTTAAATGTAAATGTTTAATGCATGAAAGGCTGGACAGTATGTATTTTGCCATAAATAATACAAACTTTTATAATTAGTTGGGGACATACCTGGCAAAAGTGAATTTTTTTATTAAACGTAAGCAAGAATAATAACCACCTAAGTAGTCAAAAACTGTAACTTCTTCCTCTTTTTTTCATTAAAGCTATAAACAAATAGAAGTTGGGGACTGAGAGATGGTTCAGGGATTAATCCTAGCAGTTCTTCCAGGGGCTCATAGTTTGGATCTCAATAACCAAGGGGTAATTCAGCTCCAGGGGATCCTAGCCCCTCTTCTGGTCTTCAAGGGCATCGGAATGCATCTGTACATACCAGTACACAGAAACATACACACATGCATATGATTAAAAGAAAGTCATTAAAAAAGAAAACAAAAACTAGGTGCCTATATACTTTAGAGCAAAAAACTAAAGATAAGACACTTCTATTTTTAAAAATTGCGCATTTCTAGAGGACAATAGAAGAAAGCTTTCAGTTCTTCAGACTTTTATAATCACATTTAATATATTATGAACACAGGGATAGACTAAAGACTAAAAGATCATAAAACAATTAGATACTTGGAGTAAAATAATACAAAGACAAAATGCTTAGTCGTACATTGAAGCATTTCTAAAAATGCAGTGAGGAGACAGATTTATAGAGTCTAACAGTCTAGACACATATGATCACTTATAGAAGAACTTAAAAAGAATTTTTTTATTTTTATTTTTGTGTACTCTCTTATACATCCAATTGTAGCAATAATAGAAGTCATCTTTACCAAGAATGATTTAGATGTGTGGACCAGTTTTGACTGAGAAACTTTTGGGGCTCAATGCAGTAGGAAAATGCTAGTCAATAATACATGTCTCCTCAGGGACTTTTCTGTCCTAGATAAAGAGTCAGAAATCACATAAGAAACACCTCAAATTATGATTTCTGAGCCCTGACTCTAATCCCCACCACTAACTTCTCTGTTGCCCTTCAACACAGTTCTAGGCTCTGTGGATTTTAGTCACTTCAGGGAAGGCAAATATGAAACAAGAAAAACAAAAGGTGAGATGAGATAATCAACTTTTATTTTTCTTAAAGATAAATGGTAATAGAGAATAGAAAACTAACACCGGTGCATTGTGGAATATATTTCCAATACCCTACAAATGAATTCATCTTTCCAAATAATATAATGTATTTTTCTTTGAAATTTGAAGTATTTCTTTGTATTTTAACTTTGTTTCATATATTTTAAAGATAATTTAAAATTTTTCTATTTGTATACATATACTAATTCTACCAATTTAAGTGTCTTAAACAATAAAAAAATATAATTTCACATGAATCCAAATTAATTTCATATAAATTGCTAAAGTTCTTTGTGTTGATTCAGAGATATTTGGTGCTTATATTTTACATCATTTATTTAACAAAGTATGTCCCAGCAAGAGGTCATAGATTCATAAGAGTTCATAAGACTTCTTGATAGTTTTGGTGTTACAATGAACTCTATCCTATCTAACTTTAAAAAAAAAATGTCTTAATCTTCTTTTCTATATGCTGTAGTTGGATTTTTTGGGGGCCACGAGCTTTTTCCCAAATAATGACACATAGACATATTATCAATTATGAAAGCTAGGCCTTAACTTAGGCTTTCCCCATTAGCTCTTGTAAATTAAATTAATCTTTACATATTAATCTACATTTTGCCTCATGATTTTTAACCTTTCTTTCATCTTGCACCTCATGGGTTTTTTTTGTTTGTTTGTTTGTTTGTTTGTTTTTTTTCTGGCTGGCTAGTAAATCCACGCCTTCTTCCCAGAGTTCTCTCTCTCTAGGAGAAGGCCCTGCTACATCTCTCGCCAAGCTACTGGCCATTTGGCATTTTATTACACCAATCACAACAATACATTTTAATACAGTGTATAAAGATTCCAATATGTCACAGAACTCCTTCTGAAGATGTTTGACATCTTCAAAATGAATTACTACTACTACTGAAATGGAATGATTTTTTTTTCATTTTTTTATTTTTCAATTAATGTATAATTTTTAATTCAATGTTTTAGCAAATAATGTCTCTTTTCTAAGTAATCTTCCAGCACCCCTGAAAGGAAAATTGATGGAGGAAGGTCATTGGCTAATAAAGGAACTGCTTTGGCCCATTCTATTGGTTAGGACATAGGTAGGTGGAGTAAACAGAACAGAATGCCGGGAGGAAAAGGAAGTGAGGTCAGACTCGACAGCTCTCCTCTCGGGAGCAGACAC